>NC_132891.1:31526041-31826041 GCF_030463535.1 Salminus brasiliensis | reverse complement strand
GCATTGTGTGCTATGGCCTTTAACTTTGCAGCGTGGTCACTGATTCACCGCACCCCAGTGACATTCCACACATCCTGTGTGGATGCAGTTGGCATTCAGTCTGGAAAATGATTCAGAGAGTGTCCTTTTCTTAATCCGGCCTGTTCAACAAGACAATTTATTTTTGCTAGGACAATCTGACTTAAAAAAAAAAGTAAATATACTGGTATTAGTTATTAGCAGTGAAGCGCTATTGCTTAAATACTACTGATTAGAGATTAAATAAAAGGTACAGATTACCTTGAAACCCCTTTTTGTTTTATATCACAAATGTAAAAATAATAATAGCATGTGGATTAATGTAGTTTTACCACACTTATGGTGTATGCAAAGTGAAGTAGCTACATGAAAAGTAGTTGTACATACCACAAAAACATACCGTGCGATGTGTAGTATCTTTAGTGTTGTACGCTAACAGTATTCAACTATACATGCAATGCTTTGTATAAATACGGTTGCCAGGCTGAAGTAGTTTTAATAAATCGTAAACACCAGCTACTGTAAACTGTGTTCTACTACTGCAAAAGCAACAAAATCACCACATTTGTGTGCACTGTTTTGAAGGGTTACTCATTTTGTCATGTGAGTTCAGTGCACAGTAGTATGCATTTGGAAGATTTCTAGCAATGACTGTCAAAAATCCAAATTTTTGCAAAATCTGTGGTCTGTAGTAGACTTACTTTTATGTGATGTAATTTCAGTGCACTATAGTGCAGGAGTGTTAGCTTGTTTGTTGCATGAATGTTGAAATATTTATCTTGAATGAGCTCGTTTTTCAAAGCATACACAGGTATTTTTTTTTTTTTTTTGGGAATTTTAGTTTGGGTGATGGCAATTTTGGAAAGCACATTTCATTTTGATACAGGAAAATACATTTTTGCCTCAGTTTACCTGTTAACTTATTACTGTACTGGCCCAAAGATTGAACCTTGAGGGACCCCCTCAGCTCTGATTTAGTATGTCCCATTGCTGCATACTGGTGTCTATCAGATATGTGCTTTTTAATCCTGCTAGTGGATTATGGTCAAAACTAATATGCAGTAGTCTTGCTAACCACTTTAAAGTTTTAGGGCAAGCCTGGCAATTTCAAAATTGGAGGAATCCTGCCTAACACATTTGTGTAATGTGTTGTCGAATGATTTAATTCTAATTGATCTAATTTAAAATCTAATTGATTATTTTTGCAGGAGTTCATGGTATTGAGGGCTATTTTGGAAAACCTCTGGGCTATATTACCATAGCTTCATTGAATGCAATTGAAAAACCAAAACTAACCCTTTTAGAACCTAAAATAAATCACAGCAATATTTGGACATAATGCAAAGGTTGCCATACCTTGTCAGATCAAATCAAGGCAATGTACAAGTCAGAATCTCTTGCATTTTTTCACATCACTTCATGAGAAACATGCATAATTAACATAGGATTTTAGCCTTAAGTGCATATATGAAGGCTGATGCACATGATATCTGACATGACAAGCTGCATGGATGCTATGCATGTGCATTAATATGTGATGTGTTGAAACACAGAGGGATACAGCATGCTTTGACATTGCACTTTGGCCTTGGGGCAAATTCACCTACTTTATTCAGCAATTCAACCATGTTATCCTAACTGTAATATGAGTGGATGTTCACGTTTGTGGCCAAGTAAGGCAAATCCATGCTTTTCACAGCAGACATAGCAGAACTGAAGCAAACCAGTGCATTATGATTTGTTTCCTGTTTGATTTCCTGTCAACTGTTCAATGAGTGTAAGTCAAATGCTGGGTGTAAATTGTTCATTTTATATGGTGACCTTAAGGAATCAGGGTGTGACCTATAGCAGCAGATGGTGTCTCCTCCCTCACCACCTGCCAGAGTGTGATGGAGCTCAGGGGAGATTTCTCAGAGCAACTGAGGTCAAGTGGAGCTCGCTTGGCTTATGGAGATCCAACAAGATGCTGGGATTCCTCCTTAGCGGCCTGTAAAATAGCACAGCTATGACAGCGAGGAGTCTTTCAGCCCTGTTTAATCCGTTAACCAGTCTCGCTTTTCAGATATTAATGTTCAGATTTATTATTCAGTAACTACTAAAATATGTATATGGAGAGTATGGAGTATAGCGAATGACTGAACTTTTGGCCCAAATACTCTTGACCTGGGGTTAAACCTGTTTCCAGAACAAACTTCAGAGGTAAATAGAGGAAATATTGGACATTTTGGGAATATCCCTGCTGTATTACTGCATAGCAATACAGCCTTGTAGGCAGTCAGTCCAGCTCATTGGCAAGTCCTGCCAAGTTTACAGTGACCAATATGGACGAGGCTACTGCTTTAATAAAGGCTGTAGTGTGAAATGCTAAATGCGGAGACATCAGCATTTAGCATGTAAACCAACATGAATATCGCACAGGGCAAGAAAGTAGGTTGTGAAAGAAAGGCCTTACCCTTACAAATATTGGGAATTTACTACCAATCCCTAGAACCCAGTTAGTGCCAGGTTCTTCTGGTTAGTTAAGATTTCTTCACTGTTCCAGAGACATATTTTTGTCACAGTTTTAAAGTGTGTGCAAGTGTGTATGTGTGTGTGTGTGTTGTGGTAAGGAACTGAGACAAGCAGCTGAATAAGCCTGCAGCCTCTCCTGACCTACTTATACCTTAAAAAAAAAAAGCCTCTCAAAGTGCGGCGAACATGCACCTGAAGAGGCAAAGCTTGTTCACGTTCCTTTCTACAAGAATCTATTTTTACCGTCCGACAGATAAAAAGACTTAGGAAATCACGTCCATCAGATTACTACCTCCAGCCGCATGTTGGTTTATTGAGAACCTGCTGGATAATTGACTTATCCAGCCGATCTGTAGCACATCAGCGTATGCAGGCTTGCAGTATACACTCGCCCCACACCTTTTTTTAAGGGAGGATTTAAAGATTCATACACATGCAGAGTAAAATACAATGCAGTTCACTGAGGTGTAAGAGCTGCAGTAAATTGCCGCTCGTTCCGGCTCTATGGATATTGAATCAGCACCCCATGAAATCTGGGCCCATATGATCTCATTTATCTGAAGACAAGCCAAACGTGCACTCATGCTTATTAGCCAGTGAACCAATGAACATAACTGCCCTTGCTTTCTCACTCTGGGTATGATGGCCTGCCCTCTCCCATCATCACTCAGCGCAATGCTAGCCAACCCAGGCTTCTGTTAGCTGATGTAACAAAATTGGCAGTCAGTGTTCTCCTCCAAGCGTGTTGAGATTTGGAAAGATGCAGTGGTTTGGAAAGATGGTGGCAGTGGTTTACGCTCAAAGTAGGGATGTGTATTAGTGAGGACCTGGTGAGGACCTGGCAATACTTGGTGATATATTGCAATACTGCCCAATTTTGCCTGCAACATCACCAGGCAACCCATGGAAAGCGTTGATACCCAGCTCTGAAGCATCGGCTAGAAGACGCCCGTGCCAACCAGCAACATACTGAAGTGATGTGTGGAGAGAGAGAGCTACCAACACGGACAGAGCAAGGCCAGTTGTGCTCTCTCAGGCTCCGGCAGCTGATGGCAAGCAGCATGACCTGGGATTCGCCTTAGTCCGCTGGACAACTATATTGTGATAGACAGATTTTGTCGAAATGGGCATGTGCAAAGACTGCCCCTTGCCTCGACTCAACATCGCTACTGTGGCATTAGCATCGTGGTGGCCACCGGTCTCACTTAGCATCGCTTTATGCCGTTAGCATCATTACCGCAGCATTAACATTGTGTTAACGGTGTTAGCCTCTTTACCGTGCAGGCTGCCGGCCTTGCCCAGCATCGCTACTGCAGCGTTAGTCACAAGCCATGTTCATGGGGTCCTGGACCCTTCACATCTGAACACTAGTACATATGTGGTCTACATCCTAAGTTCACATCCTAGGTCTCATCCCAAAAGTACTGGATGGAGCACCAACCATCATTCTAGAGAGCACAGTTCCACTGCTCCAATAGGTGCCAATAGGTCTGCTCCAAGGTCTTATTCTATTGGCAGTAATTCTCTACAGGGGCTAGACAAGCTGCATGTGTGCCTTTGCAACATCTGTGTCAGCAATGAGTGCAACCTAAAAGTAGCTGAATGCATTCATTAGAATGGGTGTCCACAAACATTTGGACACATATTGCAGCCAACCAGTGCTTAGCTTTCCAGATCTGAATTCATGTCTGACTGTTGTCTGATATGTATCTGATCTAGGATCCAAAGCTGGATTCTTCTCCTTGTTCTCCTGGTCTATTTTCAGAAATGCTTTCTGCCTATCTTTGTAGTCCTTCCAACTGTGCTTCCAACTCTGCCCCAACATACTTCAGAGATTCTTGGCTTTGACGTGCCTCTGACTTCATCTTCTCCTAAGCCTGCAGAAGCCCCGACATTGCTGTTTGGACTTTGAAGGGCTCTTACAGTTTACATGCTGCCTTTTAGAGTCAGTGGGCCTTATGTGACTGCTTATGTGATTAGGTTTGCTCTAATGTGATTAAGAAAAGAATGAAGCCAAGGTCAAAATGTAATGATATGTGGCACACCAGAGGCATTAGCATGCATTAGCAGGCCTGCACTGTGCACTGTTGCAGAGGTCAGTGTTTCGAAGCACATGCTAAGCCAGTTCCTTATTGGGCTATTCTCGTGATCTCGGATGGGACCAAAACAAAGCTACATGAACGCAGGGCAAATTTGTGAGCTCCGAAATGCTTAGCATGTTGTCTGGCCAACCATTTATGTAGGTTAGTTGAGTTCCAAGTAGTACATTTCAACTGGAACGCCCCCAGTTGAAAAGTCAAGTTAAAAATCCAAGATGGCCGCACCACACATCAACTGTAATAAAAGCACTGGTATTATACAGTTTATTTGCATGCTCATTAGTATACTCAGTAGTCCAATCTGTGGATGTGTTTCCTTGGAATGTGCTGTTATCTACTGGTATCGCTAACAATGCTAATCTGGGACATAAAAAAGTGGGACATGTTTTCACACCGGTGAAGAATGGTGAAACCACCCACAAACACTAGTTGTGGTAAACTCCAGGCTCCAATATCCGACTTCCAAGGTGTAAGGAATGCAGCATTAGTTCATACATAACAATTTAATAACAATCATACTTCATAACAATCAAATCAATCATGCCTGTGTAAAAAAATGCTGCTAGCATAGCTCCTAGCTCTATACCAACGGCTGTATATGTGGGCTAAGTCCATCCCTAATAATCAGCCTAATTAAATCAACCTCAAATACAACAGTCATGATCATTATCTCACTCATTGTCTCTGTTTATAATCTAGTCAAGTCAAGTCAGATTTATTTGTATAGTGCTTTTTACAACGGTTGTCGTCACAAAGCAGCTTTACATAATTAGTAATTAATAAAAGACAGAGACAAAAAGAAGAAAGAAGAAATAACGTAAGACACGAAGGATCAAAGACCCCCAGTGAGCAAGCCAACGGTGACAGTGGCAAGGAAAAACTCCCTCAGAGCTGGAGGAAGAAACCTTGGGAGGAACTAAGACTCACAAGGGGGACCCGACCTATCCTCCTCTGGTCAGAACTATTTAAACATTAATGATAAAAACAGATCATTAATAGTGGCAGATAGTTACGAGTCCATTTAGGACTTTAACATGGTCATTAACCAGGTAGCAGTGGTAGGCGGGTGTGCCGCTGGTCTGTTATGGGTGGTGGTGGATGGGGGGTCTGATGGTCGGATTGGTAGGTGGCAGCTGGTCTGACGCAGGTAGAGTGGACCTCAGTGAGCAATCTTCCAGCAGGTCGGGCTGGGTGGCCATTTACTCAGAGAAGGTAAAGAGACAGAGTTAGTTCTGAGAGGATTTTATAGAGAGCAGAGATTATTGAGCAGTATTAGAGTGTGTCTGACGACTCCAGCAGGTCTGACTATAACAGCCTAATTAAAAGGAGAGAGCCAGAAGGTAACACAGACACGGGAGCACCCTGAAAACGCCAGCATCCATCTGCTCCACCGTCAACTAACCTGAGTGATCGCGTGCAAGCAGCGAGACGACAGCTCCAGCATCTCAGTGTACTACAATTCCCTGTGTCCGTGAACCCCTGGACCTGCAACCTTTATCTAAGGGGAAACATTAATTACCAAAAGCTAAACTAAACAGATGAGTTTTCAGCTTAGATTTAAAGACTGAGACTGATCTACTCTTCTGTTAGCTAGCGCTCATAGTCTTATAAAGGCTTGTCATTAGCTCCATGTCTTTTCTATTCTATCTTTCATTTTGCATTGTGAAGCACATTTCAGATAGCAAGCACAGAGAGCACACTTACAGTCTTTACTTGGCTTGTAGGAGAGAGCTGAGCTAAAAGATTCACTAGGCCTGGAAATCTGCATTAACAGAGCTGTTGAATATATCATGGGTACTGTTAGCATGCTCGCTAAGTGCCTCTGGCACATGTAATCTCCATCATCGTGGGCAAATAGAAGCCACTTGAAATCAGGTTCTCCTGGGAAGACAAGGTCACCAGCTTGATAACCACTTTCTGTAAAAAGCAAGTGAATGCCTGCATCTGAATCTGTAAACAGTGACACTTTAATGATGCGTTTCCTTCTTTAAAAAGCTAGTTCCCACAAAATAGACTTCTAATCGCCATGCAGTTGGCAGACAGTCACAGTAACAGGAAACAAAATGCCTTTTTTTGCTCCTCTCTGCTCTTCTCTGCTCCTCTTTGCTCTTCTTTGTTCCTCTCTGCTTTTCTCTGCTCTTCTTTGCTCTTCTCTGCTCCTCTCTGCTTTTCTCTGCTCCTCTCTGCTTTTCTCTGCTCTTCTTTGCTCTTCTTTGCTCTTCTCTGCTCCTCTCTGCTCATCTTTGCTCCTCTCTGCTCTTCTTTGCTCTTCTCTGCTCCTGTCTGCTCTTCTCTGCTCCTCTTTGCTCTTCTCTGCTCTTCTTTGCTCTTCTCTGCTCCTGTCTGCTCTTCTCTGCTCCTCTTTGCTCTTCTCTGCTTCTCTCTGCTCCTCTTTGCTCTTCTCTGCTCCTCTTTGCTCTTCTCTGCTCTGCTCCTCTTTGCTCTTCTCTGCTTCTCTCTGCTCCTCTCTGCTTTTCTCTGCTCCTCTTTGCTCTTCTCTGCTCCTCTTTGCTCTTCTCTGCTCTTCTTTGCTCCTCTCAGCTCCTCTCTTCTCTTCTCACTACAATGTGTTTGGCAGGTAAAGCTGTCCTGATCCTTCAGCCTGATCATGAACATTCCCCTGACGAGACACAGAGTTTACAGCATCAGGCAAACTCCGCGCTGAACTTTTCCCCGGCTGCCGAGGCTGTTTCCTATTAATATTTCACATCCATAAAATGGTTCCCCAAAGCTGGCCAAGGAGACTTGGTAAAACAGTTTTTTGGGGGCGGTTATGTTTAATTCATGTTTTGGAAACATCAGTTTCACCATATAATCCACAGCATCGTCTCCTCGTCTTCACTCTGCACTTATTTGGATATACACTGAATACACTTCCCATTGAAGACTACAGCCATTGGCGGTTAATGGTCTCCCACTACCTCAGATCTTCCTCCAGTCTTTGTAACTCAGTCCTTCTCAATTATGGTGAGACGTTGCGTTGAAAGACTTCCTAAGTGTGTCTCTGTGTTACTTGTGTTGCATGAATCCAGTAATGAACCTGTAATCAATGATCCTCTGAAGATCATTAGTGGCTGTTGGCTTCCTGCTGAGAAGTCAGCATACGAGTGCGGTGGTGTTGGGCGTTTCTGTGTCCGTATAACTGCACTGAGGAGGTCATAAAATGTAGGAGCTAAAAGGCTAACGTTTCTAGCAAAAACTGTTTTTACCTCAGAATATCTGGATAAGAGCGTTCGGGACATGGAAGTCACCAACCGAGAACACTTCACTGAAAAACAAATCAGAAAATCAGCTGTAAAATGGGTCAGACTGAAACTATATTAATAACACTACATTTACAGTACAGTAATCGAACATTTGCATACATACAACCCAGTAGTGACATCTTTTAAGGCTAAATGCAGTGGCTACTTTGGCAGAATATGGAGGCGAGACTAAATAGGCTAAAATGCTAACGCTAAGTTGTCTGGGGGGGAAAAAGAAGCACTGATAGGAGGAGGCCAGGGAAGCGAGCAGGTGCTAGGCTAAAGGCTAACACAGCCAAACACCTACACCAGTCTTTTCAGCTAGCTTGCTTGCTCAACGCTGTGCTGGGATAACACTGGGTGGACAGCAACACTATCCAGTAAATGTACTTGGCTAGGTGCTAGGCTAGGCTAAGCTACGCTATGTAGCTACTGTGATCCATTGTGGTCACATAAACCTACCAGTAAACATAGAGCCCACCATTAACGGAAACATTAGCATGTTTAACAAGGTAAAATTACAAGGTTGTACTATTACTTACTATTAATACGTTGAATAACAACTGAAAATATTACATACATGCTTTCTTCAGTACAAAAATGAAAGATTAGCATTTATTAATTTTATTAATTTTTATTTTATTAATTTAATCAGCTACACAGTGAAGGTTTGCTCATTTTCATGATCGGCAGTAGGTCATACAGCGCCCCAAAATACATCAACAAGTGTGCACCATCTTAATGAAGACCTGGATGTGGTTTGAGTGGGACTAAGAGAAGTGTGTGGGCTTGTATTCATCCTGGCTGATCCACTACAATAAGGGTAAGCTGAACATGTGTAAGTATATATATATATATATATATACACTTAGTTTTTTTACTAAACTATTATTTTAACATTAGCTTAACCATGTGCTAACACACTTCACACTCATGCCAGCCTTTACCTTACGCTATATGCAGTGGTCCAGCAAATTGACTGAGTTTCCCTACATAGTTTGTTAATAATGTAGCTTTAAATAAAGTGGCACCAAAAACATGAAATTGCACTGAGGATAAATAATGAATCACAGAAAGAGCGCGAGAGTAAGAGAGAGAGAGAGAGAGAGCGCGCGACTTCCAGATGAATGCAGAAGAACGTGAACCACTGTGTGGTGGCTTTCTTGTAGCTCGCACCTGCAGACTTAAATAACAGATCATGCTGAGCGTTCAGTGGTACAGGCCTTGGCTTCCTCCAGCAGACCACAGAGTAAGAGAGAGAGAGAGCGCGAGAGAGAGAGAGCGCAAGAGAGAGAGCGCAAGAGAGAGACGAGGAAAACGCTAAGGATCAAAAGTAGGTCATCCTCTCCCAGACTTGCATCACGTCCCTCTGTAAACCAATTTGCCAGTCCATGCTGCAGTGCTGCATGTCTCTGCCATGAGAGGGAGATAAAAAGCCAAATCTGAGCTGATGGGACCCCCACCCTCACCCGCCTCCCCCTTTTCTCATTCTCAACACATGCACACACGCGCTATGAATCTGTGATCTTGTCTTCAGGCCTACATCGATCATTCATGACCTGTTCTAGCAGGAAGTTGCTTCAGTGAGTTACGGAGAGAACAGACATATTTTTATAGAAAATTTATTCGTATAAATTAATCATAAACACAGGGCTGGATCCTCCGGACGGGGCTCAAACAAGCCCTAGAATGGAAAATTGTATTTTCCTTGGCATAG
Organism: Salminus brasiliensis; assembly: GCF_030463535.1. Taxonomy (NCBI): domain Eukaryota; kingdom Metazoa; phylum Chordata; class Actinopteri; order Characiformes; family Bryconidae; genus Salminus; species Salminus brasiliensis. The sequence continues at coordinate 31,816,451 of NC_132891.1, read as the reverse complement.
TTTAATAACGAGAGGTCGGGACATAGAAGTAAAACAACCCGTGAACCTCAAACATGAAATCTTTCGTCAAGAAACTTTAAAAGCTGTAAAACGGGCCAATTTCAAAACCCCCAAACTGTTACGTAATTGACTCTAGGCTCATTTTATTCACTCCCCCAAAATTAACATACACCCAGCCCACTAGAGAAATCCCGTACACAGCGCCCACTTCAGGAAAAAATGGTGTTGTTGATACTCCAGACTCTTTTGTTAGATATCGGAAACGTGACACCATGCCAGACTGCGACTTTGCCTGTGCCACTGCCGGCAGAAGGGGAGTGCAAAAGCGGCACAAGCTGAAATGAGACCTGCTAGGCGGGTGCTGGGCTAAAAGCTAATCCAGCCAAACAGGTACAGTCTGTTCAGCTAGCAAACCAACTCTATCAAGAAAGACTTGGGGACAATTGAAAAAATGCAGATGCAAATGATTGCAGTGTCGTTCTTGCGTTGCTAAATAGGCTTGAAGGACCGCACTGGAGCAGGAAAAGGTGGAAAAGAAGGCGGATGACTGGCTAATAAGAAAACCTGACCTTTGACACCACACCTTGCCAATGATGGCAACACAACACAAGTATTTGAGATTCCTCAAAAATGAATTCAGGGCTGTTCTGAGTGTGGAGGAACGTAATTTTACCCAACCATCAACCAAACTACTGATGCACAGATGTGATAAAACTTTTGCACAAAACTCTGCAATGCATATATGTGTCTTTCTCTCTCTCTCGCTCGCTCACTCTTTCTTTCTTTCTCCAAGAGTTCTTTTTCAGTGAAGGCTGCTGACTCATCATCCTCCAGAAACTCTCAATGTGGAGAGAGAAAGGGAGAGATCGAGCGAGAAGCTGCAGCTTTGATCTGGCGGAGAGAGAGGAAGTGAGGGGATGAGAGGTGGGAGCGTGTGAAATCGCAGTGGATTCGAGCTCGGCTAATTTTAGGTCCCAAACACGGTGGAGGAGGTTTATATAAGAGGCTCTGGAGCAGGAGTGAAGAAGAAAGCAGAACCACGTTCCCTCAGCTTTCAGAGGACCACAGCCAGAACCAGCACAGCCTGGGAATCCAACAGCAAGCTCCAAAGTGGTCTTCGCTCACTTCAGCTGATGTAGCTAACGAGCAGTGGGACTATATTATGGAGACTAGGGGTGTAAGATAATATCGATATTTCGAAGTGTCACAATATTATGTTTTGCGATACTGTTTCAAATCATTAAAAAAAAGATTTTTTTTTACCAATTTAGCTGAGCCAATCCACCCACCCACTCACTAGATAGTGTGTTTGTTAGTTTTATCTTGTAAAACGACCCATTTTTATGCTCAGTGGAAACATCTCACAACTAAGAGTCAATTCTTTAAATCCAACGTTGTAAATAAAATTACTAAAAACTGTAAAAATGATTTCTACAGCTTAACCTACACCTTAACCTACACCTTACTCTACACCTAAACCTAATCTTAACCTACACCTTACTCTACACCTAAACCTAATCTTAACCTACACCTTAATCTACGCCTAAACCTAACCTTAACCCAATCTTAACCTACACCTTACTCTACACCTAAACCTAATCTTAACCTACACCTTACTCTACACCTAAACCTAATCTTAACCTGCACCTTAATCTACACCTAAACCTAATCGTAACCCACACCTTACTATACAGCTATACCTAACCTTAACCTACACCTTAATCTACACCTAAACCTAATCATAACCCACACCTTATTATACAGCTATACCTAACCTTAACCTACACCTTAATCCACACCTAAACCTAATCTTAACCTACACCTTTACTTACACCTTAATCCACACCTAAACCTAATCTTAACCTACACCTTTACTTACACCTTAATCTACACCTAAACCTAATCTTAACCTACACCTTTACTTACACCTTAATCTACACCTAAACCTAATCTTAACTTACACCTTTACTTACACCTTAATCTACACCTAAACCTAATCGTAACCCACACCTTACTATACAGCTATACCTAACCTTAACCTACACCTTAATCTACACCTAAACCTAATCTTAACCTACACATTTACTTACACCTTAATCTACACCTGAACCTAATCTTAACCTACACCTTAATTTACACCTTAATCTACACCTAAATCTAATTTTAACCTAACCTTAACCTACATCTTACTCCACAGATAAATCTAACCTTAACCTACACCTTAATCTATGCCTGTGTTCTTAACCGTTATTCTAACCTTACCCACACTGAAATGATGAATCCTTATGATCTTTATGAATGCCTGTGTGATCTATGAACTACTTTCCATGTCTACAGACACTCTTATGGCATGTATTCATAAGATGCATCCCATGTCCGATTGGATTGGACATAGATGACAACCCTTGGCTTGAAAAACATGATAGATGGTGGAAGAACAGCCAATGGGTGCAAAGGGTGTTGCTGCAGGACTATTTCTGAGATCTTTAATCATATACGTCAATATATGTGATTTATATTTAATCTGATTTATGGCACAGCTGTCATTAGGATCTTTTCAGGGGTGATTGCTCGAAGCACTTTAGCCCTGCAATCATATTTGAGCTCCCTCATATCAATCCAGCACCTCCCTGCAGCTATACCTTAAAAGCTTTCACGTTTACACTCTCTTTAATGACACCACGTCAACTGAGCCTCTTTTCACTCAGGGGTTATTGAATCATGACTGAAGTCTGAAGTCTGAACTGGTCCTTTCCTGGTGTACATTCAGTTTAAAGATGTACGCAGAATTATTTATTTATTTGTTTTGATCAATTTTTTCCTTTTTTTTCCTAAATTTGATCCTGACACCTAACCCACACATTCGTAACTGCCCCTAGCACTAGCAATGCTCCCGGCACTAAGAGGGTAGGGACTTAATATGTCTCCTCCATCACTTGCAAAGCCATCCACCCACTCTTTTCAAGCTACCATCGATGGGCCATCGCCGGGCAGCCAACATGCTCGGAGAAAAGTGCCGGGTCTCTAGCTGCTCCGCACTAGCTAACAGATGCCTGTGCCGGCTAAGGTCGCTTTAGACGTAATCAGGGGAGAGAACACGGCCAATTGTGCTCTCTCTGACTCCGGCTACAGATGGCAAAGTGGCATGAGAGAATTTTCTCTGTTTGTGGTTCGGCCTCCTGTCTGCATAAACATAAATTTGGAAGGTTTTCACAGTAGCATTTTTTTCCGGACCCAGGAGTGCTTGCTCTAAGAGGTCGGATCATTTGGTCAAGCTGTTTAGTGCTTAGAAGCAGCCCAGAGAACTGATCTTTGGCCCTCCTGAAATTGGCGGTCTGGGGTTCCCTTCAAGCAGAATCTGGTGCAGCCTGCTAAAGATGTGGAAGCTATGCACTCCCAGTGCTGTGTGTGGATTTGCATGATTGGGTTATTTTGTCACATGACTGCTTCATCTTATCGCCTGCATGGCTAAAAAAAAACCTTCTCCAATGAGAATGACTCCATATATCCATATATACCAAGGTATTGTTCTGTGTGATAATAAGCCCCTCCCACGAACGAGTCCAGAATCCAGAGCCGTCTGCGCTCTCAGATTTACCAAAAAGCTGCGAGAGATGAGCGGACAAGGGCCTAAGTGTTGCCCCTTATTGTCAGGCTGACCCTCCAAGCACGATAGCAGCTAATATGTGCGTCTGTCAAATGATGTAATTGACCAAGCAGTTCGCGCTCTTCTCCAAGTGTCTTCAGCTGTTCAGTAGCTATTTCTGAGGTACTCGATTGCGGTCCCGGTCTCAAGGCTGTAACTGAGTCTTGCCTTGGTCTCAACATCATTTTCTGTAACTCTGTTTTGTCTCACAGTGTACAAAATACCCCCTCGGGGGTCTTGCGTTGAGTGGCTACTCAATCGTTGGCAGGCTGCCAAATTGCTTATTATAGCACACCGAAGCACAATGGCAGCGAAACGTTCGGTTAACAATTTTTAAAGGACATTTGAGCTTTAGAGGCTTGAGTCGTACGATTTAACGCCACAAATTGCCTTATTTGACAGTGTCTCAAGCTAAACATGTACAGTACCGAATGAGCTAATAAAGAAAGAGGTGGCTAATCACAATCATACAATTACTAGTTAGCAAACATTAGCCATGTACCTCAAATTCCTGACTGGTTTGTCCATACTTTAAAACTAGGTCTTACAGAAACTCTGAAGGAAAGGGTTTCCTCCAATCCTAAGTCTTCAGATACACAAATAGCCCTCACATAGCTATTCCAGAGGTATCCTGGACCTAGTTACAGTTGCTAAGGACCAGAGGATGAGGGCCAGCTGGATGAGCTAGCTAATATGCTACAGTGCCACTCTGCTTAGCCGTGATCTGAGTCTAAATTGCATTAATAGACACTATAATGCTTTAATAAGTTGGTTTGGTTGGTGGTCACTCTTTAGGGTTTGCTGGGTTAGTTATCGTCCACATTTCACACTTTGCAGTCTCGGTCTCAGGGTTCGGAGAAATTGGAAATGTTTAGAGACCAGGCAAAGAGCAAAGAGTATTTTTTGTGAGAACACAGCTGTGCAAAGTGAAAAAACACCAGAAGCAGAACCAGAATTAGCTCCATGCCGCGTGGACAAAAATATTGGGACACCTGCTCATTTATAGTTTCTTCCAAAATCAAGGGTATAAAGAAAGCATTTCTATGAGGATTTGATTGCATTCAGAGAGAACGCAGTTCCACTGCTTCATAGCTCAATGTTGGGGAGCTTTATTCTCCTCTACCCCACGTCTGACTTTAGTCGTGGAGCCAATGGGCTATTGTGCATCAGCTTCAGAGAGTCCTATTCTATTGGCACTACTTCTCTACAGGGACTAGACGAACTGTGTCAGCAATGGGTTCGAGTTGAAGCTGAAGGCTTTCATTAGAAGGGCAGTCCATAAACATTTGGACATATCATGTGCGTGCATGCAGACTGGCTAATGAGCTAATGTACACTCTAATGCATATGCAGATTGTGCTTCAGATGTCTTGGAGGAAGCGGGCGCTGGCCTTCAGCCTTCTAGCCTGGTAGCATTGTGCTTGTGATATAACTGAAACCCTATTCCTGTTAACCCAGAACATGCTGCTGCTGACTTCAACATCTAAGCAGTGCAATAACTGACTGGAATGACTACAGAGAGCGACAGTCCATCATGTCAGTCCTCCAGTTGAACAGCGGAAGCTCACTTGCAGTGAGAAAGTAGGTTGCATTCACAACCCCCTAGTGTCTGGAGCTTCCTGCATGAAGAGCCTTCATTCTTCTTGTGACTTCACCCTCTGACCCCCTCACCAACCACACCATGGGAGCAGGCCTGGATGGACCATCTGGATGTATGGGAATGTTCTTGAAGGGCTCGGCTTGAGGTCCCCTGTTATGAATATGCCTTGAAATCCTCCTCCTCCTTCTTTGTTTACACAAGAAGCTCATTGATACAAGTAAAACCTAAAACCTTGAACTGCAAGTTCTAATCCCGAGCCATGCCGCCCTGCCATCAGCGGCCGGAGTCAGAGAGAGCACAATTAGCTGTGCTTTCTGTGGGTGGGTAGCTGGTGTGTCGAACTGTGGACCAGACGCGTTGGCTGCCTGGCAATAGCAGTTGGAAAAGAGGCGGTGGCTGGCTTTGCATGTAGCGGAGGAGACGTGTGTTCAGTCCTTACCCTCCTAGTCTCGAGAGCATTGCTAGTGCTATGGGGGCTATGAAGGGGTGGGTTGTCTCTCACACTCTGTTGGATAGTGGATTACTCAGCATGGTGCTAGCCAGCAAGGACATCAGTTCACTGATGTAACAGTTAATTCTCCTTTTGCTTTAGTGAGACCAACATTACATTTACTACAATACCCACAATGCAATGCAAGTAACTGTATACTTCCTCAATCCTGCATGGTCATTAACCGACAAAGTCACACATATAAAGGTTGGAAGGTTTTATTTATTTATATAAATTTTTTTGCTTAAAGGAATATTATGCAAGACCTGGAATTTTTAGCTACTTGGCGCCCCCTACAGCTTCAGAGTGTATCTCACTTTTATGCCGCTGCAGTTTGTAACTTTTGCACTTGGACAGCTCTACATCTGTCTAAAATTAAATTGAAAATTGTGAAATTGGGATTATCTTTGCATCATCAGTTTATCATTATTTTAGCCACATAAAAGGCTTCTTAAATTAGTAGTGTTCTGCAATATATTGGCCATAGCCCGATGCTAATTTTGCAAGCTTGTGATTTCAATGCCCCTGTTACTAGCTAGCGTTAATAAAGCCTATGCTAACCTAACTGAAGCCTTTCGCTAGTTTAATTAACTTATTAATTAGCTTTCGGGCTCTAATATGTATGTTTGGTAGATTGTAGGCTATAGAGGCTATATTGTAGGCTATATTGTAGATTTGGTAGGCTATAATTGGCCTTAACCAAAACATGTAGCTATGAGCTGTCATTAGCTTGTCTGTTGGGTGGCTGACTGTCTTTTAAAAATGAATGTCTATTACTCCACTCAAAAAACAAATTAACAAATCTGGCTTTTAGAAAGATGCTAAGGCATTATGGGATATGTAGTGTCTACACTGCATTTGTGTGGTGTGTCTTGTAGTTCTGCTCAGCAATCCAGGATAAAATTGACTACCGCCGTGATTTTAGTGAGGCACAGCAACGTTTTACTGGGGCACGTCTCATGGTAATTTGGGTCTAATGATGCCCCTGGTTACGCAGTTCTGGCAAAGGTCTTGTGTAACCCTGTGAGTTCTGGCCCATTCTCCTTAATACAGTCAGTGGAGCATCAGCATGATGAAGCTGCTGTTTTAAGGATTTGGGGTTTTTTTTCTGGCTGAAATTGAAAAAAATTTTATTTCTCAAACTGAGTTGTTAGTCATTAAAGGGTGAGTTTAGTTGAGGCATGAGTCAGTCAATATGCACCCCTCTGTGGCATGACTTCATTAACATGTGGGTTTGGAGGGGATTTTACACAAGAACATGTGTAAAAACACCACAGCAATTAGGTAAGGCCAGCAAGCTGATGACCACTGTGGTGACCTTATAAAAATAAGCACATGGCCCAAAATATCCAGACTTCAGATTATATATATATATATATATATATATATATATATATATATATATATATATATATTAGTATATGCTTATTTTTATTTATATTTTCTTGACTCTGGATTTGGTGGTGGGAGGGGGGGTGGGGCTGGGGCTGGTCTGAAACACTGACTTTAGCACTCCTTTAGCCCACCGAATGGCCGAATGACATCATCGCTAATCACTGCACAGGATCCCTCCGACACAATAGCTTGCTCTGGAAGCCCACAGTAAAACACGCCCTCCCCCGGCCCTTCCATTTCCTGTGAATTAATAATGCCTTCTATTTCAGGCCTCAGCCAGGAAACACAGATCCTCGAAGTAAGCTCATTTTGCCCATGCCATTCAAAGGGACGTGTGAAGTGCCGGGTGTAAGAAACCTACCTTCACACAGCCATCAGCTCGTTGGAGCAGCAACAGTGATTCATGCAGTTGGGTCCAGTAGTATTTGGACAGTCACACAATTGCATTTATTACCCTCCAGTCCCTCTATATTTACAGGCTGGAAAGGCATCTGGAACTCATGGATATCATCAAATGGACTAGGGTTTCTTTCACTGTATGTTTTAGCCATTCTAGGCAGCCATACATGTACATGCCAAAACACTGCCTCCACCATGTTTGACAGATAATCATATTCTTCAGAACTGGTAATCTTGGTTGGAGCGTTGGCTGCCCGGTGATGTTGCATCTGCGGCAGTTCGAAAAGGAAAGGTGGTTGGTTGCGCATGTGTCAGTCCCCACCCTCCCAGTGTCGGGGGGCATTACATGTGATGGGGGAGAGTACTATTGAGGGTAATTGGCAATCTAAAACTGGGGAGGAAAATTGGCTTTAAAAAAAGAAGGTTTCCATCTAACTCCCTTACAGTGTTCTTGAATTGACTAGATGGCCTTTTCTTTAACATGTGACCATCTACTGTCTTCTGGGGTCTTCCAAGCCTTTTCCCAAATTGAATCAATTCAACACTTGAAACCAACACCAGACCCTTTATCTCCTTAATTTGTCATGAAATAATGAGAACTGCTTATGAGTCAATAGTCTGGTTACTCTTGAGCCTTTAAAACATACCATTAGCTGTAATGATAATCCATAAACAGCTAATGCTATGTTTTTGTAACCCCCCCTCTTCACTTCAGTCACAGCTTAGCACTAAGAATTTCAGTGGCCTCTCACAGATTGCGGCCCTGGTGTTAATTTTTTCCCCACAGATTTCATCGGTTATTAGTGGCCGTTGTGCAAAATCCACATTACAGACCAAAACATTCGTACCCTTAATGCTCTGTACAGGCCGAGTTTAGACACACAACTACTTGGTTCACTTGCAACAAGAGCTGGCTTCCTCCAGACAGCTGTCCAGATACGTTGAATTTACCAGTTACAGTTTAAGACAGCCAATTGTCCTTTTGCTTGGCTCCGGTCCCAGGAAAGGCAGATTGAGGCCACTGAGTTTATCATTGGGGTGTATCTCTCATGACAAGATATAGTGGTTGTAGAAGCAGCTGCTGCGTTGGTCCAACCATGTGATTAATATACAGCTGGGATTAAAAGACTCATAAAACTTGATCTAATTAAACAGAGTCCAGATTACAACAAGAATAATCCAAAGGTTCAATGGTAAAAGACGTGTCTTAAGCAGAGACAAGCAGAATACTAGAGCTTACAAACTGGGCTGGGCACTCAGCATGGTTAGCTAACTGTCCCAGCACAGAACCGCTGGGTGGGAGGGCTTAATGGCGTAGGGATCTGCTGGTTGGCTTTCATATTTGCGTCAAATTTGTGTCGCAACATCTTGTCATGAATCAATAATGTAGCAACAAGTACACTGTAGTGCACTGGCCTCGTCCAACAGTGCTACAGTCCTGCAGTACAGTGCTATACATACATAGCGCTATAGCTACATTGTCTTTTATGCCAGGAACACGGTGATCCGTCACAGTCATCCGTTAGCATAATGCTAAACGCATGCTAAACTGTCTCCTTGGCGTGCTTTGAGACCAGTGTGATTTATGCATATAGAGTACACAATGCTAACCAATGAATTACAGCTTCAGGGCGTTAGCTAGCTACATTAGCCGTAAAGTTGTAGTGCTAGGCTAAAGAGTGAAACTGCCGCATAATTATTACGAGACGTCATGCACTTCTAGGTCCTGACTTAGCAACACAGCAAATGGAAAAAAAACCCGTAACTGGTCTAAAGGGTCAGTAATGGCCTTAATAGCCATTGAGCTCTGCAGTGGAAAAGAGGCCCATCCTTTCCCCGCAGCACCGGCATATCAAAGAAGTGAATTCTTCTCATAGTTCTGCAGAACAACCCAATGCAGTACAGCAGAGGGAATTTTACTTTCACCATTGTCCATATGACCAGCAGAAACTCCCTAACAAACATGAAAACCCAACCACAAAGCACGAGGTCACATCAGAGCCGTGAGTAATCCTCAGTCGAAGCCGAAGATTCTTCCTAGGCACTGTTCTTTCTCCTCAACCTGACTCAGTACAGATGTTTGCATCTTTGCTGTGTCCTCATCACAAGACCTCTGACCACACATCCACCAGTGTATCACATTCCTCTGTGAGACGGCCAAAGCTCACATGTTAGTGGCATTGGGACATGTGGTATTACAGTGAATAAGCAGGTTCATTTTGGAAATGCTGGTATTAAACCTAATTAAGACCATCTGAAAGATGTTGTGTAGTCATTTTCACGCAAAACAATCAATGTCCTGCTCACTGAGGACAGGACTAGGAATTATCCACTACACAAACCCAAACACATCCCATACAATGTTACCTAGGAGATACAGATTTGCGCCGCTGACCCAAAACTAAAGAAACGTGAAAACGCCTTTAGGTGCGGTCGTGGGTGGGAAGATCAGTGGGGTGTCAGCGTGATCTGTACAGCCAGCAGAGGGAGCTGGAGGAAAGTAGCACAGCACATTTTGGAGGCTACCTTACATACGAAGTCAGATGTTTGACCTCCTCTACAAATTTCCGTTCCACCTTAAGTCCTAGGCCTCAGACCTCAGCATGAGAAAATGCCTCTTCTAGGTTTAAGGTTCATCAATCAGTAAGCTGGTCAGTAAGCGAGGCGCTAATTGCGAGGCGGTCCAGCAAAAATAGATAAACAACAAAGCTTATGGAGACCTTAGCTGGAATAAATACTGTATGTGATGGTATTGGGCTGTTGTGGGACAATTAGAAGGCTATTCATGTAAGGTTGACTTTCATGGAGCCTAAATGGTTGGACTGCACAGTAGCAGCATCTCCTTAACTTGGATATTCACTCGTCACTCGTTTTCATACAAACCATTACATATAAATGCTCCAATGTGATGTTTTAGCATCTGGAATTCATCTCAGGTTCGTCCTGATGTCTATGCACTGTGTGCTGTATGCGCGCTGTAAATATGGGAAGTATGTGGGATGATCTGTGCACAATTTGCTGCGTCCAAATTTCCCCTCAGAGAACAATAAATTACGCCCATCATCTGTGTGCTGGTTGGACTATTAGGTGGATTTTAAGGGAAGTTCTCAGGAAATGTTTGCCACCAGGAACCGTTACCTATTCGGTTTCAGGTTTTTTGTGTTGTGACCGAGAGGAACTGTAAACCTACTTCTCCAAACAGCAGAGGTTATGTAAGGAGGTTATGCTAGTCTTCACCGTCCTAGTGTTGGAGAGCATTGCTAGTGATGGTTGGAGTTCACATCAACGGGGATGGGGACATTGGTCTAGCACCACTTGGTCAGAAATTATGTAGTTAACTTCCCAAAACTTCCCAAATCTTCTCCAGTTAGCCTAGCATTAAGTAGCGTAGTGGCCTCACATAGGCCCTCCTAAATGTAGGCCATCTGGATATGAGCATCAGCCCAGTGTCAGTCTGGTTAGTGTGTCCCACGTTTAAGCAAGTCTGGAAATTCTGCCTTGGACATAAAAATATCAAAATGAGGAATTAGGACCAAACGTGAGTGTCTGTTGACTTTGTCAGTAGGCGAACTCATCCGGAGCTTGTTTTCGAGGGTGATGGGTTATCTCACAGCCTACTTGTTGGCGATCTGAAGGAACGCTGCCTTTTCTTTGACTTTCTTGTTGTGGAACAAGGGATTCTTTCATGTGAGCAAAGATCGGACTGGGGTGGACCGTTAATCATTGATGTCAATGCTGAGAAAGAGCGTAACTGCATTCTGCAGGCCGTAAACCATCACTGTAGTACGAGGACCTGCTGTGAGGCTCTTTACCACCTCGTCTTCACATTCGAAGAGGACGCTTCAGTTAGAGCGCTAATGGAGCTAAGGGTTTTTTTAAGGTACTGCAGTATCGGACATTAGGTGCTAGCGCCAGAATGTATCTAGCTGCTGATGCTTGGCGAGCTGGCACTAGCTTTGTGGCCAAAGGTAGTCCTCAGCCTGTAGGTACGAGAAAATGCCCTTTTTTAGGCAAACAAGAAGCAGTTCTTGCACATGTATGTTTCAACAAGGTTCGTCAGTCAGTCAGTGAGCTGGACAGTAAGCGAGGCGCTAGATGCTAGGCGGTTTAGCAAAAATAGATAAACAACAAAGCTTATGGAGATCTTAGTTGGAATAAATGCTGTATGTGGTGGTATTGGGCTGTTGTGGGACAATTAGAAGGCCATTCTTGTATGGTTGACTTTCACGGAGCCTAAATGGTTGGACTGTAAAGGTCTGATCATAGTAGCATCTCCTTAACCTGGATATGTAACTAATGTGATCTGGTCTGTCAACAAAGGATTCTTTCATGTGAACAAAGATCAGACTGGGGATCGGACCATTAATCAAGCATAGCTTGTAAGTTAGTTATGCTACATTAAGTAGCATAGAGGCCTCACATAGGCCTTCCTAAATGTAGGCCATCTGGATATGAGCATCAGCCCAGTGTCAGGCTTGTTAGTGTGTCCCACGTTTAAGCAAGTCTCCTACAGTTAGACCTGGCAATAAAGGACTGTTAGGACTGCTGTACAGCATTTCTGCACCCTGTCTTACAATAAGCTCCTTCTTTCCAATTATGTCAGTTAAGTGGTCTTTACAGCAGTGATGTCCATCTTGTTTATGGCGGGTGAGGTGAGGGGGGGGGGGGGGGGTCACCTGGTCACATGACCCTGCAATTGCCTCCAGCGGGCCATTAAAGAAGGCATACTAGACCTTTAAACATCCCCCCCCCTTTTTTTTTTATGATTCCCAGCCTTAGCTGACACTTATATGTACATTGCTGCTCTAATTGGGACTATAAATTATCTGGACCCTCATTCATCAGGCTGCAGTGTGTGAGTGCTGATGGGGTAGCAGCTCCCACGCTAACCCTGTAATTATGTTCATTAGTGGACGAGGAACAAAACATGATGCTCGATCAGCACTGCTGAGACACTCTTGCTGCCTGCTGCTCTGATCTACTGACCTTAAAGCAGAGCTAACTGACAGTGATTTGCAAGAAACAATGATTTTAAAGAAGTGTATACAAACCATCCCTTGCTTTGAATTTTTAAAAACAAGCCAAGGGGTGTGCATGTTGCGTCCTAAGTGATTTAGGGAGCGTCTCAAAATAGCGGACTTTCGACAATATTCAATGCAAAGGGGGAAGACAGGATGCTCTTATGTGTGCAATACATAATGCAACCAGCTCTGGTCACAACAATAGCATCATTCTTCTTCATCTCTGTTACATGAATAATTTCTGTAGATTATCTGTCTAAGAGGAATGTTTATGGATGGAGCCCCATCCTATCCGTCTCTGCAGAACTGTGGCCTGGAAGTAACCCAGTTTGACCCTTCTGGTGTATGTGATTGAATGTAGAGCACTGACCAATTTTTTTTTTTAAACTACATTACCCAACTACAGAATTTGGGCGGAGTAATTCTGCATTCGTCACAATCTTGAGATCATAAACATATAATGTATGAGTTAATATGTTATATGTTTTTGTAAGTCATGCTACATAGTTTCTTTTTCATGATTTATATTTCAGAAGCAGATTAAACTTTCTTAATATTATTTATGCATTAAATAATATCATGACATGTTGGATCATTGGCTTCTGGTGGGATAAAAAAATTAAAAAAAAATAAATATAGTAAATACATATTTTTTATCATTTGCTTTACTGTATAAAAAGAAAATGTAAACTTCGAGAATTTAATAAAACATCAGAATTTAGACAATATTTGGGTTCATAATTTGGTCCCTTAAGCTGGAAAATTAATTTTACATAGTTTATGTCCTCCTTTAATTGTTCAACCAACCTGCATTTTTTTGCACATTCATCTCACTTAATTTTAATAATATTTATAATAATAATAATATTTATTTAATAAGTATTCATATTCTAGTTTTTCAGAAGTTCACCTCCCAGTCTTCATAACCCGCACACGCTTTTTCAGAGGAACGGCTTTTTAGGGACGGTCCCTAACGGTCCTCCTCCACTGGTGAGCAGTTCCCCGCACACCGCCAGCAGCTCCACAGCGTTACGGCGGCTCTCCTCATCTGTGGACGGACTCGTACAGCCAGGGGACACGGGGTTGCTCGTATTCCGTTTATTCGCCATTACTCTGCGATGAAATTTTCGCTTTAAACGGGAGAAGCACATTCGCCCACGATGACGGTGGATTTTGAAGACTGCATCAAAGACTCCCCCCGATTTAGGTGGGTTTTCACGGGTTTCTGTTCACTTCACTGTTGCTGCTGCTGGTGCTGGTGCTGGTGCTGGTGCGTGTGCCCCGTTGGGCATCACTGGTGACTGGTTTATAATGGGAATGGTTTTGGGCGACCCTGGTTAGAAGAATCCATCGTGGATTGGGGCTCACTGCCCCTAGTGTGTGTATGTGTGTGTATGTGTGTGTGTGTGTATGTATGTTCACTACCACAGATGGGTCATATGCTGAGTACCTACCTATTATCTACACCAATCAACATGTCTCTAACATGGCCATCCTGAATGTAAGGCAGCCTGCCAAACAGAGGTCTGGAGGGGTAGACTTACATGAGACCAGTTGATTTGCCTCGGTTTTGCCGGACTGGAGCGAATGAATGGACAGGCCGCTTGGCTGTGCCGCTCCGGGCCAGCCCACTGTCACACCAGCAACCTGTGGTTCCTTCAGCTCCAGCCAAACCCTGGTCCTGATAGACGTGTCCGTCCTCAGAACGGTGGGGTAACTTCTGTAAAACTGCTACAGGGCTCAGAATCGACCTTCTGAACCTAAACACACAGAAAAAAACAGCAGAATGGCTTGTCTGGAAGGACTGAGCCTCCATGGGCTGTCTGTTCTATAAACCATGTGGGTAAATCCACCAGTATCACGACCAGGGACTATAAGGGACAGCTAGCCCGGCCTAGGCCTGCCTGGTGTGCTTGATGTCCTGGCTGGTATGGTGAGATGAGGAGATGGTCAGATGGACATCAGTTTGGTCAAATTTGAAAAGCCTAATAGACGTTTTCGTCCTCATCTCTGTGTGAAATGTGTGTCTGGAAGGACTTTGGGTACATTTAAAGGTCACAGTGTTTTTTACTGTGTCGCTGTTTCTTGGTTAATCTGTACTTTAAACCATCCAGGTCAGTCAGTGTCATGACCAGGGACTATAAGGGACAACTAGCCTAGCATACCTGATGTGCCTGATGTCCTTGCTGGTATGGTGAGATTATGAGATGGTCAGTTGGTCTTCAGTTTGGTGGAATTTTATGGCCTAATAGATGTTTTCATCCTCAGAACATTGAGATTTACTCATTTCCAAACACTTTGTAAAAACGAGTGTTCAGTGTCTTGCTGTTTCTTGGTTAATCTGTCCTTAAACCATCCAGTTCAGTCAGTATCATGACCAGGGACTATAAGGGACCGCTAGCCCAGCCTACCTGGTGTGCCTGGTGATGGTGCCTATGGTGACATGATGAGATGGTCAGTTGGTCCTGTAATGGAAGTTCTGTGCGTGGTTCAGGATGGAGGGATTACCTAATGGCTGGAGCTACAGCTGTGAGAGTATTTATATTTGACCTTCCCTCATTAAATATGCTCAAGAAACCTAAAAATTGAGCATCCAAACACTCACTTTTCTTTGTGAAATGTGTGTCTGGAAGGACTTTGGGTACATTTAAAGGTCACAGTGTTTAGTAGGTCACTGTTTCTTGGTTAATCTGTCCTTTAAACCATCCAGTTCAGTCAGTATCACGACCAGGGACTATAAGGGACAGCTAGCCTATATGTCCTTGCTGGTATGTTGAGATGTTGAGGAGATGGTCAGACATAATTGATTTGTCTGATATGTCTGTTACACTGCTGTAACAGTGTAGCGACAGCCTCCCACCCAAACCTTTGCTACACACATTGTCTGACCTGGGTGGACAGGATGGAGGAACACCCGAGACCACGAGTACTAGCCTAGAGAGCTGACTGTGATATGTCCTTTAGAGCAATGCCATGATTATTTACCTCAGCCATTGCTTTTCTGTCCTCGTGAGTTAGCCGATGAGATGGTTAGGTGGTCGTGTCATGGACCCCTTTTGATGTTAGGAAGAACTTCAGCTCCAGCTTGCCTCACATCTTTGGCTCGAATTACTCGAACGATACAGTATGATGATACGCCGGGCTGTTGCACCCCCCATCCCCATAGTCCTCCCCCATGTTTTTGCTTCCACTGATGAAGAACTCAGTATGGATTTTACCTTGAATGGATCAGTTTCGTTTAGCCCCCTCCCAATCCCACTCTGAATACCTCTGGCTACGTCCCGGATATGGAAGATATATAAGTGTAAACCAAGGGGAAGGTTTTGGCCGCAGTGGTATGCAGAGTTTAGTCTGAGGAATTCCATTCACTGACAGAGCTGGACGCCTCGGAAGTGCGCCGCTGAAGTCGACCTAGGCTTAGATTTATACAATGGCGTGGTTTAGGTCCGCACGGTGTTCCTGTCAGGACATTTATTTCACTCCTGCAGCTGATTCTGGATGAAGGTTGTGAATCTAGTTGATGAATTGGTTTTTGCTGTCTCATAAATCTTTTGAAACAAGATGCCTCGCATACTGGGAGTCCTGTCATGAATGTTAAATCTCACTACACCTACTTCAGCTGTTTTAACAGCGTCATATATATATATATATATATATATATATATATATATAGTCATGGAAAGCAGAGATTTTGTGGGCCTCAACAGGGAGCTAAACCATTAGTGGCATTCATTATCTGCTATGCTAGCCATTACAGTGAGGGAGTTCTTCTTAAGGGAATGGGAATGGCCTCCACTCATGCTTACATGTATATTAAGCTTGTAGTAGTAGCCATGTTCAGCCATGCTCAGCTCCTCTGCTGCGTTCTCTCTTCACTGGCTTCCTGTAGCTGCTGCCAGCATCAGATTCAGAACCCTTGCCGCTGGCCTACAAAGCCTAGAATGGACCAACCAGCCCCTCCGTGCTTGATGGCAATGGTCAAAAGCCGATTTGTACCAAGAGCCCTTCCAGCTTCGAGTACGGCTCGACTTGGCTTGACCCGCCATCCTTTAAGATCCACGAAAGACAAGCATCCAGGCTATCCTGGCACCGAAGTGATGGAACGAATGTCTCCTGGGAGTCGCTCGCTGTCTTCAATAGCAGACTGAAGACCCACCCCTTTCGAGAGTACTTGGGCGAAGTGTAGTGTCGAGTGTTGTGGTCTCTGTACTGGCTTCTGTATTTATTAGCGTCTAAGCTAATGCTGTTGCACCCTTGAGCAAGGTTCTTTACCCCACCTTGCTGGAGTTGGTTGCCCACCGCTCTGGGTGTGTGTGTGTGCTCACTGCCCCTAGTGTGTGTATGTGTGTGTGTGTATGTTCACTACCACAGATGGGTCATATGCTGAGTACCTACCTATCTACACCAATCAGCCATTACTAGTATTGTGTAGGCCCCCCCTGTTAAGGCATGGACTCCACAAGCCCTCTGAAGGTGTCCTGAAGGTGGTATGACCCTATGGAAGGTGGTATGACCCTGTTGCTGGTTCACCCGTTGTCCATTCCTGGAAGCACTCCTGGTAGGTTCCAACCACTGCACTCCACAAGAACACCCCACACGACCTGCCTGATGTTTTGGAGATGTTCCTACCCAGTCATCTAGCCAATAGCCACAATTTGGCTTTTGTTAAAGTGTCTAAGATTTTTACACTTGACCATTTTTCCAACACGTCAACTTCAGGAACTGACTGTTCAGTTATTGCCTAATATGTAAAGCCCACCCCTCATCATTGTACCCCGATTGATCCTCAGGCTCTGCAGTAATTCTGCAGTAAACATGCTGTATAGTGTCGGTTGTTGGCAAACACCCTTAATCGCAGCATTTTTCAAGCTTTAAATGCTCCCATGCTTTTGGCCTAAGTGTCCGTAGCTCAAGTTCTGGAGCGCACAGCCCCACTCCCATGCGAGCGCTCCCCCGACAGCGTCAGGAAGCTGACACAGCGCAGCGCAACAGGAACGAACGAACAGGCTGGGAGGGAACGGTGGGAGTCCCGCGCAAACTGAGCAGAGCTGCACACATGGAGCTGCGGAGGTTAGATAAATAAAGTAGGCATTCCTCTGCACCCACATCCCCTCCTCAACAAGCAGCTCCCATTACTCCCCACACGTGTGTCTGTCTGTGTGTGTGTGTCTGTGTGTGTGAAGGAGATACAGAGTGTGCAGGAGACAGCGAACAGGCTGGCGTGAGAGTGTGTGAGAGCAGGCAGCAGATAGGATCTTTGCACCAAATCAAAGACTTCCAGACTTGCTAGCAGTACCTTAATGGCTGCCATCTGGCTTGGTGTCGTGGGCCTGTACAGTGCTGAGTGAGAGGTATTTACAGAAACCGGCTGATGTTTATGTGTGAAAGGGTAACGCAGAGGTTCTTCGCTGGCCGTCAACCCACCTTTGCCCTTTGGTTCTGTTTGAACTCTGGATGGGGTAAAAGATTTTGAGGTGTCAATACTCCCAATCCTGACGTGTCCTACTGGGAATCCATCCTTACATAAACATCCATCAATGCTGGTTCTATCTTTGGGAGATTGTGAGAGCAATCCATGGTGATGCCACGTCCATCCATGGGCAGGAGTCCAAGAGAGCACAATTGGCCTTGCTCTCTCTGGGTGGATAGGATGGCCCTCCCTCTCCCCTCATTACTCAGCACCGTGCTAGCACCGGTGCGGGCGTCCTATAGCAGGCGCAATAGAATGGGCAGTTAGCGATCTATTATTTTTAGCGATCTCCACCCTGTTATTGTGCCTCAGATTTGCCGCTATCCTTTTACACAGTGCTTTTAAAAAAAACTCCACAAAGCCTGCTTTTATTGGCTGGTTTACCGCCACTGTAACAGCTCACATCTCACAGGCCATGTAACATAGCATAGAATAGCTTAGCTTTGTGTTTAGCACTGTGATTGTGTTATAATTATAAATAATATGCATATGATTATTATTCCTGAGTCTTACCAGAGGATGTTGCTGTCCTCTCTGGGTCCTCTCAGGTGTCCAGTCGGCACAGTGTAAGGTTAGCTGAAGACCTACCCAATCCTCCTCTTTCCTACCCTATCCTACCCAGCTCTACCCTATCCTGCCCAGCCCTACCCTATCTTACCCTATCCTACCCAGCCCTACCCTATCTTATCCAGCCCTACCCTATCTTATCCAGCCCTACCCTATCTTATCCAGCCCTACCCTATCCTATCCAGCCCTACCCTATCTTACTCTATCCTTACCAGCCCTACCCTATCCTACCCTATTTTACCCTATCCTACCCAGCCCTACCCTATCTTATCCAGCCCTACTCTATCTTACAGTATCCTACCCAGCCCTACCCTATCCTACCCAGCCCTATCTATTCTACCTAGCCCTACCCTATCCTAGCCAGCCCTACCCTATCCTATCCAGCCCTACCCTATCTTACCCTATCTTATCCAGCCCTGCCCTATCTTATCCAGCCCTACCCTATCTTATCCAGCCCTACCCTATCTTACCCTATCCTACCCAGCCCTACCCTATCTTATCCAGCCCTACCCTATCCTATCCAGCCCTACCCTATCTTACTCTATCCTACCCAGCCCTACCCTATCCTACCCTATCTTACCCTATCCTACCCAGCCCTACCCTATCCTACCCAGCCCTATCTACTCTACCCAGCCCTACCCTATCCTACCCAGCCCTTTGTTTTCCTCAAACTGCTGTCCTCAAAAAAACTTGTTTTCTGGTGAAGCTTTTTACCCACTGATTAATGGATTACAGCTTTTCTGTGTAAGATCTGGGAAGAAGATCAAATGAGGTCTGTATATAGCCGGATTTGTGTATGTAGCATTGTGTTATTTTAGTCTGGATGGTGAGTCAGTCTGGAGAAAGCCCATAACTGTTTGTGAAGTTTCATAACACTGTTGAAAAGATTCCAGAGCAGACCAGAGGAGCGTCTATAGAGGAGTCTGGTGCAATCGTGGCATCTGTTGTGGAGGTAAAAGCAGTGGAACTGTCCCAGGAGGTAGACGAGCAAAAGTAAAAAAACGACCTATTATGGCTCAACGTGGACCTTTTCTCATTTTATACATTCAGTGTCCACTTCCTTCATGTGTTGGAGCATAGCGAGCATAGCCACAGCATGGGTTCTTTCACACATGTTGACATCCTTTGTACCGTCGTTCCAGCTTAAACGTGGTCGAAAGCATTCTTCATTTCTTCATTAATGCCACTCGGGCCTATTCACTCTCTGCCAGCTCCTGGCAAACTTGAAGGAACCTTTTCATTTGGAGCATGTTGCCAGCTCCCTTGGTTTTGACTGGTCAAGCCATTGACTGGTGGACTGGTCTTTTTTTCACAGTGTCTGGAATTTTTTTTTGGTAAATCAGGTTATGCTGAGAGGGATTTACAAGAAATGGCCTTGGTTGACTGTTCAATTTGTCCAGCGTTAAGGTTCAGTGGATCTATTAGTACTGTATTAGATAGATTTTCCTTTGATTGGTTAAGGAAATTCCATCTGTATAGCATCAATATTGTTCTATAATACTGTCAGTGTGCATACCTCTAGATATCTGGTTTGAGGAAATTTCTGGCTCTTATGTCATTCTTTACAAAGCAAAATTAGCAGTGAATGCACAAAACTTCCTGCAATCAAACCCAAGTTAGCTAGGTTCAGAAACAGTGACAGTATATGCTGTTTCTGTGACAAACTGACACTTTGGCACGTCGTCCACTGCGGGGAAAAGATCTTGCAGCTGATGTTGCATTAGGTTTATACCACAGTGTTGGCTCATTAGTTCATTTGAAGGGGCAGCCTCTGTTAAGTGGACTCCAAACTCCGTTTCTGTTAGCCAAATTCTTTTGTGTGCTGTCAGTTTTTTTTAGGTTTTTGAATGCCTTAGCTTCCTTGCAAACCTCCCCTTGTTTTTCGCAGATGCAGTCAATCAGCCAAGACACGTTTGGTGTCTGATGTTTGCTTCTTTGGTTTATAACTAGGGATGCTAGGCTAATGTTGCTGACAAACACTTAACTGAGACTGTCTCCAATCTAATCTTGGTAAATGTCTAGATCTTCACTTTTGTTGGATTTTTGAGGCAAAAAGGAAGATTTTGACTGTGTTTACAGACATCATTAACCTAGCATCTTCTGTCCTGAACTAAAAGAAGCACTCATCAGTTATCAATCATGTCTGATGGACTGCATTTGGGGTAACTCCTTAAGAATGCACATTCCTTAAAATTTACAGAAACCTATAAGATTGCTTAGAATCCCAGTCCTAAAGCTCTACCCACGCCTCTACTAGTCTATAGTCCTTCCAGAATAAAATAAAAAAACAGTTGTTAAATGTTAGTCTACGTCCAGCAGTATCCTTGTGAGTCTAATAACAAGACTGCATCCCCTCATATTTTCTGTGAGGTCATAATTCCAGCGCTGAAAGATATAGCATGGAGCAGATTGGAGCCACCTGACCAAATATTATTCCTGGTTCCTGTCTAAAGACTGCTGTGTCACCCTCCGGTTCAACCCCCAGTGTGACCTGTGCAATCCATTCCTCTGACTGAAATAGGAAATTACAGTTTAATTACCCTGAGAGGCTGACTTTCACCCGTACGGATCTCATGAGGCACATTTATCTCCTTTCGAATGTAACCAGGCACACATTTTATATAAACATCGTATATAAACAAAAATCAAGTACTGTGTGGTGCTGTCGGTGGGGTATCGTGGGTTCACCATGGCCAGTACTCAAACTATCATATTTATTTGTAGGTCCCACAATGTCATTTTAGGATTGTTGGAGGCTTCATTACTCGGGCTGAACTTGCTAGGACGGCCTGATCTGGCCATGCTGGCGGTTGTTCTAACTGATGAGATGTTCTGAGATCTTTTTGAACCTCTTTGCAGACTCATCTACATCTACAGCCTTTATTCTGAAGTTCTCAGAGAGCTCTTTGGGTCTGGCCATGGTGAACTTCACCACTCACTTCAACTTCAATCAGGAGCAAAACAAACTAATGCTAATCTTACACTAGAAGACTCCCTAAAGACTCTCTATTTAACGATGATTTTGCACTGCAGAGAATCTTACAGGGTCACTACTTGCGAGCCTACCCCATATCTCACCTACCCACCAGAGATGTTCCTCTAGCCACAATGTCCACATCAGAACTTGCATGAGCCATATTTACACACATTTTCTGGACATGATTAAAGTGCACATTCTAGATATTCTTTTAGATATTTCAGAAATTGCTTGGGCCTATGTGTTTTCCACTGGTGCAGATAAGGCGCACTTATCCTCATTGATAAAAGCATTTGAAAGATACATACCCGCCTCCTGAAGGCTGTTTCTGGCCTGTCAGACTGACAGCTCAGGATTTTTCTGAAAACTACTGAGGATTCTTCTTCCATCAGCAGTGGGGGTCTTCCTTGGCCCACCAGTTCCTTTTTTTCCTTCTCATTGATATTCCACACAGGTGATTTTGGTGGTCCCAAGGTTTGACCGAATGCTCTAATGGTTTCCCTATTGTTTTTGGGCCTCAGAATCAGCTCTTGCCCTCATGTTGGCAACAGCAGACTCCACCGAGGTGTTCAACAGCTTAGAAGAAAGCCATTGCCGCTGTGGAACACATCTGTGGCGTCATCGTAAACAGTATCTGACTGGATTGAGCTGTCAGTCTCTCAAACACAATGTACGAAAACACTGTGCCACGTGGCTGTGGTTCTTGCCTAGGCTATTTTCGAAATCATGTGACGATGAGCTTAAATTGTGGCTATATTTGCAGCACCAGTAAGCGCTCAAGCCAACCCTTGCTGACAGCGTACAGTTAGAGAGCCTACTTGTGGTTGAAACCCGAATATGATCCTCCTATAATAAGTCTTATGAGTCCACAGATGTAAAGTCCATCAAGCTAAAAGGGAAACATCTACCACTCCAGAGGCTTTCATGCTGGTCATGGTGTGCCGTCCTTCACACTGAGGCATTCGTGGAAGCCCTCATGACTTTTGGCTCCTGTTTGTTTACAAGAACATTTACATGTACATTTAACCCAGAGCCTTATTTTGTGTGCTGTCCAGTGTCGACCAGAGGAGGATAGGTTCCCCTTTTGAGTCTTGATTCAATCTGAGGAAGAAGTTCGGACCAGGTTATCTGTGAAGCTTCTTTCACGTCCGTATTTGATCATATGGTTATTGTAATCCATGCATTTTTTCCAAGCTCTAAAGGACAGAATAATGAATGACACACAAACTATGCCGCCGTAGGCCGCTCAGCTCAGCTCTGTGAAGAGGCCATTTCACCCGAGGCTGAAGAATCAAAGCTGAGATATGATTTCACTCCTGTGTTTGTCCCAAGACCTGAAGCTGTTTTGTCTGATGTCTGAAACCTGACTCTGTGGACTCTTAAGAGGATGTCCTGCAATGTGCACCAGGCTTTTTGTGCAGGCATGATATCATGATACCCTAGCATTCAACCAGAGCAGCTCAACGTCCACATTTGTAGATCAGTCTCATGTGTCCGGCACACTCTTAAGAATAAAGGGGCTTCAAACGGTGCTTTGAGCGAAACCACAGAAGAACCACTTTTGTTAACGGAAGGTGCTTTACCGAATTCAGTATTCTTCAGACTTACATGGGTATAAACATGGGTCTTCTTGGAGCCAAATGTGGTTCTTCTATGGTTTCTCTCAAAGCACAATAAGTGGTGTTATGAAATAAGTACAGGAATTTTGCCTGAAGCCCCTCCCTTAACCGACGTCCTATAAATTCCGGCTCCTCTTCCGGTTATCAGTGTCTCCATTTTTGTCGTTTTCTTTTGTTTTTTTGCTCCATCATTTGAAGCCTGCAGCTGTACACTGTTTGAAGAATCCTGGATGAATCGACCAATAGAAACGCACTAAAACACTTGCTATTAGCTCTTAGTTTACATTGACAATATTTGCGTTCTGCCATAACCATGTCTTTGCAACCCTCCATCATCTCCCTTTTACCCGCCATGTATCATTCCTCATCCCTGGCTCCACATATCAGAGGGTAGGCTGGCTTCCAACCACCAAGCAGAAGCCACCTGAGCTCCAGCCCAAAAGTCTTCTCCCAAATCTACAAGAACCAATACCGTAATACAGGTATAATATAGATCACCTAATATATATAATGATTCTCTCTAATTCTGAAATCAATGCAGCTGAATTGCCGCCTTCAAACCAGCGCTGCTTACTGCATCCATTCACACGCTTCTACAGCACTGCCGAGACTCCTTCTTCATCGCCTGAATATCAGACATGTTCAGTAAAACTATGTGTGTTATTTGTTTAGTTGGGTTGTGTTTGTCTAATTGTGACTTGGATAATGATCAGACTTTGATCAGATCAGATTTTGTGAGTTATCAATGTAGATATCCAGGTACTTCCAAAGGGTTCACTTACTTTTTCTAGCCTGCTCTTTGGATGTTCACTCAATGTGCTGAATATCAGACATGAACAGTAAAACTATGTGTGTTATTAGTTCAGTTGGGTTGGGTTTGTCTAATTAAATACCGTAATATAGGTAATATAGATCACCTAATATATTGATCCTCTCTAATTCTGAAATCAATGCAGTTGAATTGCCGCCTTCAAACCAGCGCTGCTTACTGCATCCATTCACACGCTTCTACAGCACTGCCGAGACTCCTTCTTCCTCGCCTGTTGCTGTGAGCGCCGTTTGTGATTTACTCTGGATCGTCGCTGGCAGAATGTACTCATTGTTGTGAGGCCTCATGCCTCTGCTGTCATACTGGCTCTTTTCACTGGGCCTGACTGGCTTCAGGCTCTGGGCTCAGTGGAGTAGAGCAGACTCCCCCACACCCCCCACACCCCCCCCCCCCCCCCCCTCTGGAGCAGCTGCCGGATGCGAGAAGGCCTCCGTGCTCATTGACTCATGATCACGATGGTCAGAGATGGGGGACACGGGGGAATTTAAAGGAAGGGCTCCTGTGAACATGAGGCTTTAAAGAGTCTTCAAGGAAGCGGGGCTCTTTCTGCTGACCCGGGGTCATCTGATTGGCAGTCGTGCTGGATTTAGTGCCTTGAGTAGTTTCTGAGCTCTGCGCTGGCTGATTCACGACTGCATCCTACTCAGGCTTCGAACCAGTGATCCTTAGGTCATAGTAGTAGTGTTGGACCGTTGGACCACTCAGAGCCCCTAAACTTATTGCCTTAATTGAAACATCTTTAGCTGGTTAGCTCTTGAAGAAGTCATTAACGCAGAAGTTCACTTACTTCTTCTAGCCTGCTCTTTGGATGTTCACTCAATGTGCTGAATATCAGACATGAACAGTAAAACTATGTGTGTTATGAGTTTAGTTGGGTTGTGTTTGTCTAATTGTGACTTGGATAATAATCAGACTTTGATCAGATCAGATTTTGTGAGTTATCAATGTAGAAATCCAGGTACTTCCAAAGGGCTCACTTACTTTTTCTAGCCTGCTCTTTGGATGTTCACTCAAAGTGTTGAATATCAGACATGAACAGTAAAACTATGTGTGTTATGAGTTTAGTTGGGTTGTGTTTGTCTAATTGTGACTTGGATAATGATCAGACTTTGATCAGACCACATTTTGTGAGTTATCAATGTAGAAATCCAGGTACTTCCAACGGGTTCACTTACTTTTTCTAGCCTGCTCTCTGCATGTTCACTGTATATGCAGATGCAGAGCTGCAGGTTTATAAAATGTAATATGCAACTCAACAGATCACTCCCAGTGCTCTGCATGCAAATGATCGGCAAATAATATCTGATCTAAATGCAGTAGCAGTCAAGGAGGCGTCGCCGGTCACAGCGGATTTGAGGCCTTTTTGGAGATCTTCCTCCAAGATGGCCTGTTGCAGCTGCCGTGGGCTCCAAGCAGTTTTCCCGGCATGTTCTTGTTGCTTCTGCTCTATTTCATACTGACCTCCTTCCATGGCGAATCTGTGTCAGCAGGCCTCTGTCTTCCCCTCCTCGGTTTTCATCAGAGTCACACTCTGCGCTAAGGGGGACAGGAACTGGGCTATCAGTCTCACCAAAACACACTGACTCTTTTCTCTGATGAGTGACTCTGATCCCCTGAAGCAATGCACACTTGTCATGTCTTCTTGCTCTGCAGTTAAGGCGGGTAGTAGACCTAGCATGGTGCTAATAAGGCAAAAGAAATTAGCCTAGGAATCACAGAGGGTCGCTGTTTCTTGTCCTTAGAGATGCCTTGCCCCAGCTTCAGCCTGTCTGTGCTAATTATATTCATCCCATTGTTCCATCGCTGAATAGGACTCTCGGAGCATGACGCTGAAAGAGGAGGGGACGGCCACCTTCTCCTGATCTGGTTAAGGGCGTCACTGAACTGGCCTGCCTCGCAGGACGACCACAGAAGGTGACAACTAACAACAGGGATTAAAGTCAGCAGTTTGAACGCTTCGGATAATCGCAGATTAGCCCACATTCGGGTTTGCTTGCTTGCAGCATCAAGGTGTGCTTGTGACTTCTGGCACTTGAGCAGTAGTGGGCCACGCTTCAGCTCATCTTGAGGCCGTGGAAGTTACAGATGTAGCATTATGCTAATGCTAGCAAAAAGAAGAAGAGTAAGAATCGCTTAGATTTACTGTTAGTTTACCTACCCCCTTTAATTTGGACCATGTAAAGTAGCCGTATAGCACTTTTTCATTTCTTCTGGTAAATTTTAGACGCTCCCTAACCCTAACTGATGCAGTATTGGTTACTGCTAGCTAGAATTTGACCACAAAAAAGGGTAAGTAATGGAATATTAAAGAACAGGGTTGGGAATATCACACAAACGTTACCAAACTATGGTCTCCATAGCCACGAACACTGTATGGACAAAAGTATCGGGACACCTACTCTTTCCAGGTTTCATCTTAAATCAAGGACTCCAAAAAGAGTTGATTCTGCTATTGTTGAAGAAACTGTCTCTACTGTTCAGGGAGGAAGACTTTCTGCTAGATTTTGGAGCAAGCATTGCTGTGAGGATTTGATGGCATTCGGCAACAAGAGCTTTAGTGAGGTCATGATGTTGGATAATCGCCACCCCACTTCATCCTCAATCCCCAACTCATTCTAAAAGCATCGGATGTGGCACCAACTATCGTCAGCTCAATGCTGGGCCTAGACAAGCTATGTATGTGCATTTGCACATCTGTGTCAGCAGTGTAGCATAGCCTCTCCACCCCTGCAGTACGAAGCACTTGTGGCTTCGAGGACATGAGGAACTGTAGCAGTAGCAACGGCCACATTCCGGTCTCCCCAAGCAGAGTCTGTCCTTTTATCTTTAGGAAGACTAGACACTGTTCTTTTGCCAGTTAGGACTCCTAATCTGGCCGGGCTGCCTTCCAGACGATCCGCGGCGGCCTCTGCAGCATCCCTTTGACTCGATTATTGTACTGGTTTGAAAGGACGCGGTCCCAAGAAGCAAGACTGTGCTTCAGAGAGATGGAGCGAGAGAGCAGGCTCCGCTGTATGGCTCGCGATCTGAGGACGACTTTGAATCCCGCTTCTCTTTGATATGAAATTCTGACCATTTCTGAAGGCAGAAGAGCCTCTTTTTTAGTGGATCTAGACCCATATGGCCGAGTTGTTGACTGTTGCCTGCGGTCTGTCAGCCCCTGATCTGATCAGAGCGCTTGAAAAAGGCTCTTCGGCTAGAACTGCTCTTTTGTCCGATCTGGAAAGTGAATCGAGCTGGGAGTCGTGAGCAGTTACACAGCAGGAAGTGATAATGAGTTAAGCAGCAGAACACGACATGGTGTGGGTTATAGCATCATGGCCGGGGGCTTGCTTGCAGGCGTGAGCATGGATTTTGGAGGGATTTGTAGGCAAGGAAGCACCAAACCATTGATTGAAATATATGTTTTTAATACTGGCATATTCTTCCGCCAGAAAATATAGTTCCACTACAGACGCTGTGTTCGGACTCGTTCAGTTGATAACTCATTTATCGTTCACAGGCATAGGTAATAGGGCTGGGCCATATCCAATACAAATACAAGATATTAATAATAATATAATATTATGATATTACGATAGTAGATGTTAAATGTCTCCTTTTTTAAAAATAAATAAATAAATAAATATAAAAGCTGCATTTGAAGACTTTTCAGCTAATATTACATTTTTATTATGGATTAATCTGCTGATTATTTTCTCCATTAATCAATTCATTGATTAAAATTCTGAAAACAGTACGAATATTTAATATTTTTTTCCAACAACTTAATAATTAAGAAAATGTACATGATATGATAACCATCAATGTTCATATCTTGGTAACTAACTGCTGCATAATAACAAACATTGTAACTCTTAGCGAGAGATGCCCGAGTCCTCAAGTAGCCGCCGAGACTTGGGGATGATGTCATCCTGTCCAGCCTTTTGTTGCAGGGCCACCACGTGAAGCCGGGCTGTCCTTCCTGTCTCCGTGCAGCTGAATAGACCGCTTCCATTCACACACAGCTGCACAAAGGGTCCGGTGCAGACCGCCGCATTCTGAGCAGCCTGCTAATTTACCTCTATAGAACGTCCTGCGACACAACAAAGAGCCGCTGGAGGGAAAGCCTGGGCCAACAGTCTTGACAGACCCTGAGAGCTGAGGGCCGACGGGGGTGTGTGAAGGGTTTGTTAAGTAACAGGCGGGGTATCTAACTGCGGCACCATGCCGCTGAGGTCGTTTTCCTCGAGCTGTAAAGATGCTGTCGCTGAGTCACTCAGTGAAAATCCCAACTTAGATTCTTTCATTCTTCATTCACTCTCACGTTGCCGTGACTCACCGGAAGACTAGAGGAACTGGATTCCTGAGAAACATCTGTTCCCAGTTAGATTTTTTTTTTTACCTCCAGAGTCAAAACTGTATATGTCTAAGGTTTTGTTTTTGGGCTCAGTTTGACTAATAAGCTCCCCATCTGATCTCAATTGGAAGGAGCTATTGGGTTTCCCAGGCTGTTCAGGAGGTTCCTACTTCATAAGAAGAAATCATCTGCTTCCACGTTAGGCCCTAACTGTGATTTATTGAACTGACTCCATGAAGACAGTCAGAATTTGATGATATACCAATACCGGGCCTAAGCATTGCCATGTAGTTCTTTGATCAAGGGCCGTAAAACAGAAACGTCAACGTCTGAGATCATCAGATTGATCAAATGTGAGGGCATGATGCTCTGTCACAGTCTAAAGAAAAAGTAAACCCACTCGCTAGTTTGCAGGGTAGCTTGGGTGGCTCCTAATGTGGCTGAGGGTGGGCTACAGGTGGCTAATAATGGGCTGAGAGTGGGCATTTCTGTCCAGATAGTTCATATGTCCACCCGAAGAAAGTTCAGGAAAAAGCTTAAGCATTTTATTGAAATGTGGATGAAGATACAGAATAAATGTTCTGGGTCATTAGCAGTGTGTAACAGTCCCCTTGTTTGCAGGCCGAATTCAGCACATGGTGAATTTTTGGGAGGAGGAACTTGCCTAAAATCCATCCACCCAATCCAACAACCTATAAATGCCATCTGTACCTTGTTCCCTTGTCTACCACAAAGTCTTCGCAACCCTCCACCACCCCGTCACCTCCTATTTACCTCCTTTTAAACTGTCATTCCTGGCTCCACTTATCAGAGATGGAGGGCTGGCCTCCTACCACAAGTAGACATTTCTCTGAGGTCCCGCCACCACCCTTACAGTCTTTTCGCAGGGTCCGAACCAGCAGACTAAAGTTTTCATTAGAATAACCAGGAAGCTAAACCCGGGGGTGCGAGGCTAGGCTAGGCTATACCCAAATCTAACCAAACACTCTCTTTTGCTAGAAAACTGCTGCAAAAAAATGACAATGCTAAAAAGAAAGCTAGACTAGGCTATGCTACATTGCTCCTGTGAGCTGTTGCGGTGCCATAAACCAGCAGAGGTCATCATTATTTTTTTCGACAAGCTCACCGCAAAAGGAAAATCAATGTGTTTTATTCCTAGGCAAAATAACAGGGTTGTAAATAGTGTTGTTAATTTGCATAAGGCAGCAGGTCGATGTATTGAAATGTAGCTACGTATCCAAATGCCCACCTCAGGATGGGATCCTGGTCACAGCACTGCATACTGTAAGTCCTTCGGTGTCTCTTGCCCTTATCCCTTATTTATACGCAAAAGACATTCACCAACATCATGTGGTTTGATTATAGGATAGGTTCTGCATGAGCTGTTCAGCTCTGCTGTAATTTCATCAGCGTCCAGAACAGGAACTCTGCACTGAGGACACCACTGATATCTCTCCACTTCGGCTCATTCATCACCAGCAGCACATGATGGGGAGAATATCCAATTTCGCGATGAGATCCGTGTCCGGGCCTCTTTTGAGCAAGCCACTGGCAAGGAGAAAACTCCCTCAGATCGAGAGGAAGAAACCATGAGAGGAACCAAGACTCAAACGGGGAACCCATCCTCCTCCGGTGTTGCCAACCTTTGCCACTTTTCGGACCCCTCTAGCGACATTTGTTTTTTTTAATGCGACTACCGACAAATCTAACGCCTGTTTTTCTGGGGTTATTGAGACTTTTGGAGACTCTAAGGTGAACACACATGTTCTTTAGTTACTGTCCCGTCGCACAACACTCACAGTGCTCGGCCTCACAGTCAGAGCAGACCCACATCCCTCTACGTCCACACTGCAAAATAAACTGCACGTGCTCAAAGCCACCGCTGACCCCGCCCCCTGTTTACAGAGCGGTATGTAAATAGAAATGCTTCTTTAGAGAGAAACGAAAATAAATCACTGCATTTAACTAACTTACACAGCCTCGGATAAAGGAGGAGGGTTGAGCGTAGAGTAGCAGTTCCACCCCACATAACAGTCCTTTGATCAAATTTTAAATGCTAACATTTACCAACACAGAACAAAATTGATTAATTAAATTATGTAAAGATTATTTATGGAATGTGGATCTAGACAATCAAGAAATTTTGAGAAGATGTATAGAACAACTGCCAGATTGAAAATACCCCCCCAAAAAAACAACAAATGGCAGCTAGTGATACAAGCTGGCCCTAATTTAGCGATCTTTTGGCGAGCCGCCAACCGCACAGCTTGATTTAGGGGGCGTCGGTGTGTCTTTGTTATCGTAACTATGGGAAAAGTTCGCCTTGCACGGCTCGAAACGTACAAAAGGCATGTACGAATTCTCTTAATTGATCAGGGGTGTGTTTTGGGTTTAACGTGTAGTAATAAACCAATCGGCGCGTCACTCGCCATTTCCTTTAAGAGCAAGGTGCGGTCTGACTTTGACGGATTGCTATAGCTATTTCTGTGTTGACAATTCACCGCCAATACAGCAACGAACGTCTGACTGTTGACGTCTGCCTAGGTTGTTTTCAGTTAGTGGAGCTCCTGTGTTTTTTTCGTTGCTGGATACGTAGCAATACGCCAGAAATTGGCCTGAACACACCTCATTTCGTGACCACCTTGCCCATTGGCGTAGTTATATAGGTGTTGGTGGGGTGTAAGCTAGATTTCAGGATCGTGAGGGTTATAGCATGAAGCTAACTACTTTAGCCGTGTAGCACCAACTTCACACACCAAACATGTCTTGCCTGATCAGTTACGTTTGGGCTAAAGGGGAAATTCTGAAAATAGGTGGAGTTTTGGACCATGGTTTTTGGGAAAACATGCTCCCTCCCAATCTAGAGGTCATCTAGTTGTCCAGACCTGGGGCTGTGGCCTCTGGAGAAAGTACACGTCAAGTGAGTCAGCTTGCTGGTAAATGCTCTGGCAAATGTTAGGGTGTTTCTTGGAGACTGGGATTATTACCTAGCCCCCCACCACACCCCTCATTAGTCATCACTTTCAGCTGGGCTACATTATGAGCATGTGGATAGTTCTAAGTAAGGTACGAGTGGGAATTAACAGGACTCAGTGGATTTGATTAGTGGTCCCGCTGGGAGCGCCCATTAAGACTCCCTTGCGTTACCTCATTTTAGGGGGAGCGCCTGAAGAATTTTCCCTAGTCATGATGCAGTGGGGCTTGAAGAAGCTGGTTTGGGGTTGGAAGTGAAATGGCCTGTTACAACCTTTACATGAAACCATGCCATAGAAACTAGAAGCAGTATTGGAGCACCATGTTTTTCCCACCTTATTTTATGATATTTCTTGTTACAATAGAAGGTAAAGGATACAGGGAAATAGACTTCATGGACATATTAGGACACAAAAAAACATCCTTTGTTAAGCACCAGTGTATCATTGCTTTAGCAGTCATGGCCGAACTGGAACTGATTCTCCTGCCTGTAGAATGCAATGGGAAGTTTCCAACATCCAGTTCCCTAAATTCTTCATCACGTGAACCACCCTCGCCCAGGAAGTGGTTGAAGTCCCCATGGACCTGGAGAGAACAAGCCTACGCTAAGATCCTCTGTGTGAATCAAGTGGAAAGGAATCAATTCCCATTGGGTTCCAGGGTCTGGGTCACACAGGAATGTCCCAATATGGGTTTCCTGGGACGATTCCACACTATTGGTATAATATTCAATCAGTAGAACTATTGAACACAGCACATATTGGAGGCTACCTACCCTGGGTACGAGGGACATGTTGGCTTCTTAACCCGAATTTCCGTTCCACCTTAAATGGTGCAGCAGTATCAGACATGCACTAGCACCAGAATGTAGCTGTTGCATCGTTTAAGGTGGAATGTAAAATTAGAATAAGAAACCTAAAAACTGCCCAAAAACTGCCTCAAAACTGCACTTTCCATGCTCAGTTTTCATTGGCTATTGACGAGACTCGTTCAGACTGACTTGTTGACCATTACACTGCTAGATTACGCTTGGCATTGGGTCAAATCTGGTCTGCAATGCAATCGGGAGGCCAAAAATCAGAAAGTCCTTATAGTAAATAGTCAACTGCTGCCGGGCAGTTATTTCCAGGCCTACCAGGCTTTATCTCTGTGAATGGGGAGAGACAAAAATACTGGAAATTGACGATCAGATCTTTCGTATTTCAACCAGTGGCCGGTCTTTTCCCCTCATGCACTACTCGATTCACCCTCCAACCGACGACTCCAACTGGCGAAAAATCTGCTGACTAGAGCCAACCAGTATAGACTCAGCCAGACTAAGAATTTGGCCTAAATTCGGGGTCAAAATCGTGTCGTGTATCCCCATTGCTTACGGATTTTACAGTGTGGAAAGAGTTTAAGGTCCTTTTTTTTAGTTGTCCCTGTTTTTTTTTTTGGCAGGAATTAGTTTTATTAACCTTATGGATCCGATGCAAAACTTAATATTAAATAATAATAATAAACTTCGAAGTAGCAGCTTAAACGGCTCAGAACAACCAAGGTTTCGTTCCGTGTTAATTCTATTCTGGTAAAAGAGTACAAAATTCATTGTAAACTATCTTTAGATTTTTAAAGCACTGTCTGCCTTGCTGTCCACCATGAGGTGGTGGGGAACGGGGAAGTAGAAAGTGGGAACTGGATTTTATTATTACATCCTTGTCTTCAGCCAGAAGTTCCTCCTGCTTCGCCTGGTTTTGTACCGTGACACTGAATCATGCAGTTTTAGCCATTAGCCATGTCTCCGGTGCTGGTTCTGGGACGTATGCTGACTCACAGCTGCAGCTTGTGGAAGCATCTGGTTCTGATTTGGGCCGACCTGCACTCTCTTTCTCTCCCTCTCTTTCTTACTCTCTTTCTCTCTTATTCTCTCTCTGTCTCTGCCAGTCTCCCAGCATGCTCTGGGGCGCTTCTCAGTGATTGGCTCTGGCCTGGCCTGGCCTGGTGCGCAGACAGGAAATGCACGAGGCCAATATCGGCCCACTGAAATATTAACAAGGCCAGTAAGGAGAGGCGCCATGTGCGGATATGTGTACAGATGAGTGTGTGTGTGTGTGTGTGTGTGTGTGTGTTTGGGTATGACTAGCCTTACAATACTACAATAGATGTTCTGAGTAAGCCTGTGTAGAAGTGAATTGTGCCTGCTAACCTTCAGATATTTGGATACATCTGATTGAGTAGGTGTTTTTCCTAATTGTGAAGACCTTCAAGTCTCAAGGCCTAAGCCCAAATATCTGCAATATCCCCAGGAAGTGCCTAAGAAGCTAACAAGTAGTCACCAAATGTGGAAACTTTACAATGGGGCCTACTATCAAAGGTATGCTTTAGGTCATTATCCTGTTGCAGGCCTCGTTCCAGCTTCAGTTTCTTGGCTTTATGTCACATGTGCTTCCAGAATTGCTGATATATTGTAAGATGTTTCCAAAATCCTTCTGGCTTGTCTTGATGTTGCTTTGTGTACTTCAGATGTGAGGAGGTGGAAGATACAGATTTTGTTTCGGTAAGAACCGCTGCACAGTAGAATAGTGCACCACCAGCCTGCCCGTGTGACTTCCACAGTTCCCCTGAACTTCCACTGCTCAAAGACTCCTCAGACTTCTGAAATTGCAAGCTGGCCGTGCTTCAATACCATTATTTCTGTCTTTCCTCTTCTTTAAGGCAGCTACATTTTGAGATCATCTGCCATACCAGCTGCATAGAGGAGCCCATGAAACACCATGATTAACGTTAAAGTCTCAATGGTCTAACGTTGCATTTTAAAGATGCCAGGTCCATTTCCCTTCAACAGCTGTCGGGACGCAAAATTAACCATCAGCGGTGTCATTAAGCTGCAATAACATGCCCACTTTAACATGCATATCTCCTGGCTCTGTGCCTGCTTTCTCCTGCGCTCTGCAGCCGCAGTGTTGTCATTGCCGTGGTCTCAGGAGGCTCTGCGGTTTGCATTGGGGCTCAGTGGGGCGTGAGTGGAGTTGCTTTTGCGTGATAGCGGCCTGTTTGCACACTGCCCGCCTCCGCTGGGACCAGCTAGCCCTGCTGAAGACGGCCATTACCCTCGGCTCATCCATCATCATTCGTTAACCATGCGACCTTCTGTCCTCTGAACGCATTCACATGTGGTCGCATGCCAGCGGAGATGGAAGGACATGGTGTTCATGGACCGATTCTCCTTTTGACTTTGCTTCTTTTGACTGCAGACATGCTAATTAGTCCACGAAGACGTGTTGTCCTTAAACTTCAATGACTTCCCAACAATGTTAGATATGAAGAACCCACTTTAGATTTTTTATTGAACTAGAGGTGCTTCCTGCTGGGGATAGTAGCACACATAGGTAGACCATAAGCCACTGCTTTTTTAATATATTTTATTATGTTAGGATTTTCTTGCCTTTTTGGACGGCATGCAAGCACCAGAGGTCCACCAGAGGGTTTTCTTGGTTTTCTTGGGTTTGACTAATTAATAAGTGCTGTACAGATTAGCAGACAGCTCTGAGGTACATGATGTAATTCAGTCTTCTACTCAGCTCAGAACTATGGCCTTCAAGTGCACTCTTACGGGCTGAAGTACACAACCTGATAAATGGCTACAGGTCTGCGTATTTGAGCTAGAACATAAAAGCTTTAGCTCACGGCCTATAACGGTGCACTGTACGTCAAACAGAGACCGTTTCCTATCCAGAGCTTATCGCGCCCCATGTCCAGGGGGAATTTTACGAGGGACACGTCAGCGAGTTTATCCACATCCTGGCACGGTCGCGCATGATGACGTCAAGAGAGCAAGAGTGAAAACCGGCCATAGGAAACACCTGGGGAAACGAGAGGAGAGATGGACGTGACCTATGGCCTCTTTCTTTCTCTGTTTATTCTCCCATATAACGAACGGTCACATGGCTGTTTATCGCAGAATGCGTCTCCAGTGTGGACAATTGGCGGCGTCCATCCAGAGAACATACTGTTGTCATTGTTGTAACAAAACCTTGCATCTCTGAAATGGTAGGTTCTTCGGAGAAGGCTTAAATAGACTTAAATAGCCACTGTGTTTTTCCTCTAGCAGGTTCTTTAAACATACAAACGTCTGGAGCAATAGCAGCTCAAACCCAGTCGAAGTGCTGAACTACTTTTTATTGTTCCTCACTGCTGTGGATAATCCGATGACGTAGCTCTACTAGAACATGCTCTCGTCTGAAAAGCTAAGGATGTCCTGATCTGATACGGTGGCATGATGCAGGTATGTTTGATTGGATCGGGTATGGGCTATGTTAATTCTTATCCAGTTCCTAGTCTTTGTTTTAACCGTGGTGTTCAGAGCGCTACTGTCCTCAAAACACCATTAAGTGTACATATTGCCCAGCCAGCAGCAGTACGGACGTTCTCAGAAGGTAAATAAAGGAGTTGAGGGTCTGCAGTGTGAAGCTATTTTACCGTAGAACATGAAATTAGACCTCTCACTGAAATGTTCTGTTTAACCAGCGGGAGAACCGCTCGCCTTTCTCTGCTTTTAAACCAGCACTGAAGAACCCATTCAGAACCGTGTGGAGGCTAACGCTAATGCTAATACACGCACATACACTACAGAAACCCAAATCACACACACAGCACATTCACCCACTATAAACCAGCTATTACACACCAGTAGAGCCACAACAACCACAGATACCAGTCCAGAGTGTGTACCACTACACACACAGGAAGTGATCAGACTGCAGTGTTGTAAAGCAGCTGGGAGCTGATTGGTCAGGGAGGAGATCAGACTGGATTATAAGATATTAAACGTCTCGAAAAGTCTCAACTAAACTAAATCAGTCAGTCCAGAAAGTCTGATTATAGAAACTGATACTGAAAATAAAGAGATTTTACTGAACGGATTAGTCAGCAGCTCATCTGATCTCAACTGTGGGGCTGGATTATTTCTATAAGCACAAAGATCAGATCGGATCGTTATTGGCTTTAACTCAGCATTAAGAGACTCAAAAATAATAAGAGGCAAAATAGCCTGATCGGGACATCCCTAGTAAAAACAACGGAACTGAATCTGGCTCTACCCCAAGCCATTGGATCAGGACAGATCGAGACATGCCTGTACCACGGGTCGGACACCACTGTACCGAAGCATCACTGCTTTTGATATCATGACGACAGTTTGCTTAAATCAATAGCAGAACACAAATCAGCCATTTCAACACACGCTCTGTTAGATCTATTGGCTGCCCACATGACTCTCTTAGGATTGTTTCTGTTGTAGCCCACAAAAATGCGTAGAGCCTCTTCTGTTCTTCCAGGCCTGTGCTTCTGGAACTTGAGGGGGTGCTTGTATTGCATTTCCACCAAATACGGAATCGGAACAGCCAAAAATGGGTCCGAATGCGTTGCGTGGGTCTCTCCCCCATTCAGCTCAGTTTTGGGGGGAGTCCCAACTCACTGGCCCTTTGCTGAATCTGTGCCTGCTGACAATAGACCATTGTGTGGGGTCATTCTCAATTCTCACAGCAAGTGTGTGTGTGTGTGTGTGTGTATTTTCTCTCAGCTCATTCCTTCTATCTCCACTGACATTTTTGCACACTTCAGTCATCACGGACCACCCGGTGCTAATGCAGAACTGCTCAGCTAGCCAAGACATTTCTCATGCTGTACACCTCTCAAACAGGACTGCAATCTACTGCTGGAATGGCCAGTAGATCATGACAGAGAGTCCATTGTTCTTGTGTTCTTCGTGTGGTCTTCAGTGGCCTTCCCAGTCACCGGATCTGAATCCAGTGGAGGATCTTGGCGATGTGGTAGAGCAGGAAATTCGTAGGGTGAAAGTGCTCCTGAAATTTTTTTTTGTAGGAATTGCATGACGCATTGATGTCAACATGGACCAGAATCTCTTCAACATCTTGTGGAAAATCCGTACCACGAGGAACCGAAGCTGCTCTATGAGCAAAAAGGGGCCCTACCCCCGAATTAGTATAGTGTTCCTCACCTCAGTAAGTGTATATACAGACTGGATGTGTGAACAGTGTGGATTGGAACTTATTGGAACAATGCTCACTATACAGCAACCTTTCTCATTTCCAAAAGGTGTGGAACAATAGGTTCTCCGTGGTATAGGCTCTTTAAGAGTCTGTCAAAGAACGGTTTGTCATTAACCACTGCATTGTTATGCAGGGAATGCATGCTAACTACCCTCTCTATAGAGCAGCCCGAGACTGAATGCTGTGCTGGCTTTCATGCATTCACTGCAAGCGACCCAAAAGGGTTAATCTTCTCACATCCTTCTCATGATGTCCTTTGTTGAGGAGCGATGCTCTGTTTCTGAAGTGTCTGTTCCACTGTTCCCCTGTGGCCTAATCGCAGATGCTCTCTCGACAGATACTGGGGTGGCAGGGTGCTGGAGATTGTACACCCCCAACTAGTCCTTGAGTAGCCCATCCATAGAACGAAGTCCTTCTTGATCTCTTATCTGTCAGTTGTTGCTTCCAGAAGTGAAGCTTCTACTAGAAGAACGTTCTACTAGAAGACTCAAATGCTACGTCGCCTTTACTTCGACCAATCACTGGCTTCCACCTGTCTTTAAAAGGACACTACCTACACACCTACACCCACTTTGCTGCTTTTAGATGCTGAAGTTTCGGCTCTTACCTCCTTCCTCCCCACCGCCAACCAGTTTGGTCCTGGTCGGTTGCCTACTGGATTGGCTCCGCCCCTGCCTTCCATTGGACTCTTAACTATCTGCCACTATTAATATCACCACTATTAACTAATTATTAACTAACTATTAATAATTAATAAATAGTTCTGATCAGAGGAGGACGGGTCGGGTCTCCCTTGTGGGTCTTGGTTCCTCCCAAGGTTTCTTCCTCCAGCTCTGAGGGAGGTTCTCCTTGCCACTGTTGCCGTTCGCTGCTCACTGGGGGTCTTTAATCCTTCATGTCTTACGTTATTCATTTTTTGTCTTTGTCTTTTACTAATTATTAATTATGTAAAGCTGCTTTGTGACAACAACAGTTGTAAAAAGCACTATACAAATAAATCTGACTTGACTTGACTTGACATGTATGGCAGGATCTGTGAAGGTCCAGATGTTACAAGACCTGAGCCGACCACTGGGCCATCTCTCAGCTTTAATCTCAACCCCTGGAGTCTTCTGGTAGAAATGCAAAGAGTGTTTTTACGTTTTGCTAGATGCTTGCCTTCCATCATGAAGCCTGTCATAATGTCTTAAAGATTAGCTTAGTCATGAAGAGCAATGGAAAGTTTTGAGAGCTCTGTGGTCAAAGCCCAGCGACAATGCCATCTGCTGTTTTTCAGCCTGTCTTATGCTCAGCAAGCATGTCCGTCTGAAAGCGGCCAGGGCTAATGAGGACAGCACGCTGAACTAATTAGGCATCTGCTGGCTGATATCAAGCTACTGGGCTATTGGCTGAAACCAGCGGGCAGATTTTGCATTCTGATAAGAGATGATCTTGCCCAAGCTTCATTCCGTGCCCTTATGAACTAGGCATTGATAACTTCTGCGTCCACTGCCTGCTCAGTCTCTCATCTTTCTCTTAGAAGACCCCCTCACATACATGTAGGGTTGTCTAATTGTACCACTCTATTAATCACAAAGCTTAATTGCCTTATCACTTGCTGACAGCAGAAGGTGACACTGGCCTCCTCTACTGAGTGATACTGGTCCCAGGGGAGTGAAGGCATCCGCCACATCACGGTCTTCACCCAAGTGATTATCTTTCGCTTGCTAACAATGTCCAGGAAGTGGGCCACACTTGATTGACATGTGCTACCCACCCTTCTCAACAAAGCCCGAGCCAGGGGTAAGAGGGGACGGTCTCCCAACCCCCCCCCCCCCCCCCCCCAACCAGTCCCCAACCAAATGTAACAGGATTCTCCCACATGGCCTCTAAAGCCAGGCATGATCAGTTTTCACATGTACCCCCAACACTTGGATTGGCAGGAAGTGTTGACCTTGATTAGCTTATGGCTTATCAGTGCTTAGACAGTTGTGCCACCCACACTGAGTCTTATCCAGCCCCTGTTTTGCTCTGGTTTGTCAGAACAGGGTCAGGGTTTTGTCAGGGTTGATTCTAAACTTCATACTGTAGGTCAGATCTGGTTTGAGGAGATATTTGGATTGGTCCAATGAGAGCTCTAGTAGACATTAGCAATAGTGCTATTCTCAGTGCAGCAGTATTAACTGTAATCTGCAACACCAACAAAAGCCTCTTTGAAGACAAAGGGAGGAACATGGACCAGTGTAATTCCAAACCATGGAAGAAAAACAAAGAAATGGAGGCTTTGCATGTAAGAGCGAGCTTTTGGCTGGAAACGATTCCTGTTAGAAAAAACATGTATATGCCAAACTTCTGAATGAAACCAGAATTGTTGGAGCATCTGCATGAAAGCTGCCTTTCTGTGTCCAGAATATCAGCGAGAATGCTAAGAGAGCAGGTACAGAACAACAGGAATTCTACTAGCACGTCAAGGGGTGGGAATCTACGAATTAGGTGGCATGTGGGAAGTCGGTTTTTGAAGTTGATGCATTAAAAGCTGCATAAATATACAAGAGTAAAAACCTGAGAGACTTTGACATGTTCCTGCAGGGGTTTCCTGGTATGCAGTGGATACTACCTACCAAAAGTAGGTAGTAAAACTACACTTTTGGTAGGTAGTATCCACTGCATACCAGGAATACAGGGGTATACGGGGGTTTTGGCCACTTTTGGTAGGTAGTATCGACTGCATGTTAGATCTGTCAGAATGTGTGTGTGGTAAACATGGCCTTCTGCTCTGTGCATCTCTGAGAGCATTGTATGGTCTTCTTTTGGTTGGGACGAAGCAGGGTGGGAACAGCTGCTCTCTCTACAGGGGTCAGAGGTCAGAAGAATCATACCAGAACCATGTGCTCCACTGGCCACAGCCGAATTCAGTGTGACTAATCAAGTTGTTAGCAGCGCTGTGGGTGCATTTCTTGTGCAACATGTCTTGTTTAAAAGGGACACGCTTCCCAACATGGTGCTTGATGTTAGTGCTGGGCGATCTGACCAGTCAGGTCAGTCAGTATCACGATTAATTGAACTTTTTACTGATCGATTATAGAAGCTGCTCGAGTTGCTCAGCTGGCTTGTTGGAGACTACGCAGGGCGAAGTCAGGTGACTACACATGTGGTAGTATGTTTTTTTTATTGGGTTTTATTATGTTGATTAGAGAGTCTGAATGTCGGTTTCGATTCATTTTGAGATGAATTGATGTGAATATTCAGGCTAGTTAGCTCCATACATCAGGATTCTTCTAAGCTTGTCTAAAAGACACATTTCTGAAGGCGTCTCCTTACAGTATCATTGTACCTGCATTCATTTTAATGATGTGATGTGATGTCTTGCTTTTTAAATCTTTTCGGACGGTACATTCATGTTGCAGCCGAATTCCAGGTCTTCCTTTGCTGTGGAACATTTCTGGAACCTTCCCTAATCTTGTCTAAAACTAAGCAGCAATGGTGAATAGTGCCAAGGCAATGTTCTCTTCCCACTGTTGGGAACGCTTGGAGAACAAGCTCCGAGAGACATCTTTCCCCTGTTTCTGTTCTGTTGCTTTCAAAAATCGCCGGAGCCCTGAGATTGTCCAGGACCTGTGCCTTTTCTATGACCTTCGCAGACTTTCTTTCCCTGCAGCTGCGGATCAGGCCCTTCACGGAGTCGGCCGATTATTCTGTGTTGCCTGTGCCAGAACTTTATCAACTGTAGCAGCGTACCCTGGCCAAGGATGACAGGAAGGAAGTCATTTTCACACTTGCTGCCGCTGCAGAGATTCTGTTCTTTCGAGCTTCCTTTCTTTGTGCCCTGTAACACCAGGAGCCAGTGAGGCCTGTGCAAGGAAAGCTAGAGGACAGGGATGAGGCAGTTGAAACCACTACTTGAAGCCAACAGATCTATAACCCTATCTTCCCTATCTTTACTGTCCCAACCTCCACTCAACTGGAAGGCCGGATTGCTGGCGAATTAGTTGCGTCAAGTGTTTAAGATCACAGGAATCGCAGAAAATCGACAGTATTGCAGATCTGACCATACCTTTGGCCACTGACCATGGTTAGACAGCCCTTCCTGAGTTGCTGTTGGTGTGTTCCAGCAGGGAAAGCACAAAAACCTTGCAAGAGGAGGGTACCCCAGGACCACATTGCCAGATGGAAGCCACTGCCAGAGACCTATCCCTAACCGTAGGTCCAACCACATCTACTGAAAAGAGTAGCTGGAAATGTTTTTGTTTGAAAAGCCTTCACTCAGCTCAGGCCTTATTTTCCATACTCCACTAACGGTCCACGCCTCAGCAGCTGCTTTTGGCCTGGATGTTGGTGAGCTGGGAGAGGGAGCATTCCTCCAGTGACAGGCGTCCTAACCCAGCCGGATGCAGCTCTGGATAATGGACTGCAAACTCTGCAATCTGTGGGAGTTGATTTGTGTAGAATAAGCAGTGCAGTCCAGACCTTGAGTCCAGAGTAGAGAGATATTTCATCATTCCAGGAGATGGACTGTGTGGACTGGAATGTTGTAGAGATAGTCGAGTCATTCCCAGACTGGACTGGAAAGTTTGGGGGTGCTCAAAGGGATCCAAACAGCATGAAGGGGTCTTTTATTATGTGCCTCAGAAAGAATTTCAGATACACATCTTGTTTAGAGTGTATGGAAGGAGCGAGAAGATGGATTTCCTATTAATTTGAGGTCTCCCAGAAGAAGACTCTTCTCATCTTCTGCTGTCCCAAGTTCTCACCAAGCATAGTGGATGCACATGCCCTGCTTAATGCTGTTCAGCGTGCCGGTTCCCCTTCGCACAGCAAGCACCCTTGTTTTCGTTTGAAAGGAACGAGGCTGCCCAACGGAAGCATTCTCAGCTGTCCTAATCTGTCAGTAAGAACAAGGTTCTGCCTTGCTGCCGGACTCTCAGCTGCCCACAACCAATCAATGGAGCAGTTAAGTGATCATTAAAAGCTAAAAACTTCAGGAGCCATTGATTCGAATGTCCATTCTCTAACAGAGGCTTTCTGTTCAAGCTTTCTTTGGCAAGCTGTGGGCAGCTGCGGTGGAAGTCTAGTAATTCATGCCTGGTTTCAGCCACTTATGTAAGAGCTTAGAAGAGGAATTAAGAGATTTATGCTGCCTTCAGGTGCACCATGCCGGGTACATTCGACTAAAATTAGCTTGATCTTTTTCCTCGTTGTAAAAATGTACAAAATAACGACATACCCTTGATCACAGACCATTATTTTGCAAGTGTTTCCATAGCTCGTACATTCAGCCTTTTTCCTAATTCAGTGCTGGCAATTAACCCACTTGTTCGTAGCTCCCACTTGCACTAGCAGTGGTAAGGGTCACTAG
Organism: Salminus brasiliensis; assembly: GCF_030463535.1. NCBI lineage: Eukaryota > Metazoa > Chordata > Actinopteri > Characiformes > Bryconidae > Salminus > Salminus brasiliensis. Next base: position 31,773,741 of record NC_132891.1, on the reverse strand, counting down.
CAGGGTAAGGTGGCTTCTCCGAGCCACCGCCTCTTTTCAATGTGGCATTGCCGGGCAGTCGACATGCTCTGGGGAAAAAGCAATGAGGGGTGAGAGCACCATCTACCCAGCTTAAAAGAGCATGGCCAGTCGTGCTCTATTGGACTGGATCTGGGCATGGCTCAGGGTTTTAAATCGCAACCTCCGGGCCTTAATAGCGCATTATAGACCGCCGAGCCACTCGGAGCCCGACTTGTATCTGAGGTAGCCCAAATATTTCAGAACATGACATCCTAACTAACTAATTGGCCAAGTTGCTCTCCCTGCCTGTACCCTTGAATGCACAGAACCCACTGAATGCCCTGTGGCAGAGGCCGAGTGGCTCAAAGCGAATGAGAGGAGAGTGCTAGCCATCAGCAGACGGGCAAAAGTTCACGCTGCTCAGACGAGACATCCGGTCAAGTGACAGCTCCCGATGTCTCGGAGCGACAGCGTGTTGATTTTGGCGGGGTTAACAAGCAGCCAGGCGAGAAAAAATTTATTATGCGCCAACAGAGCGCATTTGGGGGTGGGGGGCGTTATACACCCCCTTCCCTTTACCCTAATTCCTCACTGTGGATGCACTCCACTCTAGACTAGACAGCCGTTTGGTTTCAGAGACGATTCGGAGATTGTGCTTGCTGCTGCCAGAGCTGTGGTGAACTATCCTTGTTTAGCCACTCTCTGGCAGGCCTAAGTGAGCTCAGCTGGCTTTAGCATGCGAACAATTCCCAAATCACAGGCCTGTGGGAATGATGTGTGCGAGGAGAAGGCCACACACACACACTAACACACACAGGTTTCGAATTTTCCAACCAATTCTGCACACTTCCGTGCTGGAATCTGTTTCCACCTGAGAGCTCCTTGGCTGAGAGGTCTCTCTGGAAACGGTGCTGGTGCCCCTGCAGGACTGAATCGATCTAGCGTGTTCATCTGAGATGTGGGGGAGCTGGCCTGGGTTCAGATGCCTCACAGTGAAGCCCAATTGGATCAATCAGACCTTGTTACGATGCCAACAGTGAATTCTAGCCTCTGTTTCTAATCTGTTGCAGAAGTGTTCCCACTAAGTCCTACAAAGTCTCTTCAACTGGTTGTCCATTATTGTCCTGCTCTGATGTTTACGTGGAAGGATTGTCTTGGAAACCTTTAAGATTCTCAGACATCAAATCAGATTGGGATATTTTCTTACATCTACAGCCTAGATTTCTAACAAACCTAGATTGGATTGTTTAACAGAATTTGAGACTGTTCCTCAGCCTGACCAAGAAGATTTAAAGGAAAAGCTTATTTTTGGAAGGTCTAAGGAAGGGAGACTGACTCTGGACAATGGCAGTGTTCTAGATATTGGAATATGACATGCGAGATGAAATACAGTAACCTGGCTGTCTTTCAGCTGAAGGATGTGAGCTCTGCAGGGCTAGCACTGTAACACCGTGGCTTTCTGTGCTCTCACTATGGCTTTAATTGAATGTAGGGCTGTTAAAAATGCTGCATGGTGCGTTTTGGCACACCGAGGAATTGAGGCATGAAATGCCTGTGCGCCTTGTCACGAGGTGCTGGAACCCGTGTCCGTGCCTCCATTACAAACTATGGTTTTGAATTTCTGAACGCGGCACGGTGCGGCCAGTTGAACCTCGCTAACTTAAGTGTATCTCTTAAATGCTGTAGACCCTTCACTGGACAATGGCACCATCAGTCTTTTACACATTTTATTTATTTCTTTAACATATCTTTAATATTTTAACTCTTTACCAGAATTGGATCCCCTCTACAGCTGTACTTGGAAAAGGCCTAAACTGAAATTCCCTACAGATCTTCGTTTTTACACAAGGACATGCTGTTGTATTACGCCCCCTTAGCCTTGTATTTGGATTTGACACTGCGGAAAAGTAATAAATAAATAAATAAATAAATAAATACTTGAGAGACCCAAACTTTTCTCTATTGTCTTAAATTGTTCCCCTGGACTCTATATATTTCTGTATTTTGTAAATAATGTTCGATTTCATGACATTTCTTAAAATTGTAAAGCAGCAGGAGTTTTGCAGTGGAGGGCCACCCTTGTTGCTGAAGACACTGGCTGATTTCCAGCTGAAGGATATGAGCTCTAGAGTTAGCTGAGGCAAATGGGTCTTAGCATTTGTTTGTTAACCAAAAGACTGGCTGCCTTCCTTTATGTATAATTCAAGTCACATGTGATGTTCGTTGGCTTTCCGTGCTCTCGCTATGGCTTTAATTTAATGTAAGACTGGTAAAATGCGGTATGACACATTGTCTTTCAAAATAAAAGCCCTGTGCAGAGTTTTGTAACTGCGATTTCTTGACATTTTATAGAATTGTTTTCTATGGGGCAGATGCGGCAGTAACTGTTCTGCAGTCTACTAGACTAACTGCTTTAGCTGGCTACGTTAGCTAGAACCGAAAGTATTTTTTATTAATTAATTTAATAATGAATTTTAAAAAAAAAGGTGTTTATATTAACATAAACTAATATTCTGGCATATAGTCTACCGAAGATAAGAAATAAGAAATCCCCATCAGTGTCCAGTGCTGCACTGGTTATCTTAGCTGTTGTGTTGAGCCCATTCGCTCATCAGATACAAGACAGAAGATACAAGACCCTGTAGTAGTGGTGTACCCTACAGTGGCCCAAAGATTTGGGTGATGCAAAATGTTGTTTATTTGTGTTAAATATCTTTACGGTTGCCTAATGCCTAGTGTTATAACACTAACAGTTTTTGCAGGCGAGGAGCGATTCTAATGGCATTATCTGGTGGTTGGTGTGGCGCAACAGATAACACCACTACTTGCCACTGAGCTACCACACTATGTGGAAGTCCTTCGACTCTTAGGCAAGACTCCTAACACTACATTGGCCCACCACTGTAATACGAGTAACCTTGTAAGTCGCTCTGGATAAGAGCGTCAGCTAAATGCCGTAAATGTTTGCATACAGTTCAAAGAATGGTGATATTAATAAGTACCGGAACACTGCTCAACACTCAGATAATACCCAGTCATACATTAAATGACCAACAGAAGACTTTAAACTAAGGTAACTGGCAGACGCGTCCTGATGGTGGAACTACTAGGCAATCTGATGTAATTAGATAAGTCTGACAGGTCCTATAGGTCCTTTGAAAATGCAGTAAGGAAGATATCTGCTACTAACCTAATCATTGCGACTGCAGCCAGCGGACTATAGGATCATCATCGGAGCATAAGTGATTAATTATGGCGCTCTGGGAGGTTGTTAGAGCTGAAGTGGGGGCACAGCGTGTCTGGGTGTCTGGGACTGATGTAGCTGCTGGCTCTGCTGTAGCACAGCCCATATAAGTGGACAGTGGTCGCTGTAGTCTTAATGGTGAGTAAAAGAGAAGAGAAGGATGTGAAGAGATCCAGGCCTTCTGTGGGGAAAAGGAAGCTCATACCTCCTCAGCGAGAGGGTGTCGAAAGGCTGGTTTACGGACTGTTAGCTTTGTTCGCCTTGTACATTTCACAGAGCAGCCAACCACAGCAGTCATTTGGGTACAGACCCAATCAGATCATGTTTGCGAGCATACGGGTTTGGGGTTCTTCTGGGCCGAATAAACCAATATGTGTAGTTAGTTCTCTACCAGACACACTAGGGGGCGCTATTGCTTTCAGAAGTACAAAGCTACATTTCTGTGCAATTATATGTTTGCCAATGGATACTGTAGTTAGTACTGTTTGGGACTGTAGTTGGGAATGTAACCGTACCGCAGAGCTCTCTATTTTGTCAAAATAAGATTTCAGGAATTAGGGATGTCCCGATTAGTTTATTTAGGAGAAAATGGTCTCCTAGTCATTGACCAGATTTTCTTCTTTATGGCAAATCTCAATTCCTGCTCTACTTCTGGCCTCGGTTTACTCATTTGGAGATCTGCTACTGACTACTGATGTCATTCAGATATTATAATATACCCCTACTGACTTGATTGACACATTCTCGTGTTCCTCAAGGACGCTCACAGTGGTCGAACCCTAGACAAACAGCTGCTAACCACCTTGTAATTGTGTGCTGCTATTTGGGATGTTTTATGATGCTCCTTTTGAGGAAGCATTTTCCTTTAAGAGGAATGTAAGAACAGCGAGGCAAGTGCAGTCCCTCAGACATACCACCCCAAAATAGCCCAAACCAGGCTAAAAGGAGAGGCTTAGAGAATGCCCATCGTCCACCCCCCTCCTCCCCGCACCACACCACATCAATCATCCACCTACCCACCAAGACCTTTTCTGACAGAGACAAGAACTAAATGCTCAATTAGGTAATCAGTGCTCCAGCAATCGATGACATCATGTCTCAGACAGGATGCAGCTTTGACTCAGTGGGAGAATTGAGCCCAGCGGGAACTGAGCCCAGTACGTCTGCGACCTTGCAATGATTTAATTGTATTAGGATGCTTTAGAGAATATGAAATACATTATAAAATCAAAATAAATCAAATTTAGACTTTTGAAACCAGGATTATGTTTAAAAATGCACTCTCACAGACTCATCAACAGTAGTACAAATGGTACTTTTTAAAAATGAGCACATATTTTATTAAAAAATTTGATTATAACATCTCCAGATGTTTATACAGAACATAACAGGGTGGTAAATAGACCTGTAAAACGGCATCTGAGCATTTTTTTGCATCAAACCACAACTTAAAACTTGGAAAAATAAATTAAAACCTGGAAAATTAAATCAGAGCTGTCCCTCTAGTGGAAGCCGCCAGTAATAGAACAGTTTTTAGCCTGCAGCAGTTCCCGTCCACTCATGTAGAAGTCATGAGTCTTACCAAGCTGCAGGTTTGATCCCCTGGACTGGCAGGAAGTGTGGGAAGTGAAGGAAGGCATGGCCGAACTGCTCAGAATACCTCTAACCTAACAGGCCAGTATCAACAAAAAATGCTGGGTCATATAGAGGGACTAAAACAATGAATCCAATCAGAACATGTAACAAATTAGGCATAAACCGGCCACACCCTTGCGATACTCAATACTTCAAGATCTGTGCTGAATAAAAATGTGGTTTCGTAGTTATTAAACTATTATATATGTAATTATACATGAATAACCTGAATTATATGAAGCATACTGAGAATATAAATTGGCAACGATGCTAAAATGCTTCCTATTGGATGCAGCAGGCCCTTTGAAAACAGGTGTCGGTAGACCCTCGCTCTCAGCTGTGTTCTGTCATTAGTGGACCTTATAGTCAATGGTGTGTGAGAGTGTTTGTCTCATTATGCTTGGCACCCTGTGTGGAAGGGTAGTGCCCGTCTCAGCTGGTACTTCCTGGCAGACGTTTCAGGGGTCAATACCTGGTTCACTCCCTCCGTCTGACATACCACAAACACAAACACACACAATAATAATTGCACAGCCAAAACAGCTATACAAGGCCTGCCAAATTGTGCCCACTCGGCTTGCAGATCAGCTGTTTCTTTGTTCTAACAGTGAGACTTGTAACTGGAACAGGGTCAAAAATGGAGGCATGGGATTTCCTTTGTGCCTCAGAAGCTCCGATAGACTTGTGATGTTGATGATGACAGTGTCTCCCATTGCTGTCCATTTACATCATTTTGCATCATTTTAAAAAGTCATTGTTTACGTTTTGTAAACATTTCCTGATGAATTCACCAAAAGGCCACGATATGAATGAAACCAGGGGTCGACAAATGTCCACAAATGAAAATATAACCATTTTAATTATTGTCAACAAAAAAAAAACAGTTAACCTCTGCATGTCTTTTTTTATGAGTTTTATATGTGATGTTGATAATAGTAAAATGTAGGTCAATTTGAATAGAATTTGCATGTATCTCTCCACCATTTGTTCTGCTTTTCATCTCAAAATGATCATAAAACAGTGTGTCAGGCATCAGGTACTGTATTCATAAACAAAAACACTTAATTTAACCTTTCTGTGAGGTGACCTTTAGGGGTATTAGACTCCTCAGATACCTAATTTCATTCACACCTGTAAAGAGTTATGACTTATTAATTTCTTCTTTAAAAGTTGAAAGCTTTTAAAAATGCTATGTCTAAGCTCTTCACTTAGGATGAGCATCTAAAAGTATTATTATTATTATTATTATTATATATATAATAAATATAATTAAGAGTGGGACATATGGGACAAATCTATTATATCACAATCCTTAAATAGACTGGACAAGATGGATTTTTCGTCTGGGAGAGTGTGTGATCATATTCAGAGTGCCATTCTGATTGATAAGTAATGATACAGTGTGACTGATGTGTGAAACACGCCTCAGTATTTTCCACAACAGCAGTTTGTAACATTGTTAAATGCATCACATTTAATGCATTTAACAGTAATTAGAACAGCGGTGCTGGGAAATCAGGTGATTAACGGAAAACGCTAGAAACAATGGCAGAAGTAGCTTTTTTTGTGTTAACCAGCTGAAGGCAGAGTCACTCCTCTCAAACTGCTTGATGTTAAGTGCCTTGCTCAAGGGCACAGTGGCAGTAGACGTCAGGTTTGATTGAAGCCATTATTAAATGGTTAGGAAAGCAGATGGTTTCTGGGCTGCCACACCCAGAATGGATCCTCCTTCATGGAAAGTTTCCCCCCAGGCCTGACCACGGTGGGCTGTATTCTCAACCTGGGGTCTGAATGTTTAGTGAAAAGAAGAAAGAAGTGAGAGAGACAAAAAGAAAGACAGAGCTCCAGGCGAAGAGCTTCATGCTGCGTTTTGGAGGGCGGCGCTCCTAAATGGCATGACGTATCACTAAAACTATAGAAACATATAGCTTAGCATCCTTTCTGTACCCCTGAGGTACACAGACGGATCTTATATTTGTGTAGGGCTGGTAAAAGAAAAAATCAGACAGCGATAGGTTACAGGTGGCTACACTGACAAGGATGACGAGGAGGCGGGACTAGGGAGGGGACAACAAGTGTGCACTATCAGAAGCATGAGAGAAGGTCAACAAGACAGAAAGCAGAAAAACAAGTGCGGGACAGGGCAGTTTAAGGTGGCTTTGCCCCCAAATTCTGAGGCATCGTTCCAGCCTTTAGTCTCCAGTCTAGTTTCAACAGCCTTTAATAATTTTCATACAGCTAATTTCCCATTTTTACCCGAATTCTTTTCATTTTAGTCTCCGAATCTCCTTTGTCCCCATTTGACTTCACGTCTGATGTATTAGCAGTGTCTTAACACACCACGTCCTTCACTAGCAGTCGTCTACCGCTGGCACAGCGAGACGTGGCTAACATTGCTGGGACGGGAGCGTTCAGACAGCGGGCAAGAGAGAGAGGCTGTGCGGAGCGGTGCCGGGAGGAGAGGGGTCAGCAGCATTACTCCCTCCCCAGCAGTGGTTACCATGGTAACAAGCCGGGGGGCATCATGCGTCCGTCCTGGGAGTGCCATGTGCAATGAACTGGGATGACTGGAGAGAGAGATAGATGGAGAGAGAGTGCCTGCGGGACAGAGAGAGCAGCTGTCCTCTGAGCCAGCGAGAGTTTCTACGCAGGAAGCACATCTGCAAGGCCAGCAGCTTTTGTGCTAACTGTCCACAAAGTAACATGTACACATATACAGTAGTGATATACACACAAGTTCAGTTTGTGCTAATATATTATATATTATATTATATATATTAATATATATTAATATTTCTTAACACCCCCCCCCCCCTCCCCCCCTCGCCTACACTCTGACATTCTGGTCTCCAGCTAGCGTCTGGCACTCGCGCTCATAGACACACAGACATGGAGGTTTGCCACAGGCCGTGGGTGTGGTGGTCTGGCTGCCGATGGTGTGTTGGGGTGGGTTAGCCATACACTGCGGTTAGCCTCCCTTCTCTCTGTTTTGTCTGTGTCAAATTACGGGCAGCCGCCATCCCCGTCACTCATCGCCCTTCTGGTGAAAAATACACACACTCGTGCCTGCACCTCACACACACACACACACACACAGAGAGAGAGAGAGTGCTGCGCTAGCTGGCAGACAGTGTTGTGATGAGTCTCTCAGTGGGTGCGTCTCGGCCATATTTTCAACCTCTCTATGCCAGACTCGGATTTACGCTTGGCTGCTGTCGAAGAGCAGGAGGACAGACGTGAAGCTCAGTGGTCCTGTAGAGACAGTGATCTTGCCATCTTTTCATGTGGACCTCATATTAAAGCGACAGTTGCATGAGAGATATACACCGTTTTCTACTACTACTATGTCCTACTATGTCCGGCCCATGATCGCCATGACTAGCCACAGGGGTAATGTTAGCCTCAAGCTGACATATTATCCACAAGCAGATATGTCAGCTGGGCGTTGACCAGTCATAGGGAAGACCATAACCTGCATCAGTAATGATTATCCCCTCTTATGGGATAAGTAGTAAAATATCCAATTAACACCTTACATTAAAACCTCTCTTCTGTCTTCTGTAGAAATGTGTTTCTAACGTGTTCATGTTTGGTGTTGTTTCAGGGCGAACATTGATGAGGTGGAGACAGAAGTGGTGGAGATTGAAGCTAAGCTAGACAAGGTAAGATGCTGCACAGATTTGGATCCCCATCTCCAGAGTTCAGGACTGTTCTCTGATACTGATGGAGGTCATAAGGTCATGCAGATTCCAGCAGACAAAAAAAACCTTCAGAAAGCTGTTATCCCTCTTAGTTTTCTAATTAGGAAGCATATGAAAGCTTGATTAACCATACGAGGAGGCGCAGGGGGGGAGGCCGGAGTAGTGGTTTGTGGCCTAATATGCCTGTGTGTGTGATTAGAGGCGTCTTAAGGATTAGGAATGGTGAGTGTAACTCCGTTAAACTGATGCAAAGCTGACTTGGTGATTCAGAATGAATTCACACTGATAGAGCTTAACTAACTGAATAGCATGAGACCATTTTTCAATGGCGATATACTTCAAGAATCTTTCACGATATATACAATTTTTTCAGTGGCGATATAATTCAAGAATTTTTTAATATATAAGATATATCACATGTATTTTTCTGACTTCTTAAGTTGCAGTGGACTAATGACAGTACTAATTACTTGTATTCAACATTTCACAAACAGAATTGCACTGCATCCAATTAACCAGCAAGTCATTCTCAGGACTAGGTGCCCCCTAAAAAAAATGTAAGGGTTTTTTGGTATTAAATGGTCAATGGTTAGTGGTAAATACCTTTCTATGCTAGTAAACACAATTGTACAAATTGTGTTTTCCCATCTGATATTCCTCTATGTGACACCATGCCAAATATAAAATATGTTAACCAAGGTTTTAAGTTGGAACTGGGTTGAAACATTGAACTTGACAAGCTTGAAAATGCTTTAATATATATATATATATATATATATATATATATAGAAGAAGGCAATGTTTGAACCACGTGGCCAAAGAGACTAATTAAAATGAAATAGTGTATTTATTTATTTATTTATTTATTTATTTATTTAGATTTATTTTCAAAATAATTTCAGAAAAAATATTATTTTTTACAGGGGGAGAAATTACAGTGATAAAGGGGTAAATAACGGACTGAGGGACAACAGAAAATGCTGTAGTATTTAGAATAATTATTTGTAATTAAAAAAACAGCATATTTTGTGATAGAAAATAATTTTTAATGTTAGTAAACAAAACCACATGTCTTAGTGACATACAAGGCACCGACTCCTGAGAATCCCTCACTAATGATTCTCTCTATGTAATTTAACATGCAGTTTAATCAGTGTTCTAGAAAACCTGACCATATCAGTGGTATACGTGATTGTATTAATCAGAAATACATATTGTGATATACACTGTATGGACAAAAGTATTGGGACACCTGCTCATCACCTGCTCATTTCTTCCGAAATCAAAGGTATTAAGAGTTTATCATGCTTTTGTTAGAGTAACTATATCTACTGTCCAGGGAAGGTATTCTACTTGATTTTAGAGCAGTGCTGTGAGAATTTGATTGCATTCAGTGACAACAGCATTAAAAAACGTCAGGATGTTGGAGGATCACACCAACTCATCCCAAAAGTATTGGATGGAGCACCATCCATCATTCCAGAGAACCCAGTTCCACTGCTGCACATCTTTATACCCTTCTAGCCAATGCTTGGCATTAGGCATGGTGCCCATAGGTTCATATTTATCTGCCCCAGAGAGCCCTGTTCTATTCTCAGTACTTCTCTACAGGGACTAGACAAGCTGTGTGATGCATTTGCACATCTGTGTCAATAATAGGTGCAACTTAAAGTAGCTGAAAGCATTAATTAAAAGGGGTGTCCACAAACATTTGGACATATAAACAGATGATGCCAGTTGCAGCGGAACATGAACGAGGGCTTACTGATTTCTATAGAATACAAATATTGGACGGCTAGCATTAGCAGCATTATCTTCTGAATCGCTGTTGGCCACAACAGGGTGTTAATAATCGGTTAACAGTCCAGAAAGTCTCTATCCGAATAGCTCTACTATAAATGTAATTACTGTAGCGTACATGATCACATGCTCTTTACAGCCACAATCCATTTACCCAGCATTCATCATATTTCCCAGCTTTTTATACCAGCATACGACCCGTGTGCTTAGCAAAGAGTCCATTACAGCTCTGTAAGTGGCTCTGTGATGTCAGAGCGTGGCGTTAGCCTGCAATCAAGAGAGCAGATGCCTTCCTAATGCTTGTGATGTCACTGGCCCATCTGCTCCTAATGACCTTAAGTGACAGCTGTCAATCTGGATTACCCCCCCCCCCTCCACTCCTCCACTCCATTTCCGTAGCCCCTCATGGTCAGGACAGAGCCAGTTATTGAAGGCTTATTGAAGATGCACCTCTTTTCCATTCATACTCTAATTTCTGAATGACAAATTAATTAAGACCATGGTGGTCATGGGAACTCTCAAAGCCTTAGATATTGTTTGATATCCCTGTTCTGAACTGTGCCTTGCCACAATCTGATCAAGGAGATCCACAAATGTTTAATATACAGTGGTTTCTCCATGATAGAGCCAATGTCCAATCATTCAGATGGTTCTTTGAGATGGCATATTTATGTTAAGAACCATTGCATTCATAAAAGATCCCTCAGAGAACCCTTTTTAAGGGCTTATGAATAATTTTGTGCCCCTTTGAATGGAACGTCTTTGCCCAGTCAATGTTGTTTACCGGGTTGTTGTTCTTGTTTTGCACTCTGGGTTCGTTTCCACATGTGGCTTATGTAATTACAGCACTGGGCAATTAGATTAGGCAAAAGAGGACAGCAGTGAGCAGGACTTAGACTACACTCCTCGTCCCGCCCTGTGTTTGCCATCATCATCTTCTGTAACCAAGGCAACAGGACACAGAGAAAGGCTCCTCTAAGTGTGTGGTTTTACATTGCTATTATATCCATAGCAAAGTAGGTTTCTTTCATCAAGCATACAGTACCAGTTAAAGGCTTGGAATAATTGGACAGTACTGACAGTACATTTATTAGTACAGGTTTATTTTTGGTGAATATTTAATGTATATACAGTTATGTGGTAACAAATCTTTCTCTTTTTGATCTTCATTTGTTGTTTGAATGCATTATTATTACTGCTTAAAAATGCCTGAAATTAGAATGAGGTTCTCCACATCAGCTGCAGATGATTAGAACATGGTAAGAGAGGATTTTAGAGGAGCCCGTCTTATTTAAACCTCAGACATTTAGTTTGATTTGCTCTTCATCATTGTGTGCATGGGATCACCATGGTAACATGCAAAGAGCTCTCTGAGGCCTTCAGAATGAAGGGTTGTAGATGCTGATGAACAATCAGAAATCAGCTGTCCCTCTGTCCGCCAAATCATTACTATTACAAGTCAGACAGCTGCCAGGTCAGGCTGTCCTAGCAAGTTCAGCCCAAGGGCTGATCGCCAGATACAGTCCTACAATGCCATTAAGGGACCTATAGGTAGCTCCTGCCACAGCTGATGTCAAAGTACAGCATCTACCATCTCAAAGAGAAAAACTGCACTAGTTAATGCATTCTTTAGACCCCCCCCCAGCCCCCCACCCCCAGCTGCTGGCTGATCAGGCTCAGGGAGGTCTGCCTGGTCCTGCTCTGCCGCTGAATGAACACAGGCGCTTTGCGTCAGGGGTTTTGGACCAAAGTGTGAGAAATAACAAGAGTCGACTTTCCCTGGCTGAGCATTTTCCCTGGGCTCCAGCTCACTGTGCCATGCTGTGACTGAACGTGAATAAAAAAGAGCCGAAAGTGAGAGAGAGTGAGAGAGAAGAAGAAAGGAGGAGTCCAAAAAAGCAAAAACTAAAGAAACAGAGAAGCGAGCTGAATAACTGGGCTGGCTCTGGAGCTCTGGTTTGAGTTAGATCTGGATCAGTGTAGGCCACAAGCTCAGGCTCCGGAGTGTGACAGCTGCCATATGCTTACAGTCTCACACATGCAGGCCACCTGAGAATGCGTCTCAGACACACACACTTACATACACACTTACGTACACACACACACACACACAGGACCCAGGGTGATAATTGAGGGCCTAAAACAAACATGCAACCACATGAGATCCCCTTGTGTAAAGGTTGCGGGTTAGTGGCATGTGGGGAAAGTGGGAAACTGTTACTGTAGCTTTTACATGTGGGAACCTAATTGGCACATTAGTGAAAGGGGGTTATAGTGTAGATGAAACGGCATCTGTCGCATGTATGAGAAAGTGGATGTGCATGTGTAACGATGTGCCAACATGATAGCCTTGCACAAAATATATATATATATGTATCACATATCTAACTAACATCAGCTACAGTTCCTATAACACCTTACTATCATCATCTAGAGTTGTTATAACATCTAACTAACATCTATAACATCAACCATAGGGTTTAAAGCACCTAACATCAGCTACAGTTGTTATACTACTTAACATCAGCTACAGTTGTTATAACATCTAACTAACATCTATAACATCAACCATAGGGTTTAAAGCACCTAACATCAGCTACAGTTGTTATACTACTTAACATCAGCTACAGTTGTTATAACATCTAACTAACATTAGCTACAGTTGTTATAACACCTAACTATCATCAGCTACAGTTTCTATAACACCTATCATCAGCTACAGTTGTTATAACATCTAACTAACATCTATAACATCAACCATAGGTTTTAAAGCACCTAACACCAGCTACAGTTGTTATAACATCTAGCTAACATTAGCTACAGTTGTTATAACATCTAACTAATCCCCAGCTACAGTTGTTATAACACCTTACTAACATCATCTAGAGTTGTTATAACACCTAACTAACATCAACTACAGTTTTTAAAGCACCTAAGACCAGCTACAGTTGTTATACTACTTAACATCAGCTACAGTTGTTATAACATCTAACATTAGCTACAGTTGTTATAACATCTAACTAACATTAGCTACAGTTGTTATAACATCTAACTAACGTCAGCTACAGTTGTTATAACACCTTACTAACATCATCTAGAGTTGTTATAACACCAAACTAACATCAACTACAGTTTTTAAAGCACCTAAGACCAGCTACAGTTGTTATACTACTTAACATCAGCTACAGTTGTTATAACATCTAACATTAGCTACAGTTGTTATAACATATAACTAACATTAGCTACAGTTGTTATAACATCTAACATTAGCTACAGTTGTTATAACATATAACTAACATTAGCTACAGTTGTTATAACATCTAACTAACATCAGCTACAGTTGTTATAACACCTTACTAACATCATCTAGAGTTGTTATAACACCAAACTAACATCAACTACAGTTTTTAAAGCACCTAAGACCAGCTACAGTTGTTATACTACTTAACATCAGCTACAGTTGTTATAACATCTAACTAACATTAGCTACAGTTGTTATAACATCTAACTAACGTCAGCTACAGTTGTTATAACACCTTACTAACATCATCTAGAGTTGTTATAACACCAAACTAACATCATCAGGAGTTAACATCTAGCTAACATCAGCTAAAGTAGGTAACACCCAGCTAACACCAGCACGAATAGGTTGAACATCTGGCCAACTTCAGGAGTTAACATCTGGCTAACATCAGCCTGAGTAGTTATGACATCTAGCTAAGATCAGGTGTTAACGTCTAACTACCCTGCTGAAGTAGCTGAAGGGGAGGCGTTAGCTGGTGTTTGAGGGTCACTGTGGTTGAAAAGCTGGTTATCCAGATGAAAACATCTCACCCTGTGCTGAGAGCCGAGCTGGTTCACCAGCTCTTGACCAGTATTGAGTATGTTGCGTTTGATTTTATTCATGCTTGGTCAGACTGGTAATGCTGGTCAGCCACATACTGGTGGTCTAGCTTGGTCAGGTTTCACATCAGTTAAAAGAGTTAACACCTAGAGTTGACACCCTGAATGAGACATGGCCAATTTGATGGACGCTTTTATGTCCATGTTAAGATGATTTTTGTGCAAAATTTACTGTGTGAATACTAATCTCTCTCTCTCTCTCTCTCTCTCTCTCTCTCTCTCTCTGTCCAGCTGGTGAAGCTATGCAGTGGAATGATCGAGGCGGGGAAGGCGTACGTCAGCGCCAACAAGCTTTTTGTCAATGGCATCCGAGACTTGTCTCAACAGTGCAAGAAGGACGAAATGATATCAGTGAGTGTGTGGTGATGTAGCAGTCAAAAGTTTGGATATATGATCTACAGTCCATCTGGTGAGACTCAACAAGGTTAAAGTTAGGATTAGGACCAGGTTTAAGGATGATGTTTAAGGTTGATGTTTTGGGTTGAAGTTGAGGTTACGGGAGATGGTTATAAGCATCTTTTTTTAAGTACCCCCTCTTCTCCTTTAATGCAGCTGTATACACTCTCAACAACATTCTCTCCAGAAGCTTCACCAGAAGCCTCCTGGGTGCTTGGAGAAAGAACTACTACTGGTTGGGAACACTGCTAGCATCCCTGACTTGAATTAGCCACGCCTGTAGTCAGTGTGAGTCAGGCCTGGGATCCAGCACGCCCTACTCCAACTCAGCGCCAGTACAGGCGGACCGCTTGCTGCCACCTGGGACTGATATTGAGTCTTGTTTGTCTGATGCCAAGGACCTTATTAAAGCCTGCCGCGCTGGTTGCATTTTCCATTGTAAAATCCTAATGTCAGACCTGCTATTACATTTCCATTTCGCCAGATCCTGCTGTGTGTGATGCTGGGACTCTATCACAGCGCCGCATGTTTTCCAGCAGACCCCCTTGAACCACAGTTGTTCATTAATAACAGTAATTGTGTGCTGCCTTCACCAGGCATCTCATTTATATCCATTCATTTCAGACGTGACAGTAACTGGGAATTTCAGTGATGCGTTTGTGATGTTTGTGGTTTAAAGCTACTGTGCTCTGCTCCGCTTTTGACAAATGGACAATATCTAACAGCAGAATGAAGAGGTTTATGAAATTAATAACTGTTTGTCTCTTGGGTTGCAGGAATGCCTGGAAAAGTGTGGAGTGAGTCTGCAGGAAATAGTGAACTACCACATGGTACGTCTCTGTCTGACTGTCTTTCCTTTGTGTTTCCTTTTCACACATTTTTACACCATCAATCTAACCCAGTCTTAATTATGTTAATGAATAACTATTATGAAACGAAGGTGGATGAACTATTTTTCAACATAAATGAGACAAGATCTAAACAAAAATGTACTACAAAGCCCCGGTCACACTGGCTATTGTCCGCAAATGTTGGTGTGTGAAATTCCATGTGTTTCAATTAGATTTGCTGCTATAGCTGAATTTCATGTCTACGACTTCCAGGCAAATAAATGAATCAATTTCACCTGCGAAACTTCACCTACAAAATTGTTTGTGAACATTTTTTTGAACAATAGTTTACTCTAATGCTAAGTTTTGAGTTCATTTTTTAGTCTTAGCAACACAATAAACCTGACCCTACACTACCGCCACCATGCTTCACAGCTGGTATGATGATGAATAGACTAAAAATTCAAATATACATTTAAGCTTAGACTCTTCTAAACACAAGTCAATATGGAGACCATAATACTCTACTCTTCGCCCAAGTACTCTCGGAAGAGGTTGGTCTTCGGTCTGTGTTTGAAGACAGTGAGCGACTCTGCTGTCCGGACACCAAAAATGTGCAAAAGTGCAAAATTTGCAAAGAGAACAGACAGTCTGACTGTCCATCCTTAGCTGAGGATGTAGAGTGGATTAAAAACAAGATTAATGGCTCTGGTTGGACCAGGAAAAGATAAGCAATGGCCAAGCTTAACCCCTGTTATTACACAGGCTAGTGTGTCTGTGTGTATGAGAGGCAGAGGGATATATATATAGAGAGAGAAAGAGAGGTCTGGGTGTGTTAGTAGAGGAAAATGATTATATAGAGATAATTGAGACAATTTATACAGTACACCCCCTGCATGTGTAGCTGAACACAAGAGATCAGGGTTAGAATAATGAAAACATGTCAGATGTGTCCAAACCATCCAAACCGTTGTGTGAAAAAGTGATGGTCCAGTTATGCCCACTTTAGCAGCACTAATTGCAGCCAAGCACTTTCTGTAGTTGTTGATCAGTATCTCAGTATCTCCACAGAGTGGAGAAGCATGTAGATCTTCAAGCCTGAATTGACTGTTTCAGGACCTGCCACAACATTTCAATAGGGTTTTGTTTGGGATGCCATTCCATATTTTTACATTTCTGCTTTGGGTCATCGTCTTGTTGCTTGACCCAACAGTGCTTCAGCTTCAGCGCACAGACCTGACTACTTAGGCTTTAATGCAGATCTGATACACAGTAGATTTGTCTGGGTCCTGATGCAGCAAAGCATCCTTAAACCATCACTCTACCACCACCTTGCTTCAGGTGCATGAGGGTGGTATGAGGTTCTTACTTTGAAAAGCAACATTTAGTTTTTTTTTAGGTACTTCAGGTTTGAATTCTCTCTATATAACATAATGGTCCAGAACTTGAGTGTGCTGTTCTCCCTTCAATATTCCATTCTTGCCCAGTGTTATTCTGAGTCCTGAACACTTACATTATCTCTGGCAGAAGAGGCCTATAGTTCTTACGATGTTGATGCAAATAATGCAAATAATGCAAAGTAAAATAAATAAATAAATAAATAAATAATCTCACATAATTCTGCTTTAATGGACAGAAATAGACATCCAAATTCAGGCCTCATAGTTTGCATGCTAGTACTGTTTTTAGGCTATGCTAGGTACTTTGGTCCATTTTTATGGATAATATTTCATACAGTGTCAGAAACCACATGTCCTACCTATTCTGCACTAGAGACTTAGCTTAACAATGTTTTGCTGTACTGTAAACACACACACACACACACACACACACACACACACACACATATATATATATACAGACATTACACACAAATTGCTATTGTTAATGAAGCTAATTCCTGCTAACCTGATCTTTGTTTCACCCCCTCTGAATCTATTGAGAATATCTAAATATTCTCCATGAATGGAAGGACTCATTATTCCCATCAGGAGCTAAATGAGTATGAAATGTCAGCGCTACGGCTAGACACAAGCACAATACAGCCAGGGTCCTGCTCCAGCTAGCGCTGCTTTGGAAGTGTCTCTGCATGGGCAAGCATCCAGACACATAACGGTCAATTCCGCTGCAGCCGCCGCTCCACTGCCTCGGGCCTTTATGCTATCCTTTTGTCTGTGCATGTGAACACACATGAGAGAAGACACACACACACACACTCTCCGGCTAACAAATGCCGTAAGCATGCTGTGCATGCATAAAATGTCCTAACGAGATCTGCGGTTTTCCTCTCTACCCAAATGTAGTGGATTAGCCAAGATATGTTTGTCTGTTTTGTCTGAATTTAGCTTCTTTAGTTTTGCACTGGGTCTATAAGGCTAATGTTGCTGACAAGTCGCGCTGTGCTAACTATATACATGCCTGAATCAGCACACACTTGCTGAGTCGAGTGAAAGCAACACTATTTTAGCCTGTTATTCTTGTAACTTTGGTGAAGTGGGCAGGATAACGCTTGCGAGAACTGCGTAATGCTGCGTAACGTGAGTCAGATTGGTACCAAACCCTATATTATTACTCTACCACCTCAGTCCACATGCTTCTCTAACTTTCAGTCACACTTCTGTATCTCTCAGCTTGTCCAGAAATGCATGTAAGTGTGTCCTTTTATTGAGGAGTGGTTCCTGTAGGGGAAGCCCAGGAGCAAGAAATACCAATTCTCACATACTTCCGCCTTAATGGACAGAAATAGACAGAAGGACATTCAAATCAAGGCCTCATAGCTTACATGCTAGTAATGTTTTTAAGCTTTGCGAGGTACTTTGGTCCATTTTTATAGATAACAATATTTTATACAGTGTCAGAACCCACTTAAGCAAGTCTATTCGAGACCACCTAACGTCTCGTCAATGTTAATTATCAGCTTTAAGCTAACTTTAGCTTCGTAGCTCCAACACAACACTAAAGAAGCCAGCTTGGGACAACAAACACATCTTGTGATGTTCTTGATGTTCTCGACTGCATTTGGAGAAGGAAATCAGCTAGCATGCTAGTTCAAAACAGTACGTTCAGTGAATGTGAGAAGGCGAGCTGTGACTGCTTTCCGTTAAGGAGGCAACGGTATGATATTTTTACGGCATGATAACCGAATATTTGCTATTTTATATTTTGTAAGAAATAAATAAATAGGACTGTTATTAACAATTTATAAATGAAAGTGAATAAATAAATGAATAAATATGACTGTCATTAACAATTTATTAATGAAAATAAATAAAAAAACAAAATAAATATGACTATCATTAACAATTTATTAATGAAAATAAATAAATAAATGAATAAATATGACTGTCATTAACAATTTATTAATGAAAGTAAGTAAATAGATAAATAAGAAAGCTGCACGTTGTTTCCAACAAATTACTGTTTTGTTAATCTGCTGATTATTTTTTGTGTTTGGTTTTTAAAACTTTTTTCCTAATAGTGGTATTAACCCCTTAAAGCCCTAGGGCCCGTCTTTGGCCAAACTTCTGTTACCAAAGAATAGCCCTACCAGTTTGTACAGACGTCCTTGTAGATACTGAACAATATGCTATGTGTGTAATAAGCCTGCATTAAGGGTTTAGGCCAATGTACATATGTATGATAACCATCTTTTTTCATACCATGGTATACCTAAAACCGGTACGCCGCTGAAACCCTACTTTCCATCCTGTCTTAGACTTTAGCGTCGATGAAAGCAGCACTGAGGAATCCAAGTCGCAGAGGGCCGTTCTTGTTTATCATTAATTATAGATGCGCCCACATTCCCCAGAACGGCCATCATAGCAGAATTTCAGATGCTGTATGCTCCGAAGGCCCATATAAAAGCCTTTTTTGTAGCTTGGTGGAATGGACTGTTTTTCTCCAGGATGGAAAGAATGGAATTAGCAGCATTTTTTCCAGCCTTTTTAGAATTGTTGGAGATAGGACAGCAGGAAGGAAACGAGGAGCGCTGAATAATGGCCCGAAATGAGGAGATGAAGGAGATGAAGGACAGGTCAAACTGAGGGGAAGGTCACTCTGGGTTTTTCCCAGGATTTTATGTCATTAAATATTTCCTGGACAATATTTACCCCAAAATCTCGGAACAGAAAGGCCAGGGCTAATGGCAAGAAGGGTGGATACAACTGTGGTTTTGATGAGCTTTCTACGAGACAGCAGAAAGCTCTCTGTCATGACTTTTGGACGATTTTGCTCCAGGTACACTTGGTGGCTGGCTGGATAGATGCATGGATGGATCTACTGTAAACTGCCATCCTCAAGCCACTCCACTGTTGCTTTTATAGGTCACTGTCATGTTGAAAGGTGAACTGTCGCCTCAGTCCGAGTCTGAGTTTGCTCTAGAGAAGGTTTTCTTCAAGGATGTTCCTGTATTTGGTAGCATTTATCCATCCCTCAATGGTTACCAGTCTCCCCTTGTCCTTGCTGCTGAGAAACACCCCTATGGCATGATGCTGCCACCACCATGTTTCACTGTAGGCCTGGTATTAGCCAGGTGATGTGCAGTGCCTGTTTTTCACCAGATTTATCACTTTCTGTTTTGCCCAAAGAGTTCAAGAGTTCATCTCATCAGACCAGAAGATCTTTTCCATATGTTGCCATGTTGGATGTTGCACATCCTTGAATTGATGTCTAGCATATTTCCAAGCAGGCCTTTTACTCAACTGGGGCTTCCATCTTGACACTCTCCAGAAAATTAATGGAAAGGTTGTCCATCCAACAGGTTCTCCTGTAGCTTCACTACACAGGACTTTTGAAGGCCCTTCTCGCTCATAGGCCCAATTTGGCCAACTGGTCAACCCTAGAAAGGTTCAAGGTTGTGCCGAACACCTTCCCCATCAACATTATTGAGGCCACAGTGGTCGTGAGGACTCTCAAAGCCTTGTCTGTTATTGTATATGCTTGCCCTGATGTGTATCTCGTCACAGTCTGACCACAGGACCAGTTCCTCGGTCTTCATGGCTTCACCTGACCACACAAAGCCCAATTCCCATCTACAGCTTCTAGAGTCCAGAGAAGTCAACCACCACATCCGTAAATTTACTGATCAACTGTTTATGGGCCGAGTGTATATGTGTGACCATATGTGCGACATGGCTAAATGCTCACTTAGCACCCGGCAGCTGATTAAGACCCGGTCTGGCAGGCGGTAGAGTGCACACAGTAAAGTGATGTCTCTCTCTTCCAACTATAGTGTGAAATACACAGCAGGCCATGCTGGCAGAGTGGCCGCATCATGCCGTCTTGTCCCGAGACCCATCCAGTCGGCTATTTAGCTCTATTTAGCTCAAACAGCCAGCCATTGGTATTTTCTTTGGTTGTCTGTCAACTCTTTTAACATCAGCTGGAAACAGAGACTCAAAACCTGACGATACGGAACAGGAACGGGATGTGAATGTAGTTCATTATGTAACTAGAAGTGTAATTAGTTATGCAATCATGTAATTACATTTAAAGTTATGTAAGTAAACTGAATGCAAGCGCAAATTGTTATGTAAGAAATTGTGTCCTTATATTTGAGTAATTATGTAACAAACATGGGATACAAAGAAAGACAACAGTAATACCGCTAGGCTTCAAAGGGCTACACTAATACATTGACCTGTGTGAATATGTGTGTGTGTGTGTGTTGTGTGTTGTGTGTATCCTTCCTTAGTGCTATTGCTGCTAAACCAAGCAGGCCACTCTCGGCCTTGGCTTTATGAGAGGAGCAAAAGCTTGTTGAGGAAATGCAATTCCTCGACCTTGCTTCCCCTAAAGGAACCTGATCTTAGTTTATGGAGTTGTAAACCGTCCCCCTGTGCTGGGCTCAACTACACACGTGGGGGGGGGGTTACATCACAGACAGCCTCTGGCTGTTTCGACAGCCCTTGAAAAACTGATGGAGGTCATATATTTTTCTGTGCTGCGTTGCTCATTCTGATCTAATGACTCAGGAACGTCAGGAACGTTGGGTATTTATTTTTGGAATATGCTGCAGGAATCATGGTTCCTATCCTTTGGAATGCCAGTCATTGTTTATTATAGTCCCTAATAGACTCTCGGCTCAAGATCAAATAACAGTATCCACTTGGATGTGCGAGTGCCTGAGCGGCATAATGAACAAAATACTGTATTTCGTACATCGTACTGACATTGCTGCTTGCTGTAGATTGGCCACCAGGGACTCCCGAGTGGCCCTACTGTCTAAGCGTTGGCCCTATCATCAGAAGTTTGCAAATTCATTCTGCATTTATTCCATAGCCATGCATGGTTGGGAGTCTAGGAGAATTCATGAATTGCTCCCCCCCAACCCCCCTACCCCATCACTCATAATTCTAGCCAGTGTGGGTGTTGGTAATTAGCCAAGCGTGTTCGGCAGTTCACTGATTGGCAGCATAGTGGCAACTCAGCAGACCTGGGTATCGAACCCACAACCTTGTGATCAACAACCCAGTGGTATGATACAAGCATGGCCTTCTGTGTTTTGCTTGTATCTGACCCTATCTGACCACTGCTGGTAATGCTGTAGGTAACCATAGACATACCAAGGGCACCTCTGTGTTTGGTGTATTTGATATAATGTGATATTTGATATAATGAGTGTACAAGGTAGGTGCAAAATGCTAAGCTAGCAGCTCTGCCACTAGCAGTCCTCACTCTCTAGGCCTGATGGTACAGCTGCCTGTGGCACACTTGCACCTGCAGGTGGTAGGAGCTGAGCTATCTCAGTGATGGATCTGTAGCCATTCTCTTGCTCTCTCTATCTATATTTATGTCCTGTCATCTGTCTTTGTCTCCTTTCTGTTATAGCTGTACCTCTCTCTCTCTCTCTCTCTCTCTCTCTCTCTCTCCTTCTTTCTCAGTCCCTCTGCGCCTCTCTCTCTCCCTCCCTCCCTGCCCGACTGACCTATTTTAGCTGCTGCCACTGCAGCATGGCAAGGGAGATCAGCAGAAAGCTCCTTGCTGAGCGTGTGGAGCTGAATTTGAATGAGAGAGCGCGCGAGAGAGAGAGAGAGAGAGAGAGAGAGAGTGAAGGATAGTGATATTGTTGGATTTGCATCCCGATTAGTGCAGCAATGAAAGCAGTGCAGGAGCTCCCTCTGCTGGTGAATGTGCACCTTCACATGTAGAACCTCAGCAACATGATGTAGCAGTGGTCTGTTTAGTCCCTATGTTTCAGGTAGACACATACTAGAGCTTAACACTGACTTAAATGAGCCCTGCTTTAAAGGGTTAACATTTACTACTATACTAATACAGCTGCTACTAATATTACTGTTACCACTATTACTGTTACTGTTATTGTCACTATTGCTACTACTGTTACTACTACTACTACTGTTACTACTGTTACCACAACTACTACTGTTACTACTGTTACCACAACTACTACTGTTACTACTACCACTACTACTGCTACTGTTACCACAACTACTACTGTTACTACTACTATTACTACTACTACTGTTACTGGTATTGTCACTACTACTGTTAATACTACTACTGTTACTGTTCCTACTGTTACCACAACTACTACTGTTCCTACTACCACTACTACTACTACTGTTACTACAACTACTACTACCATTATTACTACTACTACTACTGTTACTACTACTATTACTACTACTACTGTTACTACTACTACTACTACCACCACTACTACTACTGTTACTACTACTACTACTACCACCACTACTACTACTGTTACTACAACTACTACTACCATTATTACTACTACTACTACTGTTACTACTACTATTACTACTACTACTGTTACTACTACTACTACTACCACCACTACTACTACTACTATTACTAGCACTACTACTACTGTTACTACTGTTACCACAACTACTACTGTTACTACCACTACTACTACTGTTACTACTACTACTACCACTACTACTATTACTACTACTACTGTTACTGTTATTGTCACTACTACTGTTACTACTACTACTGTTACTGTTCCTACTGTTACCACAACTACTACTGTTCCTACTACCACTACTACTACTGTTACTACAACTACTACTGTTACTACTACTACTACCATTATTACTACTACTACTATTGTTACTACTACTACTACCATTATTACTACTACTACTACTGTTACTACTACTATTACTACTACTACCGTTACTACTACTACTACCACCACTACTACTACTACTATTACTACCACTACTACTACTGTTACTACTGTTACCACAACTACTACTGTTACTACCACTACTACTACTACTACTACTACTACTGTTACTACTGTTACTACTACTACTACCACTACTACTATTACTACTACTACTGTTACTATTACTATTGCTACTTTTACTACTACTACTGTTACTACTGCTACTACTACTGTTACTGTTATTGTCACTACTACTACTACTACTAATACTGTTAGTACTACTAGTGTTACCACTGTTACCACAACTATTACCACTACTACTATTAGTTACTACTGTTACCACAACTACTGCTGCTACTACTATTACTATTACTACTACTACTATTGTTACTGCTACTCCTCCTACTACTAGTAGTACACAATTCTGTGAGAGTAAGGACAGTACTGCTGCTGCTGCTGATAATGATGAGTACTGTATTTTCTGTGTTTTTCAGATCCTGTTTGACCAGGCTCAGAGATCTGTGAAGCAGCAGTTGCACAACTTTGTTAAAGAGTGAGTACAACTTGATGTTTACCCAGACAGTGGATCTACACCTGCATGTCAGTGACTTTAAAAGAAGCTGAGATGTGTCAGAAGTGCAATCTGATTTATAAATAGCACAAAGAATAAAGCCGAGCTTCTCTTTTTACTGTCAGTATAAACAGCAGTGTAAGGACGGGCGGGCCTATTCATTCCTGCTGGGTCCAGATAAGTAAACGGAGAATTCTGGCCAACATTTCACGGCGCTTGTGATATCTCTATTAATAGAAAATGATAATGGCAGTTTAATCACTGTGTGCCTCGTGTTTTTGTGCTATACAGTTTTCCAATTTACAGCCAAATAATCCGATCTGAGCTGAGCCACAACAGCAAGTTAGAACACCAGAACCCACGAACCTTTAGAATATATATAGAATGTCCTTTAGAATATTACTGAGACTATTACAGTTCCTCCAGACTGTAAATCTGTCCACTGCAGTGCTCCACTCCAAAAGATACAGTTCCTGGTTTCAGACGAGCCCCTGGCTTGTCCAAGTGTTTCCTGACGACACTCCAATGATGTTTTTCATAATGCTTTAAAAACAGTATCAACGGCAGATTCAGGGTGTAGCCATAACATCTCCATCCCTCAGTGAAACCGAGGGGAAAGGAGCCCTGATAAGTGCTCTTGATGGAGCATTTCCACAGCCTATAACAGAGGCCGGTTCAGCCGTGTTGGACTAGCTAGTAGGCTAAACACCACAGTACAGACCATGTTCTAGCTAACTGAGGCTCAAATCACACATGTTTAGAGGATAAAGCCTCATATCTGAGAGTGCAGAGTCAAGGGAACGTCCTTAGGAGTGGTATTCAGGCCTATTTAGTACACTGGCTTATCCAGCTTTGCTTGCTCTGTCTTTCAGTCGGCTCTGTCAGCTCAGCGTCGCTAAACTCGCAACTATGGTGGGCTTGTTTTTTTCTCCCACCTATTTTCAGAGAGTAAGAACTCCAACCAGTAAGACCCCACAGCAGCACCCCCCCCTCCAGTCTGTGGCTAAAAAACTTAATCACAGCCTCCGTGGTCTCTCCTCAGGGACGTGCGCAAGTTCAAAGAGACAAAGAAGCACTTCGATAAGGTGCGTGAGGATCTGGAGATAGCGCAGGTGAAGAATGCTCAGGCCCCCCGGAATAAACCCCATGAGGTGGAGGAGGCCACCAGCACTCTCAACATCACCCGCAAATGCTTCCGCCACCTAGCGCTGGACTACGTGTTGCAGGTAACAGGCTTACCTTATGATTTAAATGAAACAGTGAGTTTCTGAATTAGCAAAACTATAAAACAACCTCAAGCTACATTTAAAAAAAGCTACGTAAGAGTTATTTGGTCAGTTAGCAAAAAGCGATAGATTATTAATCGGCTATTAAAACAGTTGTTTCTTGGAGCCCTGTTGTTGCATAGACGTTATTGAGCACAGTGAACCACCTCAGTATCTGTGGAGCTGAGCACTTGTAACCACTCGTGTCTTTTTGTCCCCTCTAGATCAACGTCCTACAAGCCAAGAAGAAATTTGAGATCTTGGACGCAGTAAGTGCTGCTAAAATTGGTCTTGAATACTCAGTACTTTTTCAATACTGCTAAATTTGAGTCAAATAATTATTAAATATGCATACTTTCAGTACTTTCAGTACTTTTATACTTTATTTAAATAAAAGTTATTAGTTTGAATGAAAAAATGTGAAATGTGACAATATTTCTGTGTTCAATCCAATAACACGGAGTGTCCCAGATCCAGATCAAGGCTAAACCTAGACTAAACCAATTCCCAATGGTCATTTACCCAACACTCCAATTTAGTCCAGGCCTGGCGGTTTAGCATTAATGCTAGCTAGGTAATGCAAGTATTTGGGTAACCCTACTCCATTAACTTTGTGTCTGTAAAAGTCCCTTCTTCCTCCTCTTTCTGCAGATGCTGTCCTTCATGCATGCGCAGTATTCACTCTTTCAGCAGGGTTACCACCTCTTGGATGAAATCGACCCCTATATGAAGAAGCTGGCTGCTGAGGTGACTGACATCTCCATAACAATGGATTTCACTTTAATTGACCAGTAGCATTTCTGACCCCATAGATAATCTAAAGATAATCCTAATCTGGGCACTATAAGATTCCATTACTTGTTAGCGATGTTAGCCTCATAGCTCAAGAAGCAAATGTCTGGGATAATTGCTTTTCTTGTATTCGCAGCTGGATCAGCTGGTGATTGACTCAGCGATGGAGAAGAGAGATATGGAGCACAAACATGCTACGATACAGCAGCGGGTACGCATCACAAATACACAGCCGACTGCTTGTTCATGTCGGGATGATCAAGTCTATTGTCTTATTGTATTGCCTGCGGGATGCAGATGTCAGTCAGGACACACACAGGAAGTGTGACTATGAGGCTTAGGGCAGTATATGGGAATTAGTGGGAAACTGCTATACTTATAGCCTTTTAAGGCCAGCAGTTGAAGTAAAGGGGGGTTAGGATGTGGATACATCATGCTCTCAGCATTGTTCTACATTTGAGGCTATAAGCTGGGCTCTAATGTCTAATAATGAGACTAGCTACACACTAGAGATGACACCTAATTGTCTTATTTAGCACATTTTGGAACATTTTTACACAACATCAAGACATCAAAAATTATATATTTTTATACTTTGAGTATTTTAGCTTTATCTCAAACAGTGGGATACATTCAGAGCCTTCTAGGTCTTCGGAAAAAGCCTAATTAAAAGAATAAACGTCTGTAATTTTTATTATTTTATTATATTTTATTTAATACTATCGCCACATCTAAAAAAATTATAATTTTAAGATCTGAAAACCCATTGGAAAATGATCCAATCCGGACTTTTTGGTAGTATCTAGGCAGAGACAGATCTCCCATTGGTTAGGGCTTCAGGAGCTGCACTGAAAACCTTAGAAATTAGATTAATTAGATATGACAGTAATCAACCAATCACTTTTTAAGTTCTAGTAGGTAATGAATAATAAATAATACTAAACAAAATAATATTAAATAAACGATAGAGCAAGGATGCTAATGCCTGTAGTAGAGCAGTATGTGCCATGTGTGGATGACACTCTTCCATATATAGTGGCCAGCTAATGGAATATGAAAATAAAGATGCCATTATTGGCCGTATGTACCACAAGGATGCCCAAAGTCTTTATAGGCAAGTCTGGTCACTCGGCGGCCATCCTTGCAACGCCACTGGGCAGTTATTTACAGTCATACGAGACCAGGTTTCTATCTCTATGTTGAGCATTAAGAGAACTCCATTCTTATTTCAACCAGTGACCGGTCTCCTCATTTATAACGTCTCTGGTATACCCCAATTTGGGAATCGCTGCTCTAGGCCTTCTAGAAGTCCCAGTGGAATAAAAAGCAGCATTGGCAGCTCAATGGAAAGCAGTATAGCAGCTCTATGCTAGGCCTCTTTCTTTACATAGCCCTAACATACGTTTAGAAAGCCCATAGGGACGTTAGCAGAAGTTAGCATTGTCATTGCTGTTTGACCCTGTTTTGAGATTTATGGCCCAAACTGAAGGTCTAGTGGCCTGTTAAAAGATCCTTAAGGAATTTTTGGATGTTCTTGAGTTTGAAACTGGGGAGAAACCTCTTAAGGCTGCACTTTAAGGCACCTTCAGGGAACCTTTTCTTGTAGGTTTCTTAAAGCATCTCCACAGTGTCAGCCTGAAGAACCTCCACATGTTCCTCAAGAATCTTATACTTTGCACAGTGTACAGTCAAAAAGAAAAGCTCTCTACACTCTCTACAGTGGGAATAAAGGATCTGGTGCTTGTAGACTGTGTGTTTTTCAGGGCAGGTAAATCTAAATGAATCTATGAGGACAGTCATCTGTTTGCGAGCCTGAGGGACTGATGCTTTTAAGTTTATTCTTAGCTTCCCTCATTGTTTCTTGCTTGTTGTTTTTTTTTAATGTCTGACGTGTTTCAGGTTTAGAAAAGCTTTTTTACTCTTTTTTTGTCCTCAAAAGTCCCAGCGGCACTCTTAAAAAGATATAGAGCGTCAGACAGGAAGCGGGTATATTTGGGACAGGCTGAAAATAGACGGCACTGAAGTTTGCTTAACAAAGTTTTAATAGGGCCTTTGATCCTGAGAGCTGTTAAAATAATTCAGTTCCAGTCCTGAATGGTCACTGATGTCTCTCACGACTCCTCCTCTATACGCTGGAGAGCTTTAAATTGAAATACATCTGTGCTTAGTATCAGAGTTGTGGCCTTTAGAAACTGGAATTTAATGGAATATTGATCATATTTACACACGGTACCATGCAAACTAATTGAAAAGCTCCTTTTCTAGGCATTAAGTGCTGATTCGCTCAGTTAAACACTGATATTGGAATAAATCTAAATAGAATTCCTCTAGACGTCGTGGTTTTCCATCCCTGTGCTCATTAAAACATCTCCAGAGTTCTCCTCATGGAGGCTACTATTATTTAGAGTTCTCCTCCTATCAACACCTGCTTTGGTAAATCAGTGCTTAATGATGGTAAATCAGGTGAACTGCTCAGTAGCTAAATGAGTTCATTAGAAGGGGTGTCCACAAGTATTTGGACATGTTGTGTACCAACCAGAATGCTCTTCAGACAGCGTCAGGCATCACTTCACATCATCTAATCTGTGTTTCCCTTCTTTCTTCTCCTCCTATTTCCACTGCATATGGGATGATCTCCGAATGGATTTCACCACCCAGACTCTACTACAGGTCAGTGTTCCTTTTATTCCGGCATTTAAAGAGTGTGAATTTTTTTTACAAAGATAACTAATTACTAATGTTTCATCATACATAGTATTTCGCGTTTGTATACAGAATTTTCTCACTAAATTTGCATTATTATTGTAAGTGGGTTATAAGATGTCAATGACATAGTCATTTATGTCGAGATTCCTGCTTAAATCGGTCATTACTTCTACAGACGTCCAGTGGTAAAATTACATTACTCCACCTCCCCATGTATTACCAATCTCGTCAGAATAGGGGTTTTGCTAGTGCGGACTACGCTCCGAGATAGAACGGGAGGTGGAATATTTATGGATTCCAGGTTGGCTTTCCTGGTCTGGTCTGCATGAGATGCCCCCCCCCCCACCCCTTTGCTGTGGTGAGTGATGGAAGAAAGAGAGGAGACGGGGTGGAGGTGGGTGCAATGTTTGTTCGACACAGAGTTGGACTGAGAAGCGAGGTTATGTAAGGGACTTGAGGGCCTGGAGGAGGAGTTTGGGGCGTGATCCCAAACTGGTAGTGTTAACTAGCCTAGCAGTGTTCGCTAAAGGGTCAGAAACCCCATAAGCAAGCTAGGGTAAAAACTGTCGCTTTAAACGGGTCCTTCTGAGATTGATGTTTCTATATTTCTTATTGTAAACACCTGCTAATGAACTACTCTGTGCTGTTGTCTGCCATCGTGAGAGAACCGACATGAGAAGCGTGTGTGTTACGCATCATTGTTGTGTAACTTTGCATAGAGAAACTTTTGATTTATTGATTTAATCTAGAACTAAGTGTCTGCCTTATGTAATGGACCCCGCTGAGGCTGAGGCTAATGTGCTGCAGTTATGCCGGGGATGTTTCTACCTCTGTCGCTTTATCTCTGGGTATCGCTTCCTCCCGAATGCACTGTAGTATGTAATGGAAAACATCTGAACTCTCCCTCTGCATGTGTGTGAAAGTTTGGTTTGGTTTCCGAGGAAGTGCTTTTGGCTTTGATTGTCTTTTATTGATTGCTAGTCGATTCCCTCTCAGAATAGCAGTTCATTATAGACAGCTGGGGAAGAAGTTTGAGAAAAGTAGCCAAGCATAAATCTGCGAGTGACCAGCCTTTCTTTCTGTATTGGGCGAGCTTAGGTCACTTCTTCTGACCCAGCGTGTAGCGGTCAAGGCTATGGAGATTATTGTCTATTATTTGATCTGGCCCTTAGCTTAAAGTTTGTAATTCTTGGCTAGGTTTACCTGCTTCTAGATGGAGCAGCTATATTTGCTAGTGCCAATATGTACAGGTACAATGGGCTTGATCATGGACAAGATACAATGGCCAAATCAAGGACTTCATTAGTTGCTTCAGGTGTGCTTGAGGAAAAAAACAGATACCTAGACTGGCCTGGGGGGTTATTAAAATATGGCTAAGCTAAGAGAGTTGTCCAGAAGGTTCAGAGAAGAGATCATTGCCTTCATAAACAAGGAAAAGGAGACAAAAAGAGAGCAAAGGGACTAAATATTCCTAGAGATTCAGTTGAAAGCATAGTTCACAAGTTCAGGACTAAAGGAACACTGGCTACAGCTGCCCCCTGATTCCTGAATAGGCACGTGGTCAAAAACCCTTGAGTGACTGCAAAAGACCTGCAGCAAGATTTGGTGGCAGCAGGCACTAAAGTTTCAGTTTGCGCAGTAAAGCACACTGCTAAGCGCTGAAGGTCTCCATGCCTGTACACATCTGCTGACCCAGAAGCACAAGAACTCCAGAGTAATAACTCACTGACGTTTTAAGATTTTCTGTTCTGTGGAGCGATAAAACACAACTGAAACTTTTCAGGCCTGTGGATCTGCGATATTTCTGGATGAGGAAGAATGTAGGATACACTGAAAATAACACCCTGTCTACAGTAAAGCTTAGTGGCTGCTTAGCTCTTTTCTATGGCACTGAAAACCGTCAGCGTATGGAGAGCAAGATGGATTTAGTCCAGTTTCAGAAAAATCTAGGAGAAAAATCATGCCTTCTGTGAGGAAGAAGCTTGTGAGCTGAAACTTGGGCTTCACTGGACATTCCAACTGGACAATGATCCCAAGCATACCTCAAAGCCCTTCGAGGCTGGGTTTCAGAAGAAGTCCTGGAAGATTCTGGAGTGGTCGTCACAGTCGCCTGACTTGAAACACAGAGAGAATCTTTGGTGGGATTTGAAGAAGGTGGTTGCAGCAGCAGCAAACCCAAGAATATTAGTGAACTGGAGGCCACTGTCCATGAGGAATGGCCTAAGATTCCTCAGGAACGCTGCCAGAAGCTGGTATCTGGCTATTTACTTCCTGCAAACAGCTGAAAGTTTGTATATTTTGCTGATAAAACTCATTTGCACTGGGAGTTGAATCATTTTGATTGCATCTGTTCATGCAAAATGTGGATATTGGGAGGTCAAGAGAAAGTCAAACTGTTACACTCGTCTATACTGTTTTAAAAAGGTGCTTCTTTGAGCGATGCCATGGAAGAACCCTTTAATCCCTGCAAAGAAGTGCTGTAAATCGTTACCAATTAAATTAAAAGGTGGCATCACTTGAAGAACCCTAGTAGCAGCTTTATTTCTAAGATTATTTGATTATTTTATATTGTTTAGTGGTCAAATTAGCCCTAAAATCATTTCTCGGTAAGACGTGTCCTTACAGACATTGATGCAGACTACTGCTTCAGCACGGCTCTACAAAGCAAGCGGGCCACGGCAGACTTCGGGCGTTGAAGGCTTTTAAAGCACTGAGCTGCTCAACAGACGGAAGAGCTTCTCTTTTTTATACTGCAGAGCTCTAAGTACACCTAACCTCCCAACTGCTCCGTGGGCGCTGCAGCGAGAGATGGCCACCGAATGGACGGGTTACAGGGGTGATCAAATTCTTATGTGTGCAGCGTAAACAGTGGTTGAGTGCTTCTTCTGCCACAGTAAATCCTGCCTGATGTTATAGCTGGGTTTGTCATGGTTTTCTGCTGCAGTTCACCACAAAAACTAAGGCAGCCTAACTTCCATCCCCAGTCTTCTCTCCAGAGCAGTTTAAAAATTGATAGCTTTCGCAGTTCAAACAGATCCCTGCTTTTTAAAGCTCGCAGCACTAGCAGTGACACAGAGCAGGAGCAGCAGCAGCAGGAGCAGCTGCACCACAAAACACCACCAGCTGCAGGTGAGTTGTAGCTTATTGAGCCAGCTAGCTACCTTCACTGCTTAGGACAGGTTCATTTTCCAGACAATAGATGTGAAAATGTATGATTATGAACTGGGATTCAGTGCTGGACAGAAAGACACTGTATATCCGGGTCTTTCACAGGAGGCAGTGTTTACAGCTAGCTAGTGCTTCCTTCTGTCAATTAGAGAGCATTTACCAAGATGTCAGAAAGCTAATAAGCTTTTAATTAAATTATAAAACCCTCTACTTCTCTGGATATGCGAATAAAGCAAAGTTTTCTTTTGGATTTTATCTGATTTTTGGGGATAAACAGAAGTCATTCAACGTTAAAACTGCCTTTGTCTCCATTACTGACTATTTTATAAGGAGCTAGATTGAGGATCCTTCGGTTAGCTTGCTTTCCGCTTGCTTTCCGCCTGTTTTCAGACATGCCCCGCCTCCTTTGTACTAGGATTGGATGGATTTGTCCTGAGGATCAACTACAACCCAATCATAGCGCACATCGCAGGATAGCAGGACGCTGCTAGCCAATCCCAGCAGAGAGGAGGCGGGATTTGTCTGAATACGGGTGGGAAGGGAAAAAAAGACCAGTACCTGCGACTTTTCAGCACCGGTCAGAGCTCCTCGGTGTGTGGGAACGAGGACCGCATGATCAGCGCTTGTTTATCTCGCTCTGTTTGAGTCAGTTTCTACGGATTCCTCAAATGATTTGGGAATATTTCCGAAGCCTAAAGATGAAGATACTCGGCAGACTGGAGTTGACTGTGGTGGGTTGAATTTTTAGCTGTACTTTAAACTGTACTTTAATTTTTCCGGTCCACCTTAAATGGGACCTTTGGTTGCGTTCTGCGCTCCGGGACTACAGTAGGAAGCGCTGCAGAATTTAAGGTGGAACTGATAATTGAAATAAGAAGCTGGATTTTTTTTTTATTGTGTTTAATTTATTAATGTTATGCACATATACGTGCACATATTATATGCTGTTGATTCAGCTTTTGCACTGCTTTTCTTTTCAACTTTAGCATTTTATTTTAGACCATAGCCATCCCCTTAAAAGGGGATCCTGACAGAAGCTGGATTTACTAGACTTTGCAGTACAGTTCTATAGTGAGTTCATTATTTGACTAGATACTTGCTTTCAGTCATTTAGTATTAAATTAATACTTTAGTATTATTTATTTATTTATTTTGTACCACTTAATCCACCTCTGGGTTTATCTGTGTAGATCAATTATCCATAAAGAGTAAAAAGATGGCTAAAATACAGTATGGAGGGTGGTGGGGGGGCCGGGGGTCTCATGGTTCGATTATTTGATTGTTTGGAGTGTTCACACCTGTCGAGAAAGAACCAGATTAAATGGTTTCGATTGGTCCTCACCAAACAAGCAAGCCCTAGCCGTGCACCTACAAGGTGTCCCAACAAGGCGGGTGTTTCCAGTAAAGTGGCCAGGGTGTGTAGATCAGTTGTCCATAAGAGTGGAGAGATGTGCATGGCTGGTCCATGACGGATTCTGCATCGTCAAGGGTGACACCCTTTTCAGCTGATGCTGACAGATTGACAGTGTTGTCTCAGAGGCTTGGGACTGTTATAACTAGGCTTCAGGAAAGCTGTGGTAACTCAGATAGCTACTCTGTACAAGTGTGGTGAGAGCACATCCAACCTTGAGGCGGATGGGCTACAGCAGCCAAAGATCCACGTCGGCTTCCGCTTCTGTCAGCCAAGGACAGAAGGCTGAGGCTGCAGTGGCTCAGCACAGGCTCACCAACACTGGACAGTTGAAGACTGGCCTGATCTGATGAATCTCAATTTCTGCTGAGGCTCACAGACTGCTTTCCTGAACATGACAGTGAGTTCAGTGTTTTCCTCGGTGGTCTTTCTGGTTGATGGGTATGAATTGAGCAGCATGCTCTTGAAGAATATGCAAGGTCATGCTAACTATGCTTTTCGGCAGCAGAACCTCGACCTCGGCCTGACACAATTCCCTTTTCACGTCCTAATGAGGCGAACAGAGCGGTTTATAAGCTATAGCTACTGGATGCCTGACTGAATTGTCAAGATAGATTTTGTCCTGAAACATTTAAAGCGGTTTAAGGTGGAGGGATACATGCAGGGTGTTGTAAAACAAAATAGTCCCCAAAGAAAATCGATTTTTTCGTAGATTTGCTACTTTTTCACTGTCGATTTTCATTTCTTCAGCATAATGGGCCTCTAGTGGCCCATACTGAGCTGTGTCCCACATGCCAGTCCTGGTCTAAACCCAAACGTACTGCACTAAACATATACATACAGTGAATAGGGCACAGTTTCGGACACACTCTCATTCGGTTGGGTTTCACCTCGCAGTGTACTAAAGCAGGGTTCAGTGGCACCTGTACCTGTTTTAAGGTCTGGGGACCCCCCCCCCCCCCCCCCATGTCGTTATTCGATCAAGAGTAGTTGTTTTGAGTGTTGACTTCGGCAGCAGAACTCGGCCTGACCCATTTTCCTTTTCTTTCCAAGCCTAAATAAAAATGATGAGCAAACTACTTAATGCTTAATGCTCGTTAGCTTGTTAGCACCATCACCATCGCATAGTTTGCATGGCTAAGTGGTTGGCATACCATAGTTGGTAGCGGGGAGATTGGTGGGGGTGGGGGCGTGCTCATGGCTCAATTATTTGATTGTTTGGAGTGTTCACACCTGTCGAGAAAGAACCGGATTAAATGGTTTTGATCGGTCCTCACCAAACAAGCAGGTGTTTCCAATAAAGTGGCCAGGGAGCGTAGTATTCTAACCCTGAGATGATCCGAACTGTTTTCCAGGGAGGTTACCGTACTTGGCTGGAAGCAATTCAGCGTCACATACTGAAGATTATCCACCTCCCACCACTCAGTTGCCCCCTGTAGGGGCCTGCTGAACTTCAGACTCCAGGAGCATTTTGAGTCTGCAGTGAACTGAGCTGAAAGACAGTGATCAGTGTGAGCGCTCGGTGCGAAAACCTAAGGGGCAGCACTGGTCTTCGATTAGACATGCTCACGCACTTACGCAACACTGTGCGTCAGAATGTCTGGTGGGGTTTCTCCAGACTCCGATGAGTCACGGTGCGTTTATGGCGGAGGGGAAGATGCTTGCTGTTTGTCGGTGCATGTGTACAACGGAGACAAAGAGAGAAAATGTTAATTTATGCATGTGCTCCACTTCAGTGTCCTCCTTTACAAGTGGAGCAGTGATGTAACCGCAAAGGAAAGCGCCCATTGGCTCTGAAGGCGAGGGTTTGTGAAGGGTTTGTGCTCTCTCTCTCCTGCTGGCAGGACTTTTCCTATGATGACCCTAAGGTGGAGTTCAACGTGGACGCCCCCAACGGAGTGGTAATGGAGGGTTATCTGTTCAAGAGAGCGAGCAAC
Organism: Salminus brasiliensis; assembly: GCF_030463535.1. Classification (NCBI taxonomy): domain Eukaryota; kingdom Metazoa; phylum Chordata; class Actinopteri; order Characiformes; family Bryconidae; genus Salminus; species Salminus brasiliensis. The sequence continues at coordinate 31,738,224 of NC_132891.1, read as the reverse complement.
GCCTTCAAAACATGGAACAGGTCAGTGGAGCTGGACTTGAAGACGGGAATCCATCAATTAAAAAAAACAAATATCTACACAATTAAAATTCTGGGTATTTTGATTCAGTATGTGTCCAAATATATGTGGCCACTTTTCCAGCTACTTTTAAGTTGCACCCATTCTTGAGACAGAAGTATTAAGGTAAAACAAGGTAACGGTGCAAGTATTTGTCACTGTACCAAGTACAGAGAAATGTGCCCTCCTCATTTGACCCATCTGTGACAGTGAGCACACACACACACACACACACACACACCCAGAGCGGTGGGCAGCCAAGGGCCCAACAGTAGGCAGCAAACCCACAACCCTGTCATCAATAGCCCGAAGCTCTAACCTCTGAGCCACCACTGCACCATTGCCAATAGAATAGGGGACTCTAGAGCAGGTCAATTCAGAGATGGACATTCAGGATTCCTAGCAGATCCGACTCATCACTGAACAGTGCTCCATGGCAGAAGCTTTTTGAGGGAGCGCTCAGGTGGAAGAGCAGGACGTGACAGTGATCCAGGTCTACTGCTGCTTAGTTCACTTTGACCGCAACATAATCTGTGTTACTCATGTTTTCTCAGGCGGTGGTTCTCCATTCAGAACAGCCAGCTGGTGTATCAGAAGAAGCTTAAGGTAAGTGTTCGTTAGAGGTGGGTGCTCCGTCCACCCACCTGGAGAAATAGCCTATTTTAGAAGTAATAAAGGCCTGTTTTAGATGTAGGAGGTTTGGAGACCTGAGCGATGTAGGTCAGATGTGTCCTGCGTTTGTTACTTCACATATGTTGTGCACATATATGGCATATATGGCACACCATTTACCTGTAGGATGTGCTGAAAGTGGTCCCACCTTACAACTTACAGGACTTACTAACAGGATCTACTGTAACACCTTGTTGCCAGACACCACAGGATACCTTAAGAGGTTTTGCAGAGTGAGCTCTTTTGGTAGCACCCATAAAAATGGACCAGCAGGATATCGGTTCCTCCAATGTTTAGCAGCAGTTTGAAGGCATCTCTTTATTTTTGGTGAAGAACCTGAAGAAATGACTGGATGCCTCAACAAGGCAATGCTCGATGACACACAACTCATAGAATAATGAAGTTGGTTGAGGAGTGAGGGTGTTCAGGTCATTCACCAGCTCTAAAAAGCAGTGAACTCGTGGGGATGTGTTGGGAAATGTGTGGAGAAGAAGTACACGTAGATGTAGGTAACTTTGGCTCTGAGCCTGTTTACTTATTTGTGTACATGTTTGTGGTGTAGGACTCACTGACTGTGGTGGTGGAGGACCTGAGGCTGTGTTCCGTTAAACCCTGTGAGGACATCGAGAGGAGATTCTGCTTTGAAGTTGTGTCTCCTACCAAGTAAGTCCCAACTCCAGCCTGGCGTCATTCTATGTACAGTCACAGTAGGTCCGGGGGTCCAGCCCCCTGCTACGCGTCTTTCCTTGCCTTTGTGGTGTAGGGAGGTTACATGTACCTGTGTGTTGTGTGGATTCTGCACAAACTGACTCCGGGGCTGGGGGGTTGTGTGTGTCCTGCAGGAGCTGTATGCTGCAGGCTGAGTCTGAGAAGCTCCGGCAGGCCTGGATCCAAGCAGTGCAAGCTAGCATCGCCTCAGCTTACAGAGAGAGCCCAGATAACTACTACATTGAGGTTAGTTCTTTAAACTGTTTCAGCTTTAAAAAACAGAAACCACATAAGTCAGTTTAATGATTGCGTTAAGGTGTCATAGAATGCTGGCACAGATATCTACATAGTAAGTATGTGAGTTTGGTTGAGGTAAAAAAAATAGATATTGATTTACAATCCTATTTACCACCCTGTTATTCTGCCTCATAAAATATGCTGATTTGCCTCATGAATAATTTAATGAGCTCTGCTATGATGGGCTGGCTCACACAGAATCAACATGTCTCATGTCTCAAAGTTAGCCTAGCTATAACCTTTTTTATCACTATTATTTAATTTTATGAAATTTTTGCAAACTTGAGTCTTACTGGAAAGTGCTGCGATTCCTTTTGCTTAGTGAAGGAGACAACAGTGCTTGAGGTTCGTGATATAATAATTCCATGTACCGAACACTAAATTATTCATTATTTATTACGTTTTATTCTAGGCAGTAAACAGTGTATTATTTTTTTATATTAAAAAATATATATTGTTAAATTGAGTAATTTACTGATATTCCCACTTATAAGCTTACATATATAACAAGCGATTTGTCCAACAGTAATTATTTAACTTTGATAAATTACACCTCTGTTCTTCCAGACCCGGCTAGTGCGCCCCCTATAGGTTAGAAATTCAGTTCCGCCTTAATTGATGATGAAATGAGGAGAAAGGATTCTTCCCATTTTTATGTATTAGTGGGCATCAACCTTACGGTTAGTGACGCTTTCACTGGTTGCCACTGTGATGTATGCAGCAAAAAAAGTCTCTGATTGGCTCTGATTGGAGTCCCTTCCTGCTCTTCGCTAAGCCCCTTCTCCACACTCTTGATATTGACCCCCTAATATTGGCATGCAGTTTAAATGATGCTCATTATTGAGTCAGTGGCCTCTTGATGCGCTATACAGCCCACAGCTACCTTAGCTTCATAGCTCCAGTCCTAATAGATCAGTAGCTACCAACTGCCGAAAGGCCCACAGCGACAGATCTCTCACTTCTGAAGCACGTGTCCACTCAATTACAGCGCCTGGACCGGACGGCATCTCCCTCCACCAGCAGTATCGACTCAGCCAGCGAGCCGCGGGAGCGCAGCGGCAGGGCCGAGAGTATCCTGCAGCGGGTTCAGTGTCTGCCGGGGAACGAGCTGTGCTGCGACTGCGGTCAGACCGACCCACGCTGGGCCAGCATCAACCTGGGCATCCTCCTCTGCATCGAGTGCTCCGGCATTCACAGGTACACATCCAAAACAAGCTCAGCAGTTCCTGATTTGCTGTGTATTAGTCCATATTTTGCCAAGCTCAGAGTCTGCTTGTGACCAGTATTAGTATTAGTATTAGTATTGACCAATAGAGTGGTGATTTTGAGATTTTGTCTTAACTTTTAGACTTAACAATAAAGTGATCCATCAGCTCCAAAATAAGGCCGCCAGAGTTTACACTACAGCTGTGGGATGTTGACGGCTGAGTGAGGACAATAGAAGCTCTGTAAACTGACCTGCCCTGTGGCTAGCTACCACAGCAGACACGTCCTGTCCGTCCTGCTCCGCTGCTCTCTAATTGGATCAAGTCTGGTTGGACTCCTCATTAGATCAGAGAGCCAGAGAGAGCCGGACTGACCTTGCCAAATAAGGACGCACTGGAGATACTTCGGGACACACTGCTATCTTTTTTACATGACTTGAATCGATACGAGGTCGAAGTGAGAACTGAAATCGCTGCAGTTTTTAATATGAAATAAGAATATTTTAACCCAAATAAGTAAATAACTTCTTTATGAATCAGTAACAAAGTCAGTAGATCACAATTTATAAGTTTTATTTCAAACATATTGTGGAAATTAATTATAAATCATGTTTGATGAAATATGTTAACATTGTTAGAGTTTCAAGATGTATTGTTCCACCGTCAATCCAGTCCTGATTGGGAAACCCAATTATTTTCAACTTATAAGGAGGGTTTTAAACGGGACTGCTTTTTGAATGAGGCACAATACAGGACAGCCAATCAGAACAGAGGTCATGTAAATTATATGGCTTTTTAATTCGAAGATATAAACAGGTGGGAGCCTATCTCGAGAATCGGAACGTTTCTCTGGTCTATAATATAATATAATATAATACAATATAATGTTAAAATATTATGACCACCCCTGGGATGTCTCAGATTTTTAAAAGATTCTACTTTCTTGCACTGTTTGCATGTTGTGGGCACCAAAAGAAAAGGTTGTCACAACGTAAGCATGTTTGCTGGGTTGCTGCATGTATAACTAAGCAAGCACACCAGTCAGTTGTTGCAGAGTGCGAAACGATCGTCACAGGCAAAGGACTCGAGTTGACTGATGTCCAAAAGGGCGTGATATCAGGGTACCAAATGAAGGGTGGTAGCATCTCGGAAACTGCTAACTTACTGGGAGCCGCCGTAGTGAAGTTGTCTTTTGCCGAGTACCGAAAACGAACTTCCCCCACATTGAGTGCATCCCAGCGATCCTCAGATCCTCTATTCACCTTATAATTAAAATTTGGACACTTCCAGCAGCGTCCTACTTCTAAATGTAGCCACTTCATAGTTCAGCTCTTCAGATTATTCTGTATCAGTTCAGATCAATTTCATTCATTTTCAGTGTCAGAATTTCTTTAGAAAAGCATCTGACTGTAAAACCTGTTATGTAATCATCTCTCTCCCCTGGTGTCAACCACCTCATGAATATTCAGGTCCACTCTGGAGGCCACTCTTCTCACACTGAGGCCCAGCAAACCTTTTTTCCCCCTTTACACAATCTCCCTTTCTCCTCACTCATTCTAACTGGGTTGCCCAGAAACAAGACAGGGTTGTGTGTAGAAGCATAGAAGTCAAGAGTGTGAGCATTCAGTCAGTTGCTCAGAATTCCTGAGTTGGTCGATGAAGCAATCCATGGACTCTTCAACATGGGTGAAATTTCCTGCTAATAGATAAACAGATGCTAGAGAACTTCCTGAATGGGTCCTTGTTCTTCTGCAAGTCTTTATGGATACTGCTGCTTTACCTTCATTATTATTACAGTCTGCAGTGGTGTACTTGTGGTGCATCACCGTCATGTTTAGTTCCTAGACTTAATACATTCAAGCATATTACCAGCAACTGAACGGAAAGCAATGGCAGCTGGCTGTGTCAGGTTCATTTCAGCTTCATTTATTCTTAACTGAAAGGAGTGAGAAGTGGAAGCCTGCATGAATAGTCCACCAGGGAGCAGAAAACATGGATCCAATTTCCTTTTTTTGGATTGTTTATTTATTTTTAATATCAATACTGTGGGGCTCCAATTGGCTCAGCGGTCTAATGCACTTCCACTATGGCCTGAGGGGTCGTGAGTTCAAATCCAGAGCTATGCTGGGATTTGCCATCAGCAGCCGGAGTCTAAGATAGCACAATTGGCCACGCTCTCTCCGGGCAGATAGATGGCGCTCTTAAAGCGAGGTTGGCTGGCACAGGCGTCTGTTAGCTGGTGCGGTGGAGCTGGTAGTTCAGAAAGAGGAGGTGGCTGGGAAATGACATGGGAAATTATCTGAAATCCATGACGTGGAGGCTTGCTTAGATATATGAACAGACATCATTGGCTCCGGACAGTGCATCCTGATTTAGTATAAATTCTAAGTGTATTGTGTGAGATTGTAGTGCCCTCAAACTTTAGTGTCCTAAAACCTAAATAGGGAGCCATTTGGGTCACAGCCGTGTTCTACATTGCTCTTCAAGGGTTCTTTAGGAAAGATTCAAATAAGTAAATGGTTCTGTGCCTGGCTAAATGGTTCTTTAATACAATGTAAATCTTATGTTGATGGTCCACCAAAAGTCTCCCCTGTTATTAAGTCAAAGAATCCCAGTACTACATAGAACCCTTTTTGGTAAGAGTGCAAAAAATGTGCCACCCCTGGTGGTCCAGCAGACTAAGACACTGTCACTGATCAGGATCGTTGGGTCGTATCCCAAACACGCTGCTAGCCATTGGCAGCCGGGGCCTCGAGAGAGCGCAATTGGGTAGGTAGCTGGCCCTATCCCCCCACATAGTGTGGCGCTGGCCGTTACTGGCATCTGCTAGCCGGTGCGTCAGAGTCAGGTATACGTCGCTTCCCTCCAGGCGCGATGGATGCCTGGTTACGTCGCATCGGCGGCACATCGAACAAGAGGTGTGGCTGGCTGCACACGTGCCGGAGGGGGCATGTGTTGATCTCACCCTCACTTGTGTGTTGGGGGTGTTGTGTGTGATTTATGAAAATTAAGAACTAAAAGCTCCTCAGCAGCTACACACTTGCGTTTCTCACTTACAGAAATAAAAAGTCACGTAAATTAGCTAAATTAAAATAGTAGAATATTGCAATAATTAATATTACAAATATATATGTTGTTTAACTAACCTTCTCCATTCTAGTCCTATTTAATGATATTGTCAGATATGAATAGTTTAGCTCCATAAAGTCAGTATCTGTGGGATATTTTCGCTGCTGTGGTGAAAACAGCATGCGGGAACTAGCCTGTGTTGTTGTTTTGTTGTTGGTGGATGAAGAAAAGTGAGAGCTTCTTCCTCTTCCTCGAAATCTGAGAGCTTTAGGTGCCCTTTTAAGAGTGTTTTTCGTTTTTCAGGGGAATGCTTGTCCATTCTATATAATTAGCATCTCAAGGTTTATGTCACTCTGTGCTCCTTTCGAGTGCGTGTAATTGGCCCTTTGCAGCTTAACAAAAGCCGTCATATCTGTCAAGAGCGTGGAGTTTGTTTGCTGAAAGCTACTAATTTAACTGCAGGCCTTTACTTGCTCAGCACTGATGGTGTGTGTATGTGCTCTTCTCCCCATGCAGGAGTTTGGGAGTGCACTGCTCTAAAGTCCGATCTCTCACACTGGACTCGTGGGAACCTGAGCTGCTGAAGGTGTGTACTCAACACAACGCTTTCTTAACACTAACATGAAATATCCCCTTACATCGCATTCTCCAACTGTGCGTTACAAACAGGAGTGAGGGGTAGAAGCCCAGACCTGCTCTTGTGCCAGAACAGAAAACACTACCCAGTTTTCCCAGCTGTTAACATCAGGGTCATAGGTTGATCATATGAGCATCACAAAACTCTGGATGTAAAGACTAACTGTGTGTGTGTTATTTTTCTAAAAAACAAAAGCCAAAACTTAAAAAAAGCTTAAATCTGTATGTATTTTTCTGCAGCATGTAGTGCACGGATAATCCAGCAGGGAGCAGAAGACATGGATCTAATTGCATTTATTTAATTGTTTATTTAATGTGTTATATATTATCAATATTGTTGGGCTCAGAGTGGCTCAGCAGTCTAATGCACTTCCAGTGTGACCTGGAGGTTGTGAGTTGAAATCTAGTGCCATGCTGGGATTTGCCATCAGCGGCCGGACAATTGGCTGCGCCCTCTCCGGGCAGGTAGATGGCGCTCTCTCTCTCTCCCTTCATCGCTCTTAAAGCGGTGTTGGCCAGCACAGGCGTCTATTAGCTGGTGGCGGTCTATTAGCAGTGAGGCAATGGCTGACTTCCCATGTACCACAGGGGACATGTGTTTGGTCCTTACCCTCCTAGTGTTGGGAGCATTGCTAGTACTAGGGAAAGCTATGAACGAGTGGGTTAATTGGCACGACTAAATTGGGAGAAAAAGGGGACAGAATTGATGAATAATTATGAAACTAAATTCAAATAAAAATGTAAATATTATTCTTCAACTGTGCGTAACAAATGATGCGTATAGCAAACATGCCAACTCTGCTGATGGGGGGATTGGAATCCCTCAGAATTCCCCAAAACAGCAAAGTGGCTTCCTAACAGTGGGTGGAAAAAAAGATGGCTTTTGTTATAGTAACCATATAGCAACCATGAATAAACTGCAATATTTCATTTTGATCTGAAATTGATGTAGAAAACCTAGATTTCTATGGACTGTTGTAGCAACCACGAGAGTCAAGCACTTGTCCTCAAATGAAAATGCAAGTTGCAATCATCGAGGACTGAGAACTGTGTGCCATTATGGTGCCAATTGAATTTGCAAGCGTGTACTTACTAACTATCTAACTATCTACCCATTCCTTTTTCTTGTGAATCTAGCTGATGTGTGAGCTGGGAAACAGTGTCATCAACCACATCTATGAGGGCACCTGTGAGGAGCAGGGCGCGAAGAAGCCGGGACCAAACAGCCCAAGGTGAGCAGTAACAGAAAAGAAAGAATTCCCCATGTTAGGAGTAGCTGTATCTGTATGGTAGCCTGGGACATGTAACACTTACAGCAGCCTGCTCTTTAGTTTCATTTCTGATGGGCAATAATTGTATTTTATTAACTGCCCTGTTCCATTAAACTCATTACAGGCAGGAGAAAGAGGCCTGGATCAAAGCCAAGTACGTGGAGAAGAAGTTCCTGAAGAAGATGGCGACGGGCGTGGCGCTAGTGAACGGCGAGAGAAAGTCGGAGCGGCGCTGGAGCGTGAAAAAATGCAGACGGCACAACAGCGCCACCAATGTGCCCAAACACAGGCGGAAATATAGACAGGAGCCCGGAACGGCCTCGTCTGCAACGCTGTCCTCAGGTGATAGGTCTAGTATTATCAGTTGACTATGATATTTACATTTCGCTCTTTACGGTTTACGGTCAGTTTACGGTCAGTTTACGGTCAGTTTACGTTCTGACAGGATATCAATCTGTAGTTTTTTCTGTTTCTGTTTGTAATATGTGGGTTTTCTAGTTTTCTAGGCAGAGAAATCCAGCCCAAACAGCAGATTGTAACTTGCAATCTAGCAATAAGCAGATCCTGCTAAAACAGTAGCAGCTGAGCTGTTTACAGTTAATAAAGTTAATAAACAGTTAATAAACCCGCTAAAAAAGCCCTAGAACCAATAACACGGTGAGCTAAAAGCAAGCGATGTGAGCAAGCGGCAACAACATAGCCAAATGCTCCTGTTACCACAACTCAGCTTTCCAACCACGCCGCGTTCAGTGCTCAAATGCAGTAGCGCCCATCAGCAGCCGGAGCCCCATAGAGCACAATTGGCCTTGCTCTGAGTGGGTAGATGGCTCTCTGTCTCTCTGTCCCAACATCTCTTCAGTCTGCTAGCGTCTGTTAGGCGATGCATCAGAGCTGGGTAATCAAGGCTTTCCTCTGAGTGCACTGGTAGCTGGTTAGTTGGATAGCATGTGTTGGAAGAGGCATATATCAGTCCTCACCCTCCCACATTTGATGGCGTAGAGCACTAACGAGTGGGTTGGCTAATTGGCTAGCTAAAATTGGGGAGGAAAATTGGGTAAAAAATGCAGTCGAACTTGCTTATAGATCAAAGCTATTTCTCATCACGGCTGGAAGTAAAGATTCTTGCTAATCGGTTTTATGTCTTTATGGTGTCGAAATCTAATAATAAGCATCAGGGCTGTGGTATTATGGCAGTAATACACCCATGAATGTGTGGTTGGAGTCTTCTAAGGGTTAAATCGTAATAAAACAATATCCCCTCATCAACAAACATAACACGAATGTTCTATAAAATTCACTGAATAATGAAAAACACAGAGTAAGACCAGCATACGCAGTGTTAGTGCTGCGAAGCACCACTAACTTTCAGCCTGATCAGTGGTTGATCAGTAACGTTATAAGGAAGGTAAAGCACTGTGATGTAACAGAGCATGAATCATCTGCTCCCCTTTGTTTTTCTTCAGCCGCTGCTGCTCTGGAGAGGAAGTTCCGGCGAGACTCGCTCTTCTGTCCGGATGAGCTGGACTCTCTCTTCTCCTATTTTGACACTGGCTCAGGGCCTCGCAGTAAGTGTTACAGTGGGATATGCCTAGATGTGAAGGATTGACAGCTGGCCTGTGTGTAACGTGTCCGTGTTGTGGCGTTTGTGGGTCCAGCAGGTCTCAGCAGCGACAGTGGTTTGGGGGGCAGCACTGACGGCAGCACTGACGTCCTGCTTTTCGGCTCTGTGGTGGACAGCGTCACAGAGGAGGGTGAGTTATGCTGAAAAGATATCTAAATGAATCCTAGTGTTTTTTTAGCCTATCAGGACAGTTGATCTGCTAATCCATCAAGCAACTGAAGCAGCCGTGTGTGTGTGTGTTTGTGCAGAGTGTGAAGTGTCAGAGGACTCGAGTGGTGAGGCAGAACTGGAGCCGGAGGCGTCGGATCCGGAGGACTCCCGCGAGCTTCATCCCGGAGCGCTGCTGTATAAAGCCTGTCAGGCCCGTAACCTGCCAGTCATGGCAGAAGCACTGGCCCACGGGGCTGACGTCAACTCCGTCAATGAAGAGGACGAGGGCAAGAGCCCCCTCGTTCAGGCTGTGATTGGAGTGAGTCAACGAAGCACATTTATTTGATAATTCATCTAGTTTACATAGTTTTCTCCATTAGACCAAATGTAGATGATGAAGCCAAGATCAGTCCAAACTTTCCTTTAACTGAATGTTTGGCAGAAAAAAAATATTTGATTAAGTTATAACAATGTTATAACTGTATATAAGTGTTATGAAACTGAATAACTGTAAAAGTTGAAACGCCAATCTGTTAAGTGGTTCCCACTTCCATGCAGTTGCTAGGCTGTTGCTAGGTGGTCACTAGGGTGAAACTAAGTGGTCACTGTGGTATACCGGGTGGTTCTTATGGGGTTGCTAGGTTGTTACAATAATGTTGCTAGGTGGTTGCTATGGTGTTACTAAGTTGTTGCTAGATTGGTGCTATAGTGTTGCTAGATAGTGGCTATGGTGTTGCTAGTTGGTTCTAAAGAAGTGCTTAGTGGTTGCCAGGGTATTCCTAGGCAATTTGCTGTGGTGTTCCAGGTGGTTGCTATGGTGTTGCTAATTGGTGGCTAAATGGGTGCTATGGAATTGCTAGGTGGTTGCTTTGTAGTTGTCATAGTGTTGGTAGATGGTTACAATGGTGATTCTAGGTACTTGCAATAGTGTTGCTGGGTAGCTGCTATGATCTTGCTAGATGGTATCCCTGATGGTTGCAATGGACTTGCTTAGTGGTTACTATTTTGTTTCCAAGTGGTTGCTATGGTGCCCCACGTGGTTGGTTGGGTGTTGTTGGTAGTGTATTGGTATCATTGTGGCATAAGAAGAGTGGACAAGCTTTTGCACCCCATTCCTTCATTCTCATGTGCAGTATGCTATGGTATCCCAGGTGGCTGCTGTGGTGTTGCTAGTTGCTTGCTATGGTAACCCAACTGTAATAAATGAAGATTACTAATAATAATATTAATACATCTTAGCATATTGTCCTGTTGGGCACTCATATAATAAATATGTCCAATACTGTGGTCATTTTCCGAATCCAGATTTTGACTCTCCATGACCAGACTGTGCTTTGTTGTTTGCTCCAATAAGGGCTCTTTGATAGCCTGCGAATTCCTGCTGCAAAACGGAGCCGACGTCAACCAAAGAGACCAGAGAGGAAGAGGGCCTCTCCACCATGCCACGTATTTAGGACACACGGGGTAGGTAAAAAGCACACACACACACACACACTCACACACAGCTTTCTAGTGCTGTACAAACAGCTGAGTGTGCGTTTGGCCCTGTGTTTTGCAGGCAGGTGTGTTTGTTCTTGAAACGAGGAGCCACTCAGAATGACGGTGATGATGATGGTCAGGATCCTCTCAGCATCGCAGTGCAGGCCGCCAATGCTGACATCGTCACGCTGTGAGTGTTAACCAGAGGCTGTTGCTCTGTGTCTGTCTGTGAGTACAGCAGTCACTGCAGAAGTTACACAAATAGTCATTGTGTGACTTTGGTTGAGGGTAAAAAGGCTCAGATGAGGTTTAGAAGCCTATTTACCACCCTGTTATTTGGCCTCTTTTATTGGCAAGAATATATAAATAATATTAAATAAATAAATATATAATAAATATATAATAAATATATAATATTTAATAATTTGATGGCCTGAATTTTAAAGTTTAAAGGGGAATTCCACTAAACAGTGTCACGCAGAGTGGCTTGAGTGGTCCATTCAAACCCAGTGGACAAAGTCATGCCCCGTCCACAGTATTTATGCCATATCATGATCCTGTTTCCTCGAAAATATATATTATATGGACAAAAGTATTGGGACACATTCAATGATTCACACTGCTTCTTTAGAGTAACTGGTTCTACTGTCCATGGAAGGCTTACGTCTAGATCTTGGAGCAATGCAGTGAGGATTTGATTGCAAGAGCATGAGTGAGGTCAGGATATTGGGTGATCTTCACCTCACCTCATCACCCCCAACTCCCCAACTCATCATTCCAGAGAACACAGTTCCACTGCTCCACAGCTCCATGCCCACGCCTGGCATTAGGCATGGTGCCCATAGGTTCATGTTCCAGACAGTCTGCTCCAGAGAGTCCTATTCTGTTGTCAGTGCTTCTCTACAGAGACTAATACAAGCTTTTTTGAGTATGCCTCAGCAATGCATTCTTTAGAAGGGGTGTCCACAAACATTTGGTCCCAACTATTTCCAGTAATGTATAACAACCTCCTTTCTATTTTTTTTTTTTCTTTCCTTTCTCTCTAGGCTCCGTCTGGCCCGGATGAACGAGGAGATGAGAGAATCCGAGGGTCCGTTTGGTCAACCAGGTCAATACCCCAGCAGCAGTCCCACAGAACAGCAGTACAAGAAATGCATACAAGAGTTCATCTGCCTCAACATAGCTGAGTGCTAGACGCCCCAGTGTAGCATATACTCCCTCTATCTCTGTCCCTCTCTCCTAATCCCCTGCCTCACACACTACATCCAACAGTACAGGGAGCGAATATGCAGGGCGGGAACTTTGCATGAGAATGCTGTTGCATTTGCATGCAGTTTTCCCACCAAGATAACTCAACAAGATGTCATGGTCTGCAGTCCTGTATTGCAGACTGGGTTCTGCAGTAGTAGAGCTGAATCTTTCCAAACATCTTTCGCCAGTTCAGGTGAAAAGGTGCTGCCAATTAATCACAAAGAGTGCCACACATTCCAAAGTGATGTCAAATCAACCAGTCAACACCAATGACATTATCCCTCGAGGTGCTATCAGAGCTGTAAATGGCCGTCTGAGAGCCTTTAATCAGTCAGAGCCACTCTCGAGACGATCTCAGGCCCCAGAGAGTTCGGGTAAAAGTTAGGTGAGATACAGCCAGCTAAAGACTTTCACACAGACCGAATCTCCACTTGGAGACTGGAGATTGGCCGACACTATGGGACCAATTCCTCATTCTGCTGCACTACCCTCACCTTTCAGCTTTATACCTACTACCCTGCCTGATACGAAGAACCCTTCAGGTTCTCTGGCAGAGGGCACTAATAATACGCTCTTTAGAGGAATAGGCTGCCACATCTGTAGCATATGGTCAGGTACCATGGACAGCAATTTTGGAGCCGTTGACTCTAAACACATAGGAGCCATTGGACGGGGGTGAATTGTGTGGTGAATAAAATGTCACATTCATCCGTCATTGATGGGACTGCTTTTCAGATTTTCTCCGGGTTTTTCACAAGCTCTGCCCAATCACCATGGCTACCAATTAAGGAAGGCCTTGCTTTTTTACTGTGTAGCTCCAGCATGATGGATTATGTGGCAGGCTTGAGCCATTTGACAAAAGTATCGCTAATCGCCCTGATATTTTCAACCTTGTGCAGTCATCTATCAAATTCGGCAATTCCACAGTTCATGACCATATTAATCTAAATATCATCGCTGTCCAATGAAAAACATCCCCAGTAGACAGTATCTTGGTCCATTTATCCAGAATTATTGACACAGTGTACAGAGAAGCTACAGGGTTTATTATTATATATGTGTTTTTCATTGGACAGCAGCGATATACCCCAACCCCCCACCCCCTCACCCCGGGCCATTACATCAGCAGTGGCTATGAGGTGTGAATGGACTGTAGCACATTGCCATGATATTAACAGCCTGTTATAAGGCAACAAATGCATTTCACTTCTGCAGGTTTAGAGCTGTATTTCTAAGCTTATATGAACATGCTGAAATGACCTTTGGTCTTTGGTAATCGCCGGTATGATACAGATGTGGCAGGTAGAGAATAGGTTGAAGAACCTCAAGAGTATTCCTTTAACACTTCTTGCTAATGTGTTCTTCTCCTTTTTCAGTTACATTCCTCCTTAATACACTTCGCACCGTGTTACACCCGAGCCAGCAGACCTCCATTCGCTTGTGTTGCGCTCTAGTGGCTTGTTGTAGCTTTTGTACAGTTTGTATGAGTGGGGGAACCAGGGATTGGGCCGGATTGAGGGGATTCAATCAGGGGCGCGAGGTGATAAAACTGTGATGTATTAAATATCGTAGACACTGAAATATACACTAAACATGTCTTTGTTGAGACCCAGTGAGTGTTTAAAGGAAAAGGGCGATTATATAGACCTAAAAAAAAACTATTCTGCACTTTTTTCTTGACTTTTTTTTTTCGTTTTGTTCTCGTTTGTTAGTTTGTTTGTTTCGGACGGTAGCTTGAGCTGAGAAATGCTTTGAACAGTGATTTTATTGAGTACTGCCCAGAGCGATAGTGCAATGATGATTTGAATACAGATGATCTGTATTTTTTTGTATTGTTTTATTGAAAGTGAAGATAGTATTTTTTTAAACTCGTAATGCTTTGTTAGACGTTGCCGTCGCACAAAGCACTAAACCCACACCCTCCAGAAACAACCCGCTAAATGCATTTCAGCATTGCTAAATATCCAAAGGACCCACACAACCAACCCAGACCAGAAGAGTCAGTTTTTAGCTAAATAATAATTCAAAAAAATAAATAATCAAAAACACGCTAAATGAAGCGCTGGTTTTTAGAACTCCTGTATGTAGTGTATGTTTATAGTGTATGTTTTACTTGTATGTTTCAGCTGGTTCTAGGATGTACAAAATGATCAGAATCTGATTTTGTATTATTTGTTTATTTATAATTAAGTCTATAGTGCATGAGGTGTTGTTACCCTTTCGCTTTTGTGTTCCACTGTACCCAAACCTGTGTATATGAATATTCCCTTGATGGTACAGTTCTCCACACATGGGCTCAGAGCTAAAAACCTGAAGGTGTTGGTTAGATGAATGGGGCTATGCTGTGCCTGTGGTCTTTGAAAGGAAACAAATATTTAACGTTTATTAATTATATAGTCATTTATTTAGCTGAAACCGATTATGTAATTTCACTATAAATATGTAGATTTATTTATAGATGAAGGTTTAGGTCAAGAGCTACAACATGAAGCAGGGTAGATGGCATCAAATGTGGCCTGAGGCCTTATAAGCAAGGGCCCATGCTAATGTTGTGTACACTCTATAATTGTCATGGTTACGCAGTCACCTTGCGACTTAACATATACAGCATTTATACGGCATTTAGCTGATGCTCTTATCCAGAGAAACTTACAAGGTTACTCGTATTGCAGAGGTGGGCCAATGCAGTGTTAGGAGTCCTGCCCAAGGACCCAGACGGGGACTCGAACCCCACTGTCCCACATGGCTTGGTAGCCAAGGTCCAGCCAAATCAAAATGACGAAGTATGTGATTATGGAGTGTAATTATGGAACTTTAATTTAGTCAAAAGTTTTTTGTGCTTCTGCATCTCAAGTTTCGTCACCCATATATATATTGGTTGGACCTCAGAAACATTAGCTGCAGCTGAAACTGGTTAAAAACTGTGTAAGACGTTTAGTCTGTGGCTCCTCCCCCTTAATTTGTTTACTGTTTATTCCCACCTGCAGGTTATAAGCCGTATCATTTGACATCCCCAGACTGGCAGGCTTTTTACAATAGAGAGCTAAGCTGGGATCCATTGCTGGGATTTGAACTTACAGTCTCACACTTGCTGGGCAGCAGTTAGACCGTAGGGCCGGCCTGAAAGCTTAGAGCTATAAAAAATTACACTACCTAAAAACACAGCTCTGAGTAAATTTCACAATTTTCACAACAGTTCCTTCAGAGGTCTTGTGGAGTCCAATGCTTGACCAGTCAGAGCTGTTTTGGCGCCACAAGAGGGACCTACTCAATTTTAAACAGGCGGTGTCAATTCCATCAAATCAAAGACCACAGACACATTCATATCTTCTGAGGTTCTAGGGATAAATTATCCTTTTCACAGCCATCGATTCACTAGACTGAGGCTCTAAACGTTCTGCTCATGATCACCACAGGGTACAGAGCGAGGCGTTCGTGTAGATAACTCGAGTGAGGCCAAGTAGACTGTTACAGACTCGCTGCTGGAGGTGGGGTTTCATAGCTGCTCTCGAAGTTGGTTTTTGTGCCTGTCATTGTCTCACTGGCCAGTGATCTTTTGTAGCACTTTTGTAAAGTTATACATGTTATTTTCTATCGGCAAGCGTTTAGGACTCCGCCCACTTTCCGGTGAGGAGACAAAGGCTGGGATTGGCATGAATTTGCTAGTCGGTTTCAAGTCAGCTTTAGGACTTCAAGGACACGCTTAACAATAAAGGTGCCTCAAAGGGTTCTTTAAGGGACACCACAATATCAACTTGGGTCGAATGGCTGGTTCGAATCCCGGTCATGCTGCAGCCAAGGCCCAGAGAGAGCACAATTGGCCTTGCTCTCTCCAGGGTGGCTAGATGGCGCTCTCTGCCAGTCACTGACATCTGCCGGCTGGTGCGGCGCTTCCCTCCAGGCGCATTGATTGCCTGGTAATGTTGCATCGGTGGCAGTTTGAAAATGAAAGGCTGGGGGGGGGTGTTGGTGCGCCCTTACTAGTGTTGGGGGCATTGCATGTGAAGGGGTCGGTGTGAATGGGTAATTGGCTGTCCAAATTTGGAAAGAAAAGTGGTTCTTCCATGGCATCCCTCAAAGAGTCCTTTGAAGCACCTTTATTTTTGAGTGTAGTGTAAAAACGGGGAACGTTTTTAGCCTTCTGCTGTAGATAGCTAATAACTGATGCTAACACTTCTACTGCTTGCTCTCAGCTGTACCGCTGGCACCTGTTCCTGTCCTATTGAGTTTGTGTCTTAACTACAATCTTGTACATTATGTTTAACTATTGTATGAAACCTCGTAACTCTTGAGTATTCTTCTGTGAACTAAACCACTGCTACCAGTTCTGTTCAGCTCTGCTTCCTTCTGTCCTTTTTCTGTTGTCTTCTTAAACACAGAGATTAAAAAAAACAAAAACACAAAGAATAAAGAAAAGATGTGACTGAACTCGTAACTACTTTCTCTGCATTGTCCCTTTTGTTCCTCACTTTCTCCACCTTGTCTTTCTCTTGGACTAAAGCTACTGCATTCAAATAACCAGACTAACAGACTAACACCCTTTGAGAAGTGAACGGCACAACAGATAAGAAAACACATCATTAACTGCTGGTCAAAAAGTAACTGCAAATTTACAGAAGTGTTTACTCTTTTGGCTAGAATCCAAAAGACACCTCCAAGCTTAGATACTTAGATACTACTTAATAAAGAAGTTAGTATGGAGACCACTACACTTCGCCCAAGTACTCTTGGAAGTTCTTTACAATTGGACACACAGAAAAAGTTAGAAAACCCTTTGGAAAGATCTGGGGCTCTATCTTACACCTTAAACAAGGCGCGTCGCGATGCTCACTGCTATCCTACACCCCACCAACAGTCTATTTTCGCGTCTTCCCTCTGCATCGTTGAAATAGGGGCGATGCATTTATCTACGATGGTCTCGCAATGAGGTGTGTTGGGGTAAATTTTTGGCGTATTGCTGTCTCGGCAACGGAAAACACAGGAGCTCCACTGACTGAAAACAACCTAGGCAGACAGTCAACAGTCAGACGTTCGTTGCTGTCTTGGCAGTGAATTGTCAACACAGGCGTGTACAGCCTTGTGCAAGTACACCCCCGCTTATTACTCTCACATGGACACGCTGCAGGCCTAAACCCATAGTGCGTGCCAGTTGGCAGCTATGCAGACTTTTACCTCAACAATAAACAGAATATAAAATTATTATATTATTCTAGAGATGACGAGCTTCAGCACGCCATCCCAGACCGAGCATTGAAATAGCAATCTGCCAAAGTCAGACCACACCCGGCTCTTAAAGGGATTGGCAAGTGACGTGCTGATTGGTTTATTGCACGTTACGCCCAAAACACACCCATGATTAATTAAAAGATTTAAGACATGACTTTTGTGTGTTTCGAGCCACGTAATGTGTACTTTTCCTGTTTTACGATAGCAAAGACATCCCGACACACCCTAAATCAAGCTGTGCGGTGCACGGTTGAAGGCTCGCCTACAGATCGCTAAAGTAGGGCCCCTGGAGTTCTGCATTCAGTACTAATAAAATGTGGTCTGATCATTATCTAACTTATAATTAGAGACAAACTAACAACAATCTAACCAAACTAACTAAACAGTTGTACTGTTCATGTTTTTTATTGAGCACAATGTGTACACATCCAAAGTGCAGGCTAGAAAAAGTAAGTGAACCTCTGTGTTAATGACTTGTCCAGAGCTAAATAGCTAGAGGTGTCTCAGTTAAGCAGCTGAGATTGGAAGTGTGGGGTTCGCAGATGATTGGCTCATTACAACAAAAGCAAACAAAACCTGGTTACTGAGAAATCTGCTCCTCTTAAGAACCAAGTCTCAGTGCAAACAATGCTCAGAAGACCTCAGAAGACGTGTTCAAGAGACACAGGAAGCTGGAAAAAGCTACAAAAGCACTGCTAAAGACCTGGGGGCACATCAATTCAAGGCAAATGGAGAAAGAACTGTTCTGCCCTCAGGATTGCTGCTACTCTCCTTAGGAGTCAAGGCCTGTCAGATCTCTCAAAGAGTGCAACGGGTGATCCTGATAGATGTGAGAAAGAACCCAAGGGGAACCCAAGACCTACAGAAGAATCTAAAGACTGCAAAACCTTTGTGCTATGTTTCCGCTACAAGAAAAAAAGGTAAAGCAAAAGGAAACGTGGAAGAGGAAAGAAAAGCCTGTGTCAGGTTTGCCCAAGACCATCTAGATATTCCACAGTGCTTTAGTGGAAAGTGTTCTTTGGACAGATGAGACAAAGTGGACGTTTTTAGCACAAATGCACAACGCCATTTTTGGACAAAAAAGAACATAAAAAAAACATGACGTACGCCAAAACCATGGGAGAGGGAGCATTATACTTAGGGGCTGCTGTGCTGTTCCTTTAGGCCATCAACGCCTTGCCATTACTGAGGTAACAATAGATTCAAAGCTCCATCAGAACCTTTTACAGTCCATGACCTCATGCTGAAGAGGCATTGGGTAATGCAACAAGACAATGACCCACCCAAAGCGCACAGGTCTCCTTTGCAGCTACAGTAAAATGCTTGGTGGAGGTTCTTGCGGCTGTAGCATCTACAGCGGGGGTGTGCAATTCCTGTCCTGGAGGGCTGGACTCCTGCACAATGTTTTGCTTTTCTTGCTGAAGCACACCTGATTCAACTCATCTGTTAATTGCCAAGTTAAGTATGTCTGTTAGAGCAGTGAAATCAGCAAGCTGTGCTGGACTCTGGCCCCCGTTGCCCACCCCTAGTCTACGGGGTTACTAAATTCAAGGGTTCACTTACTTTTTCTAGCCTGCACTGTGGATGTTTATACAACATGCTCAATACAAGACACAAGCAGTTCAGCGGTTCAACGGAACTAAACTGTTTGTGTGTTATTAGTTTAGTTAGATTGTTTGTCTGTAAATGGGATTTGAAGACCCCTATGTACACCAATGCCAAGACCTCCTTCAAATTGTGAGCCAAGGTGGAGGGGTCATGGTTTGGGACTGCCTTAGGGCCTGAATGCCTTGTGATCACTGAGGAAACAAGGATTTCAAAAGTATATCAAAACATTTTACAGAATGTAAGAGAATGTAAGGGCAGCAGTCCATGATCTCAAGGTGAAAAGAGGTTGGGTTATGCAACAAGACAATGATCCAAAGCACACAAGTAAATCAACTAAAGAATGGTTGGAAAAGAAGAGTGCAATGGCCAAGAATGGTAGAAAAGAGCATCGTCTGTAGGAACAGGAACCAGTCCCATCAGTCGTCCACAATCAGCTAGTGTGAATAACCCTTACTTTCAATAAGTCTTGCTTTGAAACAGTGTTGCCGTCCAGTGCTCAGAGTTATTGCTCAGGTCTGGCTTAAACAGGCTTCGTCGGCTGGCTACTGAAGCCCTGAGAAAAGCACACAGGCCAGAGGAGAGTTCAGCTCCTTGGTTTCCTCCCTGGAGGAAAAGAATGCGAGACACATACTTAGTGAACAGAGACGTCATGGTCATAATAGTTCATGAAGGAAATCTACGACATTACACCACCCGTACAGAATGACCAGCCATAACATTAGCACCACTAACAGGTGACACAAAGAAGTCAGATCTCAAGATAATGTGTCAAAAGCAAGACAAATAGTTTTTTTCTGGTATGCAGTGATCAGTACCTACCTAGTGCTCCAAGAAAGGACTACCAGTGAACCGACAACAGGGTAATAAGCATCTCAGGCTCATTGAAGCGACCCACAGAGGTCCCTCCTAACAACTTGCAGGACTTAAAGGATCTGCTGCCGGAAAGTCTTGGTGCCAGATACCACAGGACACTTTTAGAGGTCTTGAGGACTCCATGCTTTGAATGGTCAGATCTGTTGTGGCGGCACAAGGGGGGCCTACTCAATATTAGGCACTAATATAAAGGTACTAATCTTATGGCGGATTGGTGTACTGTTCAAAACTTTGGAAATAACTTTACAAAGTAGATTTACACACTGAAAAATTATTTTTAAAATTATTAAAATAAAAGAAATACATTTGTAAACTTTTTTTGGGGCTGAAATATTAAAAAGCACATACCCAGTGGGCTTTTAAAAAAAAAAAATAATGTACATGTAATAAGAGATACAAGAGATACATCAATATATAGAGAACAGGAAAATATTTTTACATATTTTAAAGCAACATTATGTAGCATTTCTACTTCAGGATAGCAGCTTCCAAATCATTGCGATGCTCCACTGACCTGTAATAGAGAGATTAGCATCGCTGTCGTTACTACTCCGGACTTGGAACGCTGCCAACTGCAGTATGTAACACTACGGCAGGATAACGCTGCGCTTACATATTTGTGTAAAATCCGGTGATATTTCTCTACCACCTCAGTCCACATGCATCTTCCACTTTCAGTGACGGGTTTCTATCTCTCAGCTTGTCCAGAAAAACATGTTCTTTAGTGGTGGCTTAAAGCGCAAATTACACTTCCTGACTGTAGGGGGAGCCCAGAAGTAGTGAGACGTAGTGTTGCTTTTAATTGTTGGACATTAATACCTTTTAAAGTTTGGGTCACATAACTCTGCATACACTTTAAGAGGTTTGCTTGTGCTTAGTGACACACCACTCGCCCACTGTTGGTAAAGGCAATGCGTAGGCCTTTCCTATACTCTTTATTATTCAAATAAATGAATAAATAAAATAAAAATCCCCCAAATTTCCAATAAGCACCTAGTAGTAGCCAGTGTGCTCTCTGGTAGGCCTGGCCATGGATTGCTGCGGCATCCCCAGGGGTCAAACCATGGTTGCTTAGAGATTGGTAGGATTAATAAATGTAATTATTTATTAAGGGATATTATATTTTATCATATGTTATATTGCTTATGTTTGATAAAAACAGGTCAGACGGTTTTCCACTGCTTCGTGTGGTGCCTAAGAGCACCCTGGAACTTAGAAACTCAGGAAATGTGTTGGTTCACTGCTGGTTCTGGGTAGTAGTATCATCATAAAGTATCAACAATAGAATAGGACTCACTGGAGCAGATAGACATGAACCCATTGGCACCATGCTGCTTAATGCCAGGAGTGGGCTAGAGGGGTATAAAGCCCCCCAGCATTGAGCTGTGGAGCAGTGGAACTGCAGTGTTCTCTGGAGTGATGATTGGTGCTCCATCTAATTCTTTTGGGAGGAGTTGGGGATGATTAGGTGGGGTGGTGATCATCCAACATCCTGTGCTCACTAATGCACTTGTTGCTGAATGCCATCAAATCCTCACAGCAATGCCATCCACAATTTAGCAGAAAGCCTTTTTTCCCTGGACAGTACAGACACAGTTACTCTAACAGAAGCAGAATAAATGCTTTTTAATATGTTTGATTTCGGTAGATGTCCCAATACTTTTGTCCACAATATAGATAGGTTTGGTTCCACCAGCAGCTCACTATTTGATGGTTGTCTTCCAGGCGACACCACTTACCTGGACATCTTCCGCGAGTTTTCCCACATGGCGTCCCACAACCCTGAGAAGCTGAAGCGGAGAAGCATTCACTTCCGTCACTCCTTCAGGTAGCATCACCACCACCACCACCACCACCACCACAGCCCACGCAACCTCTGCTGCCATTTCTGAAGTGACCGGATGACGGACAGCTAACGTGTTCCTCTGTTCCTTTCCTGCAGAGTCTGACCCGATGACCTCTGGTGGACCTGCAACCAAAACATTCAAGAGATTCAACCAATTGCTGTTCAGAATTGCCAGTTCCAGCGTTTGCAGTGCTTTTAGATAGTTAGAATTAAACAGGCTGTCAATTGGAACAGTTCAGATGTCAAATGCTGATGTTGAAGGAGCGTTAGAAGGAGCTATCACCACGTCCTTGGTGGAGACCTGATACACCTACAAGACTTTTGAGCAAATCTTCTCGACTGCCAGTGCACCTGCAGACTGATTATAGATTCTAGAGCTCTGCAGAAGTCCAGCCGAGATGCCGGAGCACACACACACTCGCGCCTGAGATGTAGACCTAAACTGTGCCTTTGTTTTGAATGTTTGTACAGCTTTAACTGCTTTATACGCTGAAGGATCAGCTGGACTCATCCTCCATCGTTTCTATCAATTTTGCCCGTGTAATCTCCTCTATTTTGCATATTCTTGAATATTGTAGCCACTCGCAGAGAATAACCACAGCAGTCAGCAGTGTCTGCAGAATACTATGTACACAACAGCAGCTTAGCTTGTTCTCCATGCAGTTATCATCTGACATACAGCGAATCCCAGTGGATCAGTATTTGGAGTGTTTTGGCTGTAAATCCGTTTTGTCTGAGCTTCCGGTTCAGGCGTGGAATGAGTGGTTGAACGGCTGTGACTATGCTGGCGTAGTCGTACTTTTGCTTTGTGGAAACCAATGTACAGTTCCCACAAGGCACTGCAAACTCAAATGCAGGCCAGATGTTGTATGTGTACAGTACTTTTTTTTTTAGATGCAAAATGCTAATATATCATTGAATGATGGTATTTTGTAACAAATAAATCAAATCAACACT
The DNA here is from genome assembly GCF_030463535.1 of Salminus brasiliensis. NCBI lineage: Eukaryota > Metazoa > Chordata > Actinopteri > Characiformes > Bryconidae > Salminus > Salminus brasiliensis. The sequence goes on along the minus strand of NC_132891.1, from coordinate 31,715,298 downwards.
GTTTTAATGTTTTCCTGCTTCACTTTTAAAAATATATATATTTTTAATATACATTTATACATGAACACATTCATCGTAAACATTCATTTACATTTTTTAATAGATATATCGTTGCTGTTTTTCACGTTTCTGGTATCATTTGAATCTGGCAGTTCTTCTTTACGTTGTGTCTCAATTTCAGGACAAACGGACCAATAGAAATGCTCCCAAATGGGCTCAGAGTGGCTCAGCACCCTAGCAGTGCTGCTTTGCCATCAGCGGCCGGAGTCTGAGAGAGCACAGTTGGTCGTGCTCTCTCCGGGTGGGTAGATGGCGCTCTCTCTCCTCATCTCAGTACTCTTAAGTGACGTTGGCAGGGTAGAGCTGAGGTGCCAATTAACACTGTAACCTGCGATGGACTGGTACCCTGTTCAGGGGATATTCCTGCCTTGCGCCGGGCAATCCTGGGAGGGCTTATGTTGGAACACCATCATTATAGAGAACAGTTCCTCCACAGCTCAATGCTGAGGGACTGTATTCTTCTGGAATGGACTAGACAAGCTGTATATGTGCATTTGCACATCTGTGTCAGCAATGGGTGCCACTTAAAGTAGCTGATGGCATCCATTAGAAGGGGTGTCCACAAACATTTCACAGCACAGGCACACCACAGGCAGTGGTGGCTCAGCGGTTAGAGCGTCGGGATATCGATAACAGGGTTGTGGGTTTGATTCCCGGGCTTGGCAAGCTGCCACTGTTGGGCCCTTGAGCAAGGTCCTTTACCCTCTCTGCTCCCCGGGTGCTGGAGTTGGCTGCCCGTGTGTGTGTGTGTGTGTGTACTCACTGCCCCTAGCTCACTAGTGTGAGTGTGTGTGTGTGTGTGTTCGCTACCACAGATGGGTTAAATGCGGAGGACACATTTTGCTGTACAGTGACAAATACGTGCACCTTTACCTTTAAGAATTTACCTTCATTTTTTATTTTTTATTAAACATTTCAAGAACAAAACCTCGTACTATGAACAGTGTTTTGAAAGAAAATAAAAACTATATAAATATAAATATAATATAAATAATATATATACAGCAGTGTATGGCAAATATTTGGAAATTTGGAAACATTTGAGGTTACAAAGCAGAGCTAGCGAGCCGGCTGTATTTTGGAGCGAGCGGCCCTGCGTGACTTTTATTTTGAAGAGGAACTGGCGGTCGCCCCGTGCCGGGCTTTTATTGTCGTTTAGCGTCATCATTTCCTTGTTGTGTGGGGGCCATATTGGAATGGGGCATAGATGACAATTCCTCTTAGCTGAAAGCTACATTTATGTTGCCTTTGTAAATTTCTTTTCGCCGTTTTTCCACTCCGAAGCAGATCTACGCTACAGCAGCACTCGGTTCGGCCCCGGTTCGTTTCTTGATCGGGCGGTAAAGAGGTAGGTAAGCCTGGGTCGCGGCGGCGGCGGCGGCTCGCTGTTGGTTGGGTGGCTCTGCTTTCCTCGGCAGCAGCAAATCCTCCTAAACAGCTCCTAACATTAACCCAGCCAGCCAGCCAGCCAGCCAGCCTCCTCCTCCTCCTCCTCCTCCTCCTGCTGCTGCTCCTCGGTCTGCCGGGTCTCCCTGGTCTCCCCGCCGCGGCTGTTTACTGTCATTTAGCTCGCTAGTGTGTTCACTTCGGTCCTCACCGAGTGTCACACACGTAGGACAGTACTGCAGCTTAGCCTAGCTTAGCCTAGCCTAGCCTAGCCTCGCCTGGCTTCTGACGGGTCAGTGAACAAGCTGGTAGCTAATGCTAATGCTAGCTAGCTAACAAACAACTACTCCAGCTGACGTTCAGGTGATAGTGGGTGATCTGGCCAGCACTAGGCGGGTTAACCTTGTAGTGGGTGGGTTGGTGGGTTGGTGGGTGGGTGGGTTTGGGTTTCCCCTTTCTCAGGTGTCATGTTTCAGGCATGTTGTTATTGTTGTTGTTTTTAATGTAGGCTGAGGGTAGCTGGATGGCTGGATGGCTGGCTGGCTACATCTGCCTGTCTGAATTTCTCAGTAGCTCTGAAGGTTATCTAGCTACCTGCCCTCAAGTCTGTGTAAGAGTTGGGGATGGCACTGATCACAGGTCTGGATGAAGTGTCACAGAAGTGCATTTGAATAAGTCATAAGTCATAAGTCATGTTATAACACTGGTAACACCACTACCCGCCACTGAGCTACCACACCATGTAGGAGACTGGGGTTCGATTCCCGGTCTGGGTGACTATACTGCGCTACACTTCACCCTTTGGGTGAGTCCTTGGGCAAGACTCCGAACACTACGTTGGCCCACCTCTGTACTACGAGTAACCTTGTAAGTCACTCTGGATAAGAGCGTCAGGTAAATGTTATAGAGGTGTGAAAATATATACAGTATTTCATTTGAAAGATGTATAGAAACCGTATCCAGGTAGAAACTCTGCTCCCTCCGTTTTGAGGGGGCGCTTTTGTTCAACTGAGCAATGATTTGATAAATTGACGGAGCAGATTTTAATTTTTTAATCAAGGAATCGTTTTATTATATCATCGAACAGTAAACAGTAGGGATGCACAATGATATGTGGCTCGCCGGTCACTATAGCACCGCCTTGGGGGGGTTTGAATCTCGAGCCATGCCGCTTTGCCATCAGCAGCCGGAGTCTGAGCGAGCACAATCGGACATGCTCTCTCCGTGTGGGTAGGTGGCTCTGTCATTCCTCATCACTATTAAAGATGTCGGCCAGCGCGTCTGTTAGCTGGTGGGGCAGAGCCGGGGAGCCGGCACTTTCTTTACATGTGTTTGAGGGGGGTGTGTCATTTCTTGTGCTAGGGCGAGCTACAACAGGGTGGGTTTGGCAGGGAGGGCGGGGGGGACTTGTGCACTTCTGTACTTTATAAATGTTCATGTATCAGCAGCAAATATCTGATCCTAATTAGAGTGATCTTTAATAGTCACAGGTTTTATAAAAGGAACCCTGTATATCCGTCTTTGACTAGTGGTGACTTTTGATGCTTTTCAGATGAGCAGCAACATAAACAAGAGGGCACCGACAACAGCAACACAAAGACTGAAGCAGGACTACCTGCGCATAAAGAAAGATCCGGTCCCGTACATATGTGCAGAACCTCTCCCCTCAAACATTTTGGAGTGGTAAAGCAATTATTTCCCTTTTTCATGACATCATTCTTATTGCCTGCATCGATGCACAGTGAAGTTTGTGGCGATTTCGACCTGATTCTAGTGATTTTGTGATCGCTTCCTAACAAGGCCTTTAAATTTTGGCAGGCACTATCTCGTCCGTGGTCCTGAGAAAACTCCATATGAAGGTAAATAATTTTTTGGTTTGTTCAGTACAGTTGTTTTTGTAAAATCAGTGCTGTTTCTTTTGCAGATGTTATCTACACCTTGTTTTCAATCTGTCTACAGGGGGTTATTATCATGGCAAGCTCATATTCCCCAGAGAATTTCCTTTCAAACCACCAAGCATATACATGATAACACCCAATGGCAGATTTAAGTGTAATACAAGGTAAGAACATTAAAAAAAACATTAGCTTGTTGCTGTTAATATACAATTGCAAGATAAACTAATAAACTGGTCTGATCATTATCTAAGTCAAAATTATGCACAAATACAATCTAACTAAACTAATAACACACTAACAGTTGTGTACTGTTCATTCCTTTTGTTGAGCAGATTGAGTAAATGTTCACAGTGCAGGATAGAAAAAGTAAGTGAACCTCTGTGTTAATGACTTCCCCAAGAACTCAATAACTAGCTTGCAAAAGGTGTTGCCATAGTCAAACATTCCTCTGTAATGTAACAGTAAATGTTTGGTAGAGGTGAGTGCTATCTAAAGGGGGATCTGCAGATGGTTAAATGCAAGGGATCACTTACTTTTTCTAGCCTGCACTGTGAATGTTTTATGTAATGAATGCATTATTAATAAAAGACATGAACAGTACATGAACTGTGTGTGTTAGTTTAGACTCTGTTTGTCTGTAATTGTGATTGTAACTTAGATAATAATCAAAGCAAAATTTATAAGTAATTAATTAAGAAATTCAGGCACTTCCGTAGGGTTCATTTAATTTAATAAATAATTTAATAAGTCAGTTTAATAAAAGGAATTGTTATTACTCACACAGAGTGTAGTTGTACAGGGTCTAGTTTGCCAAAAGCATCTTAGTGTTAAGATCGTTTTCGCTGCGAGAGAGAGAGTGTTCAGTGTGATGCTCGCTCGACCGTTGAGGAGTTGTCTTTGTGCTAAGGTGCTTTTGAAAAAACCCAGTCGTGTCCTTGATCTTGTTATGGCACACGTTCTTGCTAAAGGATCTTTCTCCTCTTCGGTTCTCAGATTATGCCTCTCCATCACTGACTTCCACCCTGACACCTGGAACCCAGCATGGTCAGTGTCCACCATTCTCACCGGTCTGTTGAGCTTCATGGTAGAAAAAGGCCCAACCCTTGGCAGCATCGAAACCTCAGACTTTACGGTGAGTTTTAAGCTGGCTTACTGATTGTGGTGTTTTTTTTGTTTACATTCACATGCGTGGCATTAGTCTGCCATGCAGAAGGCACTATTGTTAGCCGCTACACCACACCAACCACTTTGCGTCTTGGTTTGCACCACTCTTGAATTTGCTGAATATGATTTCAGTATTTCACATTCTGTAAAATTCTGTGAATGTTTACTTGCGGTTTGTCAGCTCTCCAGTCTGTTTGCAAAAAATCATCTGGTCCAGTGTACAGACTCAGCCCTTGCTCTGTGAATGGGAAACAAAAGTGGCTTGGGTTAGATAAATAATATTTTGAATGATGTCGTCCACAGAAAAGACAGCTGGCTTCGCAGAGTTTGGCCTTCAACATTAAGGACAAAGTGTTCTGTGAGCTGTTTCCAGATGTTGTTGATGTGAGTATTATGCATGGGTCAAACCGGAACTCTGATATTAAAGTGAATTAGTTAAACAGTGTGGTTCCAGCCATACTGCACCTGTAGTTCCAGCCATACCGCCACTGTGTAGTTCCAGCCCTTGTAGTTCCAGCCATACCACCACTGTGTAGTTCCAGCACCTGTAGTTCCAGCCATACCACCACTGTGTAGTTCCAGCCCTTGTAGTTCCAGCCATACCGCCACTGTGTAGTTCCAGCCATACCACCACTGTGTAGTTCCAGCACCTGTAGTTCCAGCCATACCACCACTGTGTAGTTCCAGCCCTTGTAGTTCCAGCCATACCGCCACTGTGTAGTTCCAGCCATACCGCCACTGTGTAGTTCCAGCCCTTGTAGTTCCAGCCATATCGCCACTGTGTAGTTCCAGCCCCTGTAGTTCCAGCCATACCGCCACTGTGTAGTTCCAGCCCTTGTAGTTCCAGCCATACCGCCACTGTGTAGTTCCAGCCCTTGTAGTTCCAGCCATACCGCCACTGTGTAGTTCCAGCCATACCGCCACTGTGTAGTTCCAGCCCTTGTAGTTCCAGCCATATCGCCACTGTGTAGTTCCAGCCCTTGTAGTTCCAGCCATACCGCCACTGTGTGGTTCTAGCCATGCCCGCCACTGTGTGGTTCTAGCCATGCCCGCCACTGTGTGGTTCTAGCCCTTGTAGTTCCAGCCATACCGCCACTGTGTAGTTCCAGCCCTTGTAGTTCCAGCCATATCGCCACTGTGTAGTTCCAGCCCCTGTAGTTCCAGCCATACCGCCACTGTGTAGTTCCAGCCCTTGTAGTTCCAGCCATATCGCCACTGTGTAGTTCCAGCCCTTGTAGTTCCAGCCATACCGCCACTGTGTAGTTCCAGCCATACCGCCACTGTGTAGTTCCAGCCCTTGTAGTTCCAGCCATACCGCCACTGTGTAGTTCCAGCCCTTGTAGTTCCAGCCATACCGCCACTGTGTAGTTTCAGCCCTTGTAGTTCCAGCCATATCGCCACTGTGTAGTTCCAGCCCTTGTAGTTCCAGCCATACCGCCACTGTGTGGTTCTAGCCATGCCCGCCACTGTGTGGTTCTAGCCATGCCCGCCACTGTGTGGTTCTAGCCACTGTAGTTCCAGCCATACTGCCACTATGTAGTTCCAGCCACTGTGTGGTTTCAGCCATGTTACAATTCCAATCCAGCTGCAACCTAACTGTTGACTTATCAAGCTTTTAAAGCAGGGCTAACAGACTGGGTTCCTTCTGCAGAGTTCTGCATTGTCACTTATTAAATACGCCTGATTCCAAGTATTGCCCTTCATTCATGAAAGTATTAGAAGAAGGGAAAAGGCCTAGAAGGAACCCACTCAGCTGAAATTGTCAAGGCAAGATTTGTTCAGTGTCAGAAGTTGGTTTAACACTCTTTCAAAATGTAGAAAAGCTAAAAGCAATAGCAGCAGCTGTCTTAAAGCATGAGACATTTGTCTACTGTTGGAGATAACACTGTGATACAGTGTCACAAATTCATGGAAGGAAGTATATTTGCGTTTGCTCAGCAGCTTGACCCAGTTTCAGGCAAGTGTAGGACTATGTAGGCTACATTCATACTGCAGGTAAATGGGGACTGCGTCTGACATGAGAAGAGGCATTCTCAAGAGGACAGTGCTCCATCTGGTTCAGTCCTCTAACAAACACTGTTGTCTTCTGTCTTTCCCTAAGATTAAAGGAATAGTCAGAGGAAAACATTCAATTCAAATGAACGTAATTCATCACTGAACACAGACGCAGTCAATCAACCAAGATCGGTTTTGGTGTCTAACGTTTGCTTCTTTCCTTAGTTTAGAATGGGAGAGGCTAGGCTAATGTTGCTAAGAAACTGTGGACTGTCACCAATCTCTGTACATACAGTCTGTACATACACGCTCCAAAACATCTCTTAACCCTGTCCCTTAACCCAGACCTTTTTATGTGTGGTGCAGACAAATCCATGTAGTTTAACAGGATGTGACTGAATTAAATTTCCCCACACAAATGAAAACAAATAATATGTTTTAATAAATAATAATAATATATAAAAAAAGAAAATACCGAAACCACTTTTAATCCATGATCACAGTCTGCACATCGAAGCCGTCAAAGCAGGATGCTATGTGGATAATAATGTATTTCCAATTTTAGCTGCAATATTTTAAGAGGGCTGGAACTACACAGTGGCGGTATGGCTGGTTCCAGGATTGGGAACCCCTGCTGTTTATAAGTTTCTGTCACATATTAGCTACGCTAGTCTCCAATACCTGGTTCAGGCAGCAGACATGTCTTGGCTGATTGACCATGATGTGGAAATTGTGCAATTTAGGTGTTTCCCCAGCAGCTTGTCAGAACATCTGCAGTAAGCTGTTCTCCTTTTCTCTTTTGTGACGCAGGAGATCAAGCAGAAGCAGCGAGTGCAGGAGGAACTGAGCTCACGCTCTCAGGCCCTGCCTCTCCCTGATGTGGTGCCAGACGGAGACGCCCCCCACCACGCGCAGAACGGCCACCCAGGCCTGAACGGGCACCTGCCCGCAGGGGCGGCCCAACAGCCCCCTGACCTCCAGCAGGTCAACCGCAACCACGGACTCCTAGGAGGAGCGCTCGCTAACCTGTTTGTCATTGTCGGCTTTGCCGCTTTCGCCTACACAGTCAAATACGTGCTGCGGAGCATTGCACAGGAATGAACGAACAACAACCCCCAAACACCCCCCTACCCCCACCCCCCAGAAACGAGAGGAAAAATCTGCAGATGGAGCAAAGATGGAGACAGAAACAGAGGACTGACTGGACCTGCTCTCGCAACCAAGTCGAGCGAGTTGTCTGTTGTTTTGCCCCAAATAAAATCCAAGCAAAGTTCACGTGGCTAATGAATCGAGTTAATAGCCGAGCAAATGAGATAGAAAGCCAAGTGACCCCTGGTGTACGTCAGTAAGGAGAGTCCCGACAGTCACAGGGAGGAAGGAGGTCCCCACCCAAAGCCAAGGCCCGGGGTATTTAGAAGTACAGAAGTACGGTTTGAGACTTCTGCCTGTATCCGAACCTCTGCTTTGATTGGATTTGGTTGTGTTTGTATTGTGTTGAAGGAATACTCCAGCGTTTTTCAGCCTGGTTTCTATCCGATACGTCTGCAGCATAACGTCGAGTATTCAGACAGTGATTTGGGTGTACTCAGAAAAGACAAACACAAACCCAGTCGACTCAAAGTCTGTTTATAATAAGCCTTTTAACTGTATTTTGAGTCTACAGATTTTTGTCTTTTTACTAAGTGCAGGACAAGGCATCAGAATTATTGCCATCGGCAGCCGGAGTCTGCGAGTGCACGATTGGCCATGCTAGGTAGCTGGGTGCGGTGGAGCTAGGAACCTGCCACTTTCCTCCAAGCCTCATGGCTGCCTGGCAATGCCACATCGGCGGCAGTTTGAAAAGAGAGTGGCTGGCTTCACATGTCCTGGCGGAGACGTGTGTTCAGTCCTTACCCTCATGTCGGGAGCATTGCTAGCGCTAGTCGGAGCTACGAATGGGTGGGTTAATTGGCAGTACCAACACTAAAAATGGTCTATGGGTGCCACAAATACAGCATATAGATGTTAGGTTGAAAGTCACTGGAGTATTTCTTTAAGGAAGCCGGCTTCACTCCCAGCAGGCAGTTGAACAGCGTTACAGTTCTCACACCCTTTGTTCTGCGCATCATCTGTTGTTGGTAAGGTTTCACAAGACGCTCTTGAGAAGTGTAGAGATCATTCCTAAGGTTTTGCTCCAAAATGCATTGTGTTCTTCATTGTCTTGAACAGTTCACCTGCAGTACTTTGCAGTTCATGAGAGTGGATAGACTATAAACATGCTCTACCTTTTATGAACGTGTTCTAGACGCCCCCGTTCCCCTGCACAGAATGGTTAAAAGGAGAGTTCGGCCATTGACACCCCCCCCTCCATTAACTCCGTCATTGAGATGTAAACAACGTAATTCAGGGTGGGTTTTGGTGTGAAATGCTTCATCGTTTTCTCCATTTCTTTGCAGTGGTTGATGATGGGAGCCAGGGGTCTTGATCTCGAAATGCTAGCATAACCATGTTTTTTCTTTTGGTTTGGGCCTCAGGCGGATCGTTTAAAACTAATACAAATAATTTAATACGAGAGCCTCTTTGGTAGGTAGCTTTTGTAGTTGAACTCTAGTTGGCAGTCTGGCTCCTTCTGGTTCACCACTGCTGAGAGCAGTTCTGAATGGTGAGTTTCTTTAGGATGGAGCATTTCACACCAAACTACTCTCAATAAACTCTGTATCGTCCAGCTGGTATGAAATGTGACCTCAGTGATGAATCCAGAGCACATGAAGGTTCTTCTTTACAATATTACACTTTGGGTTCAGTGCATCTCCAAGCTAGTATCAGATTTGGCTTTTAGGAGGATTTTTTTTGTTTGTTTGTTTGTTTGTTTTAAACCCAAGTACAGATGATCTACCAAATCTCATGAGTGCAGAGGTATGATCTACAAATTGGAACAGTCAGTTAGACCACTCAGTTTTACTCTAAAATGTGATTCTCGGTAGCTGGATTCGGAGATCTTTGAGGAATCTCTCTTTCCGTCAGGCTTTTCCTATATGCGCTAATCCCATTAGACCATCCAACACTATGATTTGTTCTGTTGTTTGTGTATTTGTGAGATCTTCAATACTACTTTCACTTTTGCAGCACACAGTACTTCAACAGACACGGAAATGGTTTTTTTTTTCTTTGTTTATTTTGTTTGTTTTTTTTTTGCTTTTTAAGGGTTGTGACTTGTGCAATATTCTTCATCAACAATCGACTTAAAATAAACATTCATTTAATTCTCTTCTTAGACACAAATGGTTTATCATTCATTTGGTTACAGAAAGCACTTTCAAAAATGTCATTCTCTGGACCTGAAAGCTCAGGGGTAGCTTTTTAACCTAACCTAAACAAAGGCAATAGGCGAGGGGTTACTCCAGCTTGATTTGGGGCATCTGTAAAAAAAAAATTGCAGACTAATTTTGATCTATTCTCTTTAATGATGTGACACCTCAAAGTTTGAGATATCGAATGCATGAGGCTAGTTTCTTTTCATTGATTTGTCATGCGAATTACAGTCTGCTCCACTTGGTACTGTGATATAGTGCCCCCTTGAGGTCATTAGACAGTGCAGGTACACTCTTATGTAGGTGAGGTTATTCATACAGCGCAAATTAAAGAATTAAAGGGTCGTCCAGCTCCTGTGTATCAATTACACCAGTAGTATCCAACTGCAGGGCCACAGTACCACACTTCCAGACCCTCCCTCTGTCACACCCGCAGATCAGCTGATCCCTGCAAGTACGCCTATAGTGGTTCATTTTAGAATTACAGTCTCACACTTTCCAGCTGCTTGCAGATTTATAATAATAATAATAATAATAATAAGCTAGCATTTATCAGCTTGCAGGTATACGTCGGCTTTGGCCTGTTTTACTGGTGTTTTGAGCCCAGATATTTAAAAAAAAAAAAAGATAGATGAGGAAGATGCAAAGAACCATTTAGGCAAGCAATGGGTCTTTCAGATAACCATTGCCTTTATTAAAAATGTAGACGGAGCAGGATTAACGTCTAACTGTAAAATTAATAATAATCATAATAAATAAGATTTAATTATATGACAGTACATGCTGCACATACACAACCAGTAGCCCAAAAATAATAATAAAAATAAACAAATTGGAGGTAGGATATCTCTTATGGTAAAAGGAGATCCCAAATCACGCTCTCATAGAGTTTCACTGCTGAAACGGTCATCTGTATAGAACCATGACGCCTCAAAGAACCATTTGAAGGCTTATATGGATCTTTGCCTTTTAAAGGGTTCGTCTCTGATGGAAACCTTGTGTATATGGTAATTTAACTCATTTAACTCAAAAATGCCTCTTTATATCACAATATATTGGAGACTTTATATCACAATATATATATTATACTTTATAACACAATATATAATTATATTTATATTCTTACAAGTTAAAGAACACCCTTTCAGTAGGAGGTAGAACATTATAACTGATTCGTTATGGTCTTACTGAATCATATCGGTATTGGTTGATAATTGCTTAAAAGTTTGGGTTTGACTGATGTATCAAACCTATACCTGATGATGATGATTAACTGAACTCCAGAAGAGCAGACTGTTCAGGTGATGCTAAGCTAGTGAGCTAAAACAGCTGCATTTAACTGAATTCATAACGACAGAAATAAATGTTCCACTTTTTATGTAGTAATTAATCATTAATAACTATGTAACAATTCAGGCAGGTGCCCAGTTTCTACATTTTCTTTGGCAGATATTTATGAACATTACAGAGATGGTAAATGAGCATTAACCCACAGTCCCCATAGCAATGCATCCTAGGCACAACCCGGGTCTGGGAAACTGGCCCGAACCCTTAGACCCAAACCCAAAATAGAGAATTTGTTATTCGCTAAAATAACATTTGTTTATTTATATTTCTAGTTGTGGAGGTTGGGTCAGTTTAAGCATGGTCACCTCAATTTCACTGAAAAACACAGCCAGGCCTGCTCAGGCTTTTGGCCAGCACAGGACAGCATGGTATGTTGTTGTTTAAGGTTGAATGGTTTAGCTGGTCTATAAGCATGGTTACCATACTGGTTGACCGGCTAGATCAAGCTTGTGGACCAGCATGACCAGTGTCACCAAGCATAATCCTTTATTAGTCCCACAGTGGGGGAACTCACAGTACCATGTTTACCACCTTGACCAGCAAGCACCAGCTTAGACCATGAGAAACTAGCTACCAGCAGAAGGTGGTCTTGACTTTTCAGCAGGGCAGTTTTTAAAGAAAAGAATCTGGGATCAGTTTTTAAAGCTGTCACAAAAAAAAAGCAAAAATTTATATTTATATATATATTATTATTATATAAATATTATTTTTAATTCCAGGTCATTTTGGACTGAATTGATGAAATGATTGCTCTGTTTATCATGAATAATCAAATAACGTGAAGTGAAAGTTGATTGTCATTATATGTTACACCCCAATCCAGAAAACTGTCGCATGTTAGGCCAATTCACCACATTTATCCTAAAATAAATAAAATGTGAAACTTTAGAAGCCTGAGACGTGACCCACTAGCTAGTGACTAAATGTTAACGACAAGACGAGACAAGCAAATCATCAGGAATCAGGCCTTTGCCTTTGACCCATCGGTGCAGTAACACACACAGACAGTGACAGTGAACACACATGCCCGGAGTGGTGGGCAGCCATTGCTGCAGGGCCCAACAGTGGCAGCTTGCCGAGCCCGGGTCTCGAACCCACAACCCGGAGCTCCAATACTAAACACTAAACCCTGTAATCAGAAAGCGACGGTGGTGATGCTCAGATTTCACCACACACACACACAGAGACATGAGGCCTGGGGGATTTGTGGAGGGGTCTAAAAACAGGCATTACGGTAATGTGACTTCCAACCTTACAACAGCTTGTGGACAGGTCGTGTTGCTGCTGGCAGCCAGAGGTTACCCGGTTCACTAAGCTAGCTAAGCTCTACATTGGAGGGCGTCTCTAAAATCCAGCCTAAATGGATAATATACGAGCCACTTTTCGCAAAAACACGATGAGGCCGAACGAGGGAACGACTGAAGAAGAACTGACAGGTCGGATGTGAGGAATTCAGCACCAGCAGGTAGCTGGATGTAGCTAGCATAGCTAGCTTAGCTAACTGGCTGGGATGTGTGCTGGGCTAATGAGCTGGTTCACCGGCTGTGTGTTTAGCTAGGATGGTGGAGCTTAAGAGCTTATCTAGCTATTATACTGTAGCTAGTGCTAGCTACGTTAATGGTAGCTAGCTAGTTAACCATTCTAGCTATCTATCTATCTATCTAGTTGTACTGCTGTAGCTAGCGATAGCTCTCCTAGCTAGCTACCATTAACGTTAGATAGTGTCACATGTGTCACATAAAGCTAGATAGTGTCCGTGTGTATAACTAACTAAGTGTATAATGAGGCATAAATAACGTTGTTATTATTAAGCTGTGTGTCTTTTTATGTTTTAGTGTAAGTATGTGATAGCGATAACGTTAACACTGACAGCTAGCTTAGCTTAGCTTAGCTTAGCTTAGCATAGCTTAGCTGCGCTCCGCTGCGCTCTTCGTTGTTGTGCAGGCAGCCGGCTGTCATGGCCCAGGTTAGACAGCAGCTACATACATTAAAATCGATTTGTTAATCTAACCTGGTTGTTGGAAACGTTTATTCTAACATTCCTGGGCTTTTATGGTTAATTTTCTAGCCCGTTATCAGCTGCATTTCGGAGCTAGCTAGCTGTCGTGTTTGCTGCTGTCATACGATGATCGCTTGCTGGTCGTTTTTTGGTCGTTTTCTCCTTCATTATTTTTTATTCACGACGTCCTTATTTTCAACATGAAGAGAAAGAGTAAGTAAGGTTTCCACAGCGGCCTAGCAGAGATGTATCCTGTGCTTTATTGCTATCTGGGGTTGATTCAGTCCTGGTTCGTGAATCATTTGGGACTTGACTCTTCACGTTGCGGCTCTCTCCCTGCTGCTGAGGGACCACCAAAACATTGGGGTTGAAGCCTGATCTCTGTGCTTTCTAAAGGAAATCGGGATGAATTACTAATTAATAGCTTTAATACCATCAGAAAAGTATTAGATGAGTCTAGTATCTGTCACCGGTGCCCTGGTAAACCAGTGGGATCCTTTATATGGGCCTTTATATCAGCTCGTAAGGAAAACAGAGAACATCGTTACGAACCATTAGACACCATTTCTCATGGGTTTCAGCCGATCTGTCACAACCTAAACCAGGCAACACCGTAAACTAGTGATTTTGCAGCCTCTTTTTGGGTTCACATTCTTTGGAGCAGGTGTTTAGGGTCCCTAATGGCTTGGCTCAACTCTGGACAAGGGCCTGAGGAGCATCTAGGGTACTCCCAAGGGCTGGTTTGAGACCCACTATCTTAGGGGACGACTGCTGGGCTATTAGTTTATAGTTTGATCTATAGACTTCTTATTCAGTAACTACTGTTCTATATATAGAGAGAGACGCGGCCTCCAAACTGTATGTATTCACCGAGAACCACAAGATTTAGCTGTGTTCTTGGAGCCTGTGAAGAAAGCAGGCTTCGGGATTATATGGTACTTATTAGACCTTCAGATGTGAGATATAGGGCCTCACTCTAACGCTCACATCCATTAAATTTGGGTCATGATAGTATTGGTTATTGTGATAATAATGTAGACGAATATTGGTAATTATATGCATAAGCAGTTTGCATGTTGGTCTACATGCACCCAGTTGTTTTAAGGGGTTAAATATGTTTAGAGATGACCAGCATTTTACCTCAAGTAGTATTTCAAGATTTTCGTAATAGCAACATTCCCTGGTCCGGTCTCTCTCCTCAGGAATGTCCTCGCAGCTCCAGGCGTTCTCCTCCCCTTCTGTGTCCTCCAGCGGCATCTCCCGCAACAAGAAGCTTAAGCTGGAAAGCCATGCTTGGGATGTGAGCAGTCAGTCGGGCGAGAGCAGCTACTACCTGCAGAGTCCCAGCCAGGCCAATGGGTCCTCTCCCTCAGCCTCAGGGTTCAACTCTGGCTACGGCTCGTCCAGCCTGGTCTTTCCACCTTCCGGAGGCTCCCGGGAACAGACGGTGGTCCGTGCCGCAGACAGCACCGGAAGCGCCCCAGGACCTCTGTCCTCCTCTTCTTCCTCCTCCGCTTCCAGCCGTTGGGGGAAAGACGGCGCCTCAGCCTCGCGGTCTGGCGATGGCTACCATAAGCAGGGCAGCAGCCTGAAGAGGAAGAGCGAGGAAGTGGACAGCAGCGACAGCGTCCAGATTCTAGAAGAGCTCTCGGCCCCGGTGCTGTCCAACAGAGTGGCCGGAGGCGGAGGCGGCACCACCACAGCCCAGTCCATAGCTCACTCTACCTCCACCACCAAGAGCAGCAACTCGCACAGCGAGGGAGACTACCAGCTGGTGCAGCACGAAATCCTCTGCTCCGTGTCCAACAGCTACGAGGTGTTGGAGTTCCTCGGCCGCGGCACTTTCGGCCAGGTGGCCAAGTGCTGGAAGCGCGGGACCAATGAAATAGTGGCCATCAAGATTCTCAAAAATCACCCGTCCTATGCTCGGCAGGGGCAAATCGAGGTACGTGCCTTAGCTTGTTGGTCCCAAAGCTTATTTTTCAGTTATCACTCATATTTTGTAATTACAGTGTAACTACTGAGGCTGGACATTAGTGGATATTAGCCTTATGTCCCTCCTCTCATTAGGTGAGCATCCTGAGTCGCCTGAGCACAGAGAACGCAGACGAGTTCAACTTTGTGCGCTCCTACGAGTGCTTCCAGCACAAGAACCACACGTGCCTGGTGTTCGAGATGCTGGAACAGAACCTCTACGACTTCTTGAAGCACAGCAAGTTCAGCCCGTTGATGCTGAAGTGCATCCGGCCTGTGCTACAGCAGGTGGCCACTGCACTCCTGAAGCTGAAGAGCCTGGGCCTGATCCATGCTGACCTCAAACCCGAGAACATCATGCTGGTGGACCCCATCCGGCAGCCCTACAGAGTCAAAGTCATCGACTTCGGCTCAGCCAGCCACGTCTCCAAGGCTGTGTGCTCTACCTACCTGCAGTCCAGATACTACAGGTGCGTGACGGGGCTTGAATAAGGGGTATAATTTGAGCATGATTCTTTAGGAAATGCAGCACAAACTATATCTCATTGTGGCATTCTCTCTTTGTTTTGGTCCAGAGCTCCTGAGATCATCTTGGGACTGCCGTTCTGCGAGGCTATTGATATGTGGTCTCTGGGTTGTGTCATTGCTGAACTCTTCCTGGGTTGGCCACTGTATCCTGGAGCCTCGGAGTATGATCAGGTCAGCGCAAAACTTATGACGTCAAAGAAGCTCCATAAATATCCTTCTGATTTTAGGTTTGTGTGTTTGTTCTACTGTACTATAATATTAAGAAAGGTTCAGTGAAGCTCTACAGTGACCCACAAGGCTCCTTTTGTGTCTCAGCTTTCTGATAGCCATCAGTAACTGTCTCTCGCCACAGATCCGTTACATCTCCCAGACGCAGGGTCTACCAGCAGAGTATCTCCTGAGCGCTGGTACCAAAACCAGCCGCTTCTTCCACAGAGGCCCTGATGCCAGCTACCCGCTTTGGAGACTCAAGGTCCTTCAGTTTTGAAATACATCAACTAGATTTGGTTGTTTCTGCTTTATAACGTAAATCCTTTTGAAATTAATTACAGATTTTAATGATTTCTCTTTTTTTTTATTATTTAGACACCTGCAGAGCATGAAGCAGAGCTCGGCATCAAGTCTAAAGAGGCTCGGAAATACATATTTAACTGTCTTGATGACATGATGCAGGTAATTTCTGCTTCTTTTTTTTTTGCTCCAGGATCCCACAATTCTCACATAATGGAAATTGTCCTTGTGATATTGTACTTTGTGATATTGAAGCAACTAAATAAGTATCATTAAAAATACTAAATTTCAATACCCAGCCCTGATCACGATCACAATATGCAGCCATAAATGCAGAATAGAGGAATCTACTAGAGCATCATATCCGGCAGTAGTTATTGCGCTGAAGGTAAAAGCAGCATCCTTGTGTCTTTTCCTATACAGGTCAATATGACCAATCTGGAAGGTACGGACATTCTGGCAGAGAAGGCCGACAGGCGGGAGTTTATCGATTTGCTGAAGAAGATGCTCACGCTGGACGCTGACAAAAGGATCACGCCAATGAAGACCCTGAACCACCCGTTTGTGACTATGACCCACCTTCTGCACTTCCCTCACAGCGCACAGTAAGCTGGCCCTGGTTGTTTTTTTTTGGTTTGCTCATCTGAAGCTGCTGTTATGACTTCTTGTTGAAGTAAAGTGAAATAGCCTAAGTGAAGTGAAATAGCCTTTTAGATGTTTTGCAGCTTAAACGGCTAAGAAGCCTAAATTGAGGGGCTCAGAGTGACTCGGCGGTCTAATGCGATACCACTATGGGAGCGAAAGAACACAAATGGCCGTCCTCTCTCCGGGTGGGTAGATGGTGCTCTCCCCCTTCAACTCTCTTAATCGATGATGACTGGCACAGGCATCTGTTAGCTGAAGTGGTGGAGCTGGGGACCCGGCACTTTCTGCCCGGTAATGACGCATCGGCAGCTGTTGGAAAAGAGGGAGTGGCTGGCTTTGCATGAATCGGAGGAGACGTGTTAAGTTCTTATCCTCCTGGTGTGAAGAGTGTTGCTAGTGCTAGGGGGTGTTACGAACGTGTGGGCAAATTGGCAGAACCAAATTGGGAGAAAGAGGAGAAAAATCTGCAGGGATATGTCTTCACTTCAACAGGAACCTCCGCTGTACTGAAGATGAAGATGATTCCTGTCATTTAGGAATTATATGTTGGTCACCTTCACCTTCTAGGTTAGTGTTGTAATTTGGTGTTTCTCTCTCCTTGTGCAGTGTGAAGTCCTGCTTCCAGAACATGGAGATCTGCAAGCGCAGGTGCACAGCATTTGACAATAACAAGAACTTGTTTAGCAGTAACAATGGGCCGAGTGCCGCTACTAACCTCACTGTGACTTTCAGCAGCCAGCTCAGCCAGCACAATCAGGTGGGTTTTATGTTGTATTATGCGTATATATTATGTATATATATAAAAAAAAAAGACCTACATTTTTTCCCTGTGCCATTTCTGATTGTTACTTTCATTTTTGTTTTCAGCAGATGGCACCATCTGGTGGCCAGTCCTTGTCTCTAAGCAGCAATGTTCCTCTGCTCAACTACCAACCGGGGCTGTACCAGCAAGCCACCATCAACATCCCAGGCCTTACCCAGCAGAGCGTGCCCCTGCAGGCCCGTCCCACACAGCTGTGCACCCAGACCGAACCCTTCCAGCAGACCCTCATCGTCTGCCCCCCTACTATACAAGGTCAGACTTTCCTGTGTGCTGTCAGATCCCTCTTAGCTGTCAACGATGATACCCCCTCGCTCTGTTTGGGCATGGGACTTTACACCCCATTTACCCTACATTTATACCGCTTTTTATGCAGCAACAGACCACCTCTCGATTTGGTTTGAATTATCGGATTTGTATCTGGTTTAAATACGACTTGGGTGGATTAACCTTATTCAGATATAATTCTGATACTCAAGACGCATGAAGTGACCAGGTGTAATCGGGGTCAGTGAGGGTTCTGGACTTCCATTATTTAGCCTAGATAATTTCATTCTTTAAATTTTGAGGACCAAGATACAAGTATTGCTGTTCAGCTGCAAAGTTAAAATTCCACGTTGGGTTGGGGAGACCTCAGTTTGATAATCAGTAATCAATAACGCAGTTTAACTGAACATTTGGCTGCTCCCTGGTTCACTTGCTCGAATAATAGACAGTAGCTACATTGCTGATTATAGAATCATTTATCGCATCTTTACTAAAAACCATATGTATTTGAATTGTGAGTATTTCTTGCTTATCCACTGTGCCTTTGTAATAGTGGGACTGACTAGTCTATCTGTACCCTAGCAGGCCTTCAGCCCTCCAGTAAACACTCAAGCTACCCAGTGAGGATGGACAACTCTGTGCCTATGGTTCCTCAGAATCAGTCCACCCAGTCCCTGCACATCCAGCCTGGCATGCTGACACAGGTAGGACCACAGAGACTGTGCACAAGTAGGGAGCTGGACATGAGTGGCACAGCACATATTGGAGGCTACCTACCCTACGTTCCACCTTAAATGGTGCTGCAGTAGCGGACATGCACTAGCGCCAGAGTACAGCTGCTGCATCATTTAAGGTGGAACGTGAAATTAAAATAAAGTAACTTCCTAAAAATCCACCTCAAGAGACTCGAATGACCAGTACAAACTACTGAACTACACTGCTATACACCAACTGGTCTGAAACACAATCGGGAGGCCGCAAATTTTAGTTGGCACCCCTCACACACTACTCACTACTCGATTCTCTCTCCAACTGCCAACTCCGACTGACTCCAACTGCCGACTCGGACAGTTTAATGCACTCGAAACGACTTTTTGTTTATTTCACAACATTTCACAACAAGGATCAGCTGACAACTTTAAACTTACCAGAGTTAGTTTTTTTTATATGACTGCAATGACCTACTATTTGCCCAAATGTTTGTGGACACCTGCTAATCTGCATCTTCCAAAATGAAGGGGGTTGGCCCTTGTTGGCGAACCAATCCATTTCCTGACAATGTCATCAACTTTTAGACATTGTAGTGTACCTAGGGCTGCTAAACATTTTAATCAAGGTCTGTAGTATTAATGAAAATAGGTTTTAGGGTTTGGGGGCACTTTTCAATAAGCAGTGTTTTTAGACCGTCTCTCTGCGTGTGTGTTTCTCACTGTGTGTGCTGTAATCTCCTTCTCTGTTCAGTCAGTCAGAAGACACAGTGATTCACTCACTCCTCCTCTTTCCCATACAGTGTGTTTTAACCCTCCAAACACCTCCCACCCTCCCCACACCCCTCCCCAAAACCCCTCCCCTCGCAGGGCTCCTGCACGCCGCTGATGGTCGCTGCCCTGCACCCTCCCGTGGCGGGAGTGGCCCCACTGTACCCGGTGCCCCTGGCACTGGGCTGCTTATCCGGGAGAGGCGGGCATCTGGAGCAGAGCGGCACAGCCATGCTGGTAAAGCTGCGCCACGGCTACTGCAGAACCCCCCACCGACTCCTCCCTTATCTCGCTCCTCCCCAATCTCTGCTATCACTTCTCCTTCCCAGCTCGCTCCTCCAGGGGTCTGCAGACTCAGAGCATGATGGGACGCATGTGGCTTTACCAGTCTATGCTTCTGCTTGCAGCTTCCAGAGTCTGCTCTCTTTCCCCCTCCCTGACCCTCAACTCCACCCAAGGCTTATTTAAAGTCCCCCAGAGTCCACCAGGGTCCACAGTGTTGCTCTATTCCAGCTCCCTTGACCAAGCTGATGAGCTGTAAAAGGTCTTAAATCATGAGATCAACAGATTTTTCCCTGTCCATGCAGTCCATAGATGGAACTAGCCACTAATTTTGAATAATTAATAACTAACTAATAATTGTGTTTGTAACAGAGTGGGCAAAACAGACCCACTGACTTATTCACATTAATGGGCTCTCCTGGTAAACACAGGCCTCCTGTTTAATTGTAGATTAAGAGAGTTTGGAAAAGGGTTAAGTAAAAGTGATTTTTTTATTTAAATTGATTTGATTTATTGGTTTTATTTATTTAAAACCTTTAACTTTTTTAAAGAAAAAAAAGAATGTACTTTTTAATCATTTACACTTTTTGTTTATTGATTACAATTTAATGTAAATGCTTTTTGTATTTATTTGTTTTGTATGTATTTTTTAAAAGGTTATTTTTAAAATTATGTATCTTCTAATTTTTTTCTATTTGATTATTATTTCTTTATTTTTTAGCAAATTAACAGTTTACATGGTTTTTACATGAGGTAGGGCAATGTAATTAATTAATAGGATGATTTTAATACCGTTTGAATTTGCATTCAAGACTCAAGACTGGGTTTTACCTTCAGTGCAATAACAAGACTCAATTCAGTGCTTAGTGTGTGGACACATTTGAGTTAAAGACAAGATCTAAAATAACCCTGAGAAGCTTTATGAACACTAACCCTGGTCTTTAGCTAGACCTCTGCAACCATGGTTGAGTTTTAACCTACTTCCAGCCAGAAACGTCAACGGACTACAGGTGGAGTGTGACTGTACTAAATGATGGTCTTTTCTTAAGCTCTAACTCCTTCCTTTTTGATCTGCAGGTTGACCGCGAGCTTTAGAGCATGTTTTGCCGTAGCTGGCCATTTCTGTTTGTCCCCTGACTCTCTGGCAGGACTTTGACTGCTCTGTCTGATGCATGCCTCTGACGGGATTCTTGGTGCTCTATTGAAGAGTTCAGCATTTTCTTCTCCTATTCAAAGACCATGTGATCATGTGATCATGTGGCTAGAAAAAGAAACCTCCTCCTTGACAGCGGCTTTCTTCCTCTTTTGTTTTCTCTCACCTAGGAATCGTCTTCTTTTCCAGGCCTGCAGACAGACTCCTGTTATCTTAGCTGGGGTGAAAAATGAGGATTAACAATATATTTACCACCCTGTTACTTTGCTGTGAACACCATGATTTTCCTTTAATGGAAGTAATAAGCTTTGTTTTAATTGGCTCACAGTATAGCATAGCTTTTGTTTTTAGCACTGAAACAAAAGCATATTATTATTTTTCCGAATCTTACCGAATAGCATTGTTGTCCTCTCTGGATCCTCTCGGTGTCCAGTAGGTACAGGGTGCAGTTAGCTAGCTGAAGAGATTATAGTCGATCTGCTAAGGTTAGATTTCCAGCCTAGCAAAGATTCCCACTTGCTCACCTGGCCGTTGCTGGGACACCTGCAGCGTGGCTTCCTCTGGTGGCTATTCTCCAAGTGGTGCTTCACCCCGTTGGCTAGTGTTAGCTTGTAGCCTTTCCATATTCCAAGTAGCTGTTGCATTTTTGCAATGGAGTTTTGGAATTGGCCTGTTTTATAGCCCTGCTTTTTTTAAGGTGCTCTTGCTTTTGATTGAGGACACAATCTTCCCTGTACCAAACTCTCAGTATTCTTCATTCTTGGGCACCTTTAAGAACATCAGTATTTTTCTTAGTGGATTATTCCAGGCTGAGTTAACGAGGGACATCATGGATTTCAAGGAAAAGTCAAGCAACATTCTATAATACCTTGTTTAATCCATGCAATATTTGAAAACTGTTTTTACAGTCTGAATATATTAATAATACAGTTTTTTTCTAAATTGCATAAATTGTTACATGTGACGTGAACTCAGTATTTAAGATGCAATGAGAAGAAAAGTCAACAATTCTACGATATAACTGGGACCCTAACTGCCCCCCCCCCCATCCCTCAATGCTTGATTCTTTTTCATTGAAATACATACATGACATAACCAGGCAGTTACCCCAGGTGCTCCAGCTATAATTTGTGAGTGAAATGTGCTTTTGTTTCCAAGCTAGCGTGAATTACTCTTACTCTTTAACCGACATTCCTCTTCCTGCTGCTCATGGGCGAAGGGAATTTCTTTCCACTGAAGTTGTCAGACCTTTGACAGCTTGTTTGTAGCTCATTCCAGATGAAACCTGTGGTATATGCTGAGAACACATCGCCACAAGGTTCAGCCGACTTGACAGGATCGAGGGCGTTTTTTCCCAACATCTTCCCTTGTTGTGTTGAAGCTGCAGATGTGTGCATGGTTTCATAGGAGCTTGTTGGATATGCTTTCCCTGTTTGACAGCAAGAGAGCAGCCTGACTGACCTGAATGTATTTCTGGGTGTTGCATGTGCTCGTCATGCATCTGTCAATCGACGTGAAGCAGATGTGCTGTGTAGAATAACTGGACGCCATCAGAAAGAAATACTAACTTGCAGCTGAGTGTTAGATGTTGATTAATGTTTCTGTCTGTCTGTCTGTGTGTGTGTGTGTGTGTGTGTGTGTGTGTGTGTGTGTGTGTGTGTGTGTGTGTGTGTGTGTGTGTGTGTAGCAGGGCTGGCCTGCGGGCACACAGCAAATCCTCATCCCGTCTACATGGCAACAGATGCCCGGCATGGCTATCCACGGCACCAGTCAGCCTGTTATCACTGAATCTCCTATGGGTTCCTTGCTTGCAGATGGCTCAAACCAGTCTGGCACCAACTGGAGGTCAGTAGCTCTCAGTTAGTCATGTGGAGGTCAGTAGGTCATGCAGCAGTGGTGGGACTGTTGATGTTTAACGTTCAGTGCTGTTGCTGTGCTTCACCAGGGGGCGCCATGGCAGTCAGTGTGACGTCACACAACAGGATCCTGCACAAGGTTGCCACGTGACAACCCAGCCTCTTAACATGGGGACAGCCAGCAGCCGAGCACAGCAGAGCGGGGTCAAGAGGCTAAAAGGTCGTCATGCAGAGAACAGAGCCAGGTACTCCTGTTCTGAACTGCTAAAAACTCAGTGCTGTGAAGTAGCTTTCTTATGGAGTGTGTATTGATGAGTGTGTCCTGTCCCAGGCCTGTCTCCTCTGGAGGGCAGAACGGCGGCGATCCTTCTCAGCCCATCGTCATTTCGGATACTCCCAGCCCCGCTGTGAGCATCATCACCATCCCCAGCGATACTGAGGACGAGGACGACACCAAGGTCCCGCCTACCAGGTGACTTGGACCTAACCTCTGCATAACACCATGGGTTGGCTTCCCAGACCTAACTTGGGTCTAAAGGCTGATTTCTGGATTTTCAATGGTGAAGACCCATTGGCATTGGCAGATTTGTCCATTCAGTACCTCTGAAAAGGGGGGAAAGCTCTTGTGGCTGATTGCAGTCAGATTCTTACAGCAATGTTTAAATGTCTAGTGTGTTTCCAGAAGCAAAGAAGCTTGTCTTGTAGCTTCAGTGTAAACTTTGGGACACCCAAAATAAGATTTTTTTTACTAATCCGTCACTTCATGTCTAAACCTATTGGTTCTCCACTGCTGGTCATTGATACTGACCTCGTATTTCTACCTGGTTCTCACAGCTGCAGTGTAAACCAGCGGGCGAATGTGATCAGCTGCGTGACGGTCCACGACTCCCAGGACTCTGACTCGTCTACCTGCAGCCCCCTCAGTCCCAAGCGCCTGCCTAACTTCGTGGAGACCAGCGGCCACCTCTCCAAGTCACTAGCTGTGGTCATGCCCTCAGTAAAGGCCCAGCCATGGGAGGGTGCACCACCAGGTGAGTCCCACCCATCCAAGATTAACCCTATAATCCCCTCAGAGCCTGAACTCTTGCTCAGTCATTTGTTTTTATGTTCGATTTTGTTTCAGAGCAAAGCTCTGCTGCTTCTGGGAAATCGAAGAAGAACTCAGCCTTGCAGTCCACCAAGTCAGGAGTGTCCAGCAGTGAACGGCATCAGAGAGCAGCGTCCACCAAATCTCAGCCTCTCAACCTAAGCCAGGTAGACCGCACACAAGCAGAGTTTCAGGGTAAAGCGAGACTGGCCGATGCTGATTTGTTAATGGATATTTTGGACAGTATCAAGAACTGTAGTGAAATGGCGTTAAATGGGCCACAACCAAAGCTCCACTGTCTAAAGGCATAGTATCAGCAGCAGCTCACAAATTGTCTGCAGGGTTGTATTGCCCTCATTTTATTTTTCTTTTATATTTATATATATATAAAAATTTCAGGGGGGATGAGGGCTAAAAATAAGACCTTATTATACTAGCTTTTAAAACCTAAATGTCATCTTCCCTAAGAGTAGTCAGTGCTGGTCTCTGCTGTGCTATCACAGTGTAGATATGCGTCCAAATAAATCTATGTTAATCAGATGGCAGTTATACTAAGGGCTCAACTTACTGACTTGACCATTTTCCTGCTTCCACGTTCAGTAACACAGAAGCGAAATAGTAGTAGCGCTAAACAGCTTCCGGTCGTAAACAATGGCTGTGGCTACTGCCCTTTTCTAAATACACCCATAATTCAACCAAACGCACCTTCCAGAGTTAGCACTCACATCCAGTTTCACACAATATGTTCAACTCCAGCTGAACCGGAAATGCAGGGCTGAACCGTGGTACAGATTACCCATGATTGTGAGAGAAAATGCTAGCACACGAAGCTCGAAGATCAGCGTTAATTTATTCAACAATCATTCAAACTGTTACAACAAGCTTTGTTTATTGCTTTTGTTATTGCTTTGTTTTTTTTTTCAATCATCCAATCCTTTATAGTATCGCCCCCTATGCTTCCTGTTGTGTAATGCAATCTGTCAGAACAACTGCCTAGATGAACACCTGTTTATGTCTTCCTGCCTCCCTCCGCAGGTCCAGCAGTCTGTGATGTCATCCTCCCATGACCGATCAGCAGGAGGCTCCCTGAGGCGTCAGCCCACCTACCCCCCACCAGGCCCCTCTCACTCCTACAGGCTGCACGAGGCCTCTCTCTTTAGCTCCACCCCCAACCTGTACGCTTACCCAGCCTCCGCCGCGCTGGCCTCCGTCTCGCAGGCTGTGGACCAGCTGCACAACTCCACCGCCTCCTCCTCATCCACCTCCTCTTCCTCCGCCTCCGGCCGTCACACCCGCGCCGCCGGCCCCTACTCCGCCTCCCTGAGCCTGCTGCAGAAGAGCAACGCCATGGGCCTGATGGGTCAGGCGTCCTGCCACTTTCAGCAGCCACCGCAGCAGCAGCTCCCCGGCCAGCCCTACCAGCGGTCGGCGGCTTACCCCCTCGGCCAGAGGAAACTCAACCAGTACCCTTACCTCTGAAGCCGGCCCACTTGGAGAGATTAGGTGAAGAGGGATTTGGACATGGAGATTACACTTGATTATGGAACCTGATTATTGTAGTTTTTTTTAGCCTACTTTTAACAGTAGGTTTTATTTTTAAAGTAGTAATGTTTACTGTAGATCAGTGGTTTCCAACCTTGCTTTGCTCGTGTTAGCGTTTTTCTGCTTTCTCAGCTGAGGAGGGGCTAATTTTATTAGCTGGGCGAGTTTGATCGTGGACCCCAGGTCTGTAGCAGTGCTCTGCAACACGTCTTCAGAGGTCTTCTGAAGGTTGTTTGCATCGAGGCATAGTTTGCACTAAACAATCTTTCTTGAGAAGAACAGATTTGTCAGTAATCAGTCGTTGTGTGCCGGTATTTACTGGGCAAGGAACCCGTGAAACCCACACCTTTTGGAGAAGTCATTAACACAGAGTTTCACTTACTTTTTCTAGCCTGCACTGTGGATGTTTACTTGATGTGCTCTGTAAAAGACATCAACAGTACAACTGTGTGTGCTGTTGGCTGAGAGGATTGTGTTATGACCTAGATAATGATCAGACCATATTTTATCAGTAATCATTGTAAGAAATCAAGGTAATTCCAACTTTTTCTAGTAACTGTATATGTTAAATGTGAATATTTACACAGTACTCCGTACTAATGAGCGAGTGGATTCCTCAGTGGAAGTGGCTGTGTTGGAGGTGAATACAGGACCAAGGTTGGGAACCACTGCATGAAATCCTATTCAGTCTAATTTTATCTTAAGTCCGACGTTGATGTTGTCTAACAACTGGCTGTTTACATTTGTCGTACTCTAAATTTTATGGAAGGTGTGACTGTGTATTAAAAAAAGATACGTATACGTAATAACTTGCTCTTTAGCGCTCGTAGTGGCAGTAGGTGTTCAGAACACAGACGCACACTCTCCCATCAAATGTTCTCAAGCTCTTACCGAACTCCCGTAGGACATTAACTCTTAACTTTGGCTTTATTTAATGAGAAGATTGTGCTTTCTTTGAACTGCCTTTGTCTGCGTACTCGTTGTTTTCTATGGCTTTTATTTCCAAGTGCCCTTGACCTATATTAGCTCTTACGTTTTTAATTGTATATTGTACGTATGTACTTTCATTAACTTAAGTTGCTTTCCAGTGCCAGGCGTAACGTCTAGGTTCGTTAATAGATATTATTATTATTATTATTATTATTATGACTGTGCTGACAGTTGCATGTTGTTTATGTACACTCTTAGGTGCTACATAGTAGAAAACGCTGAGGCTGCGTCAGCAAAAAGATTCAGTAGGAAAGATAAAAACGTACATATATATAAGAAATCCATTCAAAACCATGTTGGAGTGGTGATGTCAGTGAACGCGTCAATGATACAGTAGCCCATTTAGCTAGCACTTCAAAAGAAACGGTTAACATGGATGTTTACGCTCAAATGTGCCTAGCGTGGTGTCGACCACACCGTGTGTGTTTGTGCTGAGTTGGGTTCGTTTTTTCGTTCTGCCTGGGTTGCCAGCTTCTTCGTAAAGCCTCGTAGGAGAACTTCACGGCCTTTATGGAGGCGGTCCAGTGCTCTATGTTAGGGGGTGCGGTTTGTTTCCAGATGAAATCAGACTGGTGCAAATATGGATGTTTCTACTATTCTATCACAATGTGAAAGTGGAGTGTAAAGTAGATCAGATCACAGTAACTCTCCATAAATATACATATTGTATATGCATAATAAAAGTTTTCAGTGTACAGTGACCGGCCTTTGAGTGGTTTCTTGTTTGACAGTATGCAGATTTTCCAGTTTCCCTTTGGAAACGAATAACTACACCTGCCATTAACGTCTGTTTTTGGTGATCGGATCATGTTTGGACCTGTCTGCTTGAAAAGCCGGGCGTAAACACCCTCAAGACTCATTGATAATCGGGTTACGATCGGATCATTCAAACCATGTTGAGAGGTGGTCAGAGACGAATCTCATCCACATACAAGTGAACACAGGATCCCGTCAGACTGTGTGTTTGTGGGTGCTTGCACTCGTGCTTATTTCCTGGTAGATGGGAGCAGTAATACAGTAAAATTAATAATAATAATAATAAGAAGAAGAAGAAGAAGAGTCCATCATGATCAAACCCTTGCAGGAATGTGAGAACCATCTATTGTTCCACTGTGCAGAAGAACCTCCACTGCACCTCTACACTGCTCAGAGTCTGCCGGAGCTGGACAGTTGTGATGAGAAGCCGTTGTTTACGGGAAGTAAAACGGAGATGATGTACACATTGGGGAGCTACTTTTGCTGGAAGGTAAGATCGGATGTCAGATGGATGGTCAGACTGGAGATGCATTTTAGTGACCAGTGTGAGCAGAATCCGGTCAAAGTGGATCCAGATATTATCTGGATACAAAGCGCATGTTAATGTCAGGTGTAAACAGAGGCCAAAGTGTGCTTCTATTAGAAGTCCCTAACATGGATAACGCATTGTGTCGCACTGTAAAATCACAACCTCCTATCTTCAAAAGGGGGATGTGCAGAATCAGTAGTTGTCATAAAAATGTTATATATATATATAACATATATATATTTATATATATTCAATATATATTTAATACCATATATATATATGGTATTAAAGAGAAAGTTTACAGCTTTTTACATTTTTGTAGAGGCTTTTGGTTAGGCAATTGGTTTGATCGTGACCTACAAATAGTGCAGAATGTTATATGTATAATGAAATAAGAGAAAAAAAGTCTTCATGCTACAATATATTTTTTATCTATTATCTATATTAGTATAAAAAAGGAAATCTTTGCTTTAGATTCTTATTGCATTCTTTCACTGTGATTGAATTCCTGCTTTAAAAGCTGAACTGATGCCTAAGTGGGAATTTTGAGATATGAAGTTGTTCAGAGTGGTTTGGTGTGTAAAACAGGGTCATGATCCCTACACCCCAAATGTAAGCCTTTTAACCATCCAAAACCACCACCTTCTACCCAGCTTTCGGTCGGATTTTTTAAGATGCATTTGAGGCATCAGGCACTACATTCATAACCAGTGTGTGTAACAGCTTTCAGAGCTATTAAACTCTTCCGATGTCTGGTTTCATTCAAAACCACCACTGTGATCATGTCTGAGTCGGTTCGGTTCTGTAGAACTACTATAAATAATTGTATTTCTTTATTTTAACCATTTAATTATGATTTTAGGTAAGCAGTGGAATTCCACTTTAATAAGTCTTGATACGACAGTGCCACGTTATCCTGAATTTATCATAAATTATTGCAAATTAAATAACATTTCTGTATTTATAATTTCTAGCTTAATCTACAGGGCCAAAGTGCTGTTGAACTGACCTGAGTACTGTTGCTGGCTAAGAGAGAGGACCTACAGGGGTGCTGCTGCCTGTCCTCCTGTCCCACGGCTCATAAAGCCCCCTGCTTCTTCTCCAGGCTCTGGAAAAAGTCAGTCCAGTGAGAGCTGCCCGCTAAAGCGCACTGGTTCAGGGTTTGAATCCAGTGGCCTCCTGTCTCTGACACACACACACACACACACACACACAAACACACACATCAACTTCAAAATGCTATGTCATGTTGTTGGAAAGGCCCTGAATGAGTGTCAGGGCACAGTGTTGTCATTAAGCTCCCTCTGGTGGAAGGAGGTGCTCCTTGCTGAGAGTGATCGTGTCCAGCCGCCCCTGAGCTTTACCTGACCAAACTCACACCTGAGCTCATATTTAGGTGCTCAGGAAGCCCACGTCCAATTCTTGTTGTCATTGTTATGGTCATACCTTCACTGAAACCTCATAATAAAGTCTGTTTGCGATGCTAATACAGTTTTCACAGAGCTAACTTTAGGGGCTACAACCACTTAGCTAATCATTACTTGCTAACTAGCATTCAGGCTTTAATGCAAACCTGAATAATAAAGCACAATAAAAATGTGATATATATATATATATATATATATAGATATAGATAGATATTTTTGGCACATTCAGCCCCTCTGAAATCAGAGTAAATCACAGAATTCCTGCCTTGCGCTCAGTCATCTTGGGTAGGCCAATGAATGGATACTGGCAGTTGTGTAGATTCGTAGGATAACACTATGAATATGACTGTACTTTAGATTGTGGGTTTGACTAAATCTGAAATTCCCAGGTGGAGCGTGTGGTGTTTTATGAGTACTCCGTGTTACTGTAGTGTTACTGGTTTGCTGACCTGGACCGTCCAAGACCGCCCAAGAGGATGTGATCATGACTGGAAATGAAACCAGTGTTCCAAAAGTGAGCAGAAAGCAGCAGAATTTCATTGACCCCCTGTAATACACTCTCAAGAGCTGTGATGGTATCTTCGAGAGTAAATCTCAGCTTATCAAACATTGGTTTGATTGGTTGTGGGGTTTTTTTACAGTTGCATTGCCTTCATAACCATAACCAGGATTTTTTAATTAATTTTAATTTTAAAGGCAAGTTTGGTTATGGAAATGTACTAATGTGCCCCTTTTCTATTGGATTAGTCAATGTAGTGAACTTGGTTGGTTGGTGTGGTGCAACAGATAAAACCACAAGCTGCCAGTGAGCTACCACACCATGTAGGAGACCAGGGTTCGATTCCCGGTCTGGGTGACTATGCTGCGCTACAGCAATAAGAGTCCTTGGGCAAGACTCCTAACACTACATTGGCCCACCTCTGTAATACGAGTTACCTTGTAAGTCACTCTGGATAAGAGCGTCTGCTAAATGCCATAAATGTAAATGTAATGTAAATGTAGTGAACCTTAAGAACCATGCTGTACCTTTCAGGGATACTTTCCCATTGTATGTAAAGCAAACCTGGGCCTGATCGGTAGCTTTTTTTTTG
The DNA here is from genome assembly GCF_030463535.1 of Salminus brasiliensis. Classification (NCBI taxonomy): domain Eukaryota; kingdom Metazoa; phylum Chordata; class Actinopteri; order Characiformes; family Bryconidae; genus Salminus; species Salminus brasiliensis. The sequence continues at coordinate 31,685,224 of NC_132891.1, read as the reverse complement.
TTGTTTTGGTTTTTGGAAAGTGTACTGATCAGTTTCTCACTCCACGCATCTCACAGAAGACCTGATGAATAGTAGTGTTTATTAAAACGAGCACCATTCTGAATAAAACAGATTCATCATGTCCACGTGTCGAGGAGGCATAAAACTTTACCCTCATGCAAAGTTCACTGTAAAATGTACAGGTATCTTTATTGCGGAGAAGATCAGATTCCTTTAAATATTAATGTATGTAACTCTCTGTATAACCCATTTGCTTTTTTTCATTCTTATTGCACCCTACCCTTCGTTATATTTGTGTTATTTTTCTCGTTAAATGTGTTCGTCAGTAAACCGGAAAGAATTCTTTTGTTCCCTGGTTGTTGTGCCTTTGTTAACTGTTTGGTTTCCGTTGTTTTTTTTGTGTGTGTGTTTTTGTTGTTCCGTAAACATCACCACCACGACGGTCCTCTTTGTTTGTTTGTTTTTCGTTTGCTTAAAGTCGTCGTACGCGGTACAGCAGTTCGTTAAACCACACTCCGTTAGAAAAAGAAACGTAGTAAAAACCATACTGGTAGAAAACAACACCGGAGAGGGAACCAAATAAAAAGTTGTGTGCTAGATCGCAGTTCTCTTTCGTCTGTTCGTAGGAGCCATTTCGGCCAGGTCCGGTCTTCAAAGCTTGGTTCTAAGTCTCTGGTACCTGGTCTCCCCAGATCTCCCCTCCTCGGCCATGACAGACAGGGTCACGACCTTTCCGCTGTAAAAAGGCTTTGGAAAGCGGGAATCTTAGGAAGTCTTCCGCTCTGCTTTGCTCTTTCTGGGAGAAGTGGCCGCTGACCCCTTAAGGCGGCCGGTCTCATACAGTGGTGACCCGCATGACCACCTCGCGGTTGGTGGCCGTGCCCAGGCGTCCGTCGCTGGGCCGGATCTGGCTCAGGATGTGCAGTATGGTGTATCCGCAGTGGTGGTTGAGGATAGTCCTGAGCCGCCGCACCCGCTGGCCACTCCCCCTGCTGCTGCCACCGCTGGCCAGGCCATGCGCGTTGCCACGGGAGCCGCGGGCCCCGGCCTTACTGCTGGAGCTAATGGGGTCCCCCAAGTCCTTGGCCTTTTCATAGTTCAATACTTTCCACTGCTGGTTGACGGCCTGCCAGCGCTTGAAGATCCTGTACACCGACGAGCCCTCGTGAATGATAAGGCCTGGGGAAACGTATGTAAATAAATGAAGGTATGGATTAGCATAGATAATGATCAGCGAGGGGACAATACAGGCCACCGTGCAGAATGACTTCATTTTGGATTAAACAGCATTACCCAGACCTATGATACTCTATACAGTAGGCTTAGCATAATCTCCTTATAGCTCGTAATACTTTACACCAGTGAAACGAAGCTGGTTGCTACTGTCAGGCTGCGCAGCACATCGGCTGTAATTCTTTTACACAGTCTTTTAACAGTTCTGTATGTATGTGAGCCCACCACCAACACAACACATACACGTAAACAACACTCAGCAATTACAGAATGTGTGTGAGGTTAACCATAACTATTTCCAAAGGTCTCCTCAAGGAAGGCCAGTATTTCCAGATACCGTCCAACACCTCGTTTATCTCATCGATCCTTAATTAAAGTTAATCAGGTGAGCTGCTGCTGGGACTGAACAAATCATATGTCCTGCTAATCAACATATCAATAGCATAACTGACACAGAGCTGTGTTATTTAGACTGTATTTATGTTTATTTGTATTTATTCTAATGTTATAGTTATAATACAGTGTTTTAACTGCTGTGATAAACTGGTTTGATGATTTTCATAAATGCTGAAGACTGTTGCACAGTATCTGCATTCACAAAATGTACAGCATGTACCCTTTCACTATAATTCAGTGGTTGAGGTGGTTGAAATAAATAACTTTATATATAATTATTTATTATATGATATATATATATTTAAATAATATATTAAAAAAATAAATCAATACAAAATTTAAAAAGTACTATTTGGTGGTAGAAAAAAGGTGTTGCAATACAAAGAGTCTACAAAACAAATATAGCCATTTTATATACTATCCAAAACCACCAGTTTTCTAATCTACATCGTTTACAGGCCATACACCAGTCTATCCTAATTTTCTCCTTTCCTTTCTCTCCTCCATGTGCTGAGGTGCCCCCTGCGGTCTACTTGCTGCTGACGCAAGTCCATTTGTGGTTGGGTGCTGGTGCCTACCCATTGAATCCTGTCCCGCTGGAAAACCCCCAGATTTTTTGCTGCGCCCCTCCTACCCTCCTGTGTTTTTCCCTCCTCATGTATTCATGTATTAAGATGCCCTGTTTCAACTGTTCCATCCCGGTACCGCCAGATCTGGCTCTCCACTACCCTGCTGCCCGCTGTTCTGCTCTGGGGCCTCACATTGATTCATCCTCACCTCACTGCATGACTATTTTTATGACTATTTTCATGTTTGCTTGCATGGATCTTTACCTTTCACTCGTGTTCATCTTTTAAAAATCTATTAAAAATATTCCAATTATAGGATCCGTCTACAGTTCCTTCTGTTGTTGATGTGGCACTTATTATTGTATCATGGTTCCACCATACCGTTTGTTTTATACTGTACCGCCCTTATTATTGTATTGTATTACTGTGCTGGATTGTGTAACTACTACTGGCTGCTAAATTTCCTTCGGGATGAATAAAGTATCTATGTATCTACCAGCACTTCACTTCACCAGCAAAGTATTTGTAGCTAGTTAACGTCTCTGACTCTGAAAAGGTAATCTTAACGTCAGTACAGCTTTTTATTATGGTTAAAATGCATCATATTTTACTTGGGAAAAACATTTATGGTGAAAACGGGTGAAGTTCTGACTCTGAATCCACCATGAATACTAATGTTAGCTATCCAGCTAGCTAGGTAAGTTACCTGAAACATTAACTAGCCACACATTCACCCAGTGACCAATGAAGGTCATGGGCACATTCAACTAACATCAATGTCTTAATATTCCTTTATATTCAATTTTAACTGGATGAACATGTGATTTTTATATTTTCAGCAGCTGTTATTGTTAGAAAAAGTGTGTGGATGTCAGTATTTTGGGACATGACTGTATGACTAAGGTTATTGTTGAACTTTATTAATCCCTAGAATACAAATAGTAATAAGAAGTCAGCCTGTGGGCTATTGAATTCCACCCTGCTTGTTACATTTGGTTCCAACTGATGGTCATATCATGGTTACGGCCTTGCATTTCATTATGCAGAAAAATAATTATAATAATATGCAATTAAATATGTAATACAAAGGGTGTATATATTGTAAATATTGTAAAAATACAGTTAAACAGTGTTAAAATGCAGTAAAAGCATTAACAGTAAAGTGTTATTATTTATATTACTTTATTATTACAAAGTATTAGATAATGTACTCTATAATAATAATATTACTATTATTACTTTAATAATAACATAATATAAAAAGTACTTGCTTTAAATGTTGTAAAAAGTAGAAAATATATAAATAAGAAAGATAATTTCCTATAAAAGTCTTGAAGGACTGGATGCTGCTTCCCAATGAAACAAAATATATAGTCTCTAAACAACGCATTGTGAAATCACTGGCTGATGGTTACAGCCTCTATGCCTTGTATATTTTACAGTAATCAGGAGCAGAGCTGCCGGTACATTTATGACACGTTATTGTAGCTGATTCACAGTCAGCTTCCAGTAATCAGAAAAATGTGGTCTGTTGTTATTTCTACTGTGTGAGTCATGGCCTTTGCTAATTCACCTGAAGCACTTTGTGCTCTAACACTCATGTGTTAATGGACACACAAAGATAACCAGTGGTGCAGTGGTGTCCGTATAGGTGGATATACAGTGCCTTTTAAATTATCCCACAGATACTTTTCTCACTTATGATATCAGGCTTTTGGTATTTTGCTATTTTATGCAGCTGTGATGTCTATAGTGTAGAAACCTGTTCTAAAAGTTGACATTATAAATTTCATAACGCGAGGCTCTCGAGTAGTACAGCTATCTAAGCAATGGCCCAATCAACAAGAGGCTGCTGGTTCGATCCCCCGTGGCTACAGACTGCCTGGCTTATTCACTGTGATTTAGATTCTAGCTAGATATCATACTGTTCAATGCCCTAAAGGTGCACACTGGTTCTACAACTCGTGACTGGACGAGCATGAGGTCAAAATCAAGCACAATAGAAACTCAGACACCAAGCCCATATTTACACTGAGGTGCTGCTTTACCTATGCAGACGATGTCCATGAAACCGTACATGCCGTAGCAGATTTGGAAAAGCAGGTCCTGCCGCTGCCACTTGGCCGACGGGCTGAGAGAAGACCACACCAGCCAGGAGATGCTGGCGATGAGGAAGAGTGAGCCCAGGATGATGGCTGCAATCTGGACCTTCTCGATCACGGTCAGAGAGATGGCCTGCCACTGAAACAGGAGAGATCCAGACAGAGGGGCATGGGGTCACTTGTGCTTTAGTCTTACTGAAACAAGAGCTTTATGATAATTATACACACACATTAAAATTAAATTACATTTGAATTAAATTAAAATTAATCACAAAATCAGGAAAAGTACTCTGCTACAAGTTTAAACCAGAACCTTGACTTTCATGACTGAGTGTGAATGCTACAGCTTACCCCATTAACTATAAGACACTGAGAGGCTAATTAACAATTACTAATGAAGTAACAGGCTCCTAAAAGTATTGTAAGCACAAATAAGTCAATACTGATTAAACCAGACAAGCTTTCCAACCTAAATAATAAATAAAAATGAGAAAATATGTTCAAATTATTATGATTAGAGAAGAGAGCCTTTGTCAATGATTTACTTTTATCCACTAAGTAGATAAAACTGCAGAATGAAGTGGTGTATAATGTAAGGAAAGGACTGTAAAAATAATAACTACTCATATTCCACAGGTATAACATGGTTTGTAATGGGCCATTTCAATCTACATGGCAGGCTATAATAATGCACTGGCAACCAAAATGTTCCTTGCAGCTCATAGTATTAATGCTGGAAGTTGTGTGTGACCTTATGCTCAACAATGAGTCACATTGTTCTAATTGCTGGACTTGTGGGCAGCTACTGGCCTCATTACAATCCGAAGTAAACTGAGCCCTTACTCACTTCCCCTGCTGCCTTTGACTCAGCAAATCCATGATGCATAACTGTTTATGATAATAAGCTTAAAGAAATAATCATGACTGTTTATAATATCTATAATAACATCGACTAAGGTACCTGGAAATAGAAGCATCCTTCAAAAAAGTCCCTTTACTAATTAAATCAGGAGATTGGAAATAAAAGCAGGGCCTTGTTTTCCTGACGTTTCCTGAACCGAGCTGTTTTCTTACCTGCAGTGGGTTTTTGGTGCTGATAGCCAGCACTTGGTATTTGAAGTAGCAGAGCTCGCAGCTCCAGGAGCCCCTCTCGCTGATCCAGCGAATCAGGCAGGGCTGATGGGTGCAGCGCACTGAGCCATCACAGCGGCACGGGCTCAACAGCTCCCCCTGTCGAAGAGACGGTCAAACATAAAAAACATGCACTCGTCCCTGTAAAAACTCTGGAGCAGATAAACATGAACCTATTGTCACCATGCTGCCTAATGCCAGGCGTGATCCATCCAGAACTTTTGGGATGAGTTGGTGAGGTGGTGATCATCAAATATCCTGACCTAACTAATGTTCCTGTCGATGAATGCTCAATGCGACAAATTCTCACAGCACTGCTCCTCCAAAATCTAGTAAAAAGCCTTCCTCAGAGACAGCTACTCCAACAAAAGCCAATACACTCTTTTTAATACCTTTGATTTCAGAAGAAACAATGAATGAGCAGTGTCCCAATACTTTTGTCAATAGTTAATCTGGATAAATCTGCTCTGTGACCTTTAATAAACATGTTTTTTTTGCCTCTTAAGTTGTTTATTAGACCCGTATTTGTACCTGAGCTGGTGTTTATATTGTAGATACTAGAACAATAACCTATATTCGCAAATGTACAAACTGGCATATAGTAAAGGAAGGGTTAACTAATATATATATATATATATATATATATATATATATATATATATATATATATGTTTGGTGTACTAAAAAGTAATACATGTCTATGTCACTCAAAATCTTTATTATATTATATATTATTATATTAACAATGTAGCATATTAACATTGTAGACAGTGTCAGTGTGCATTTGCCCATCTGTGTCAGCAATGATTGCAAGTAACTAAGTAGTCATTAGAAGGGGTGTCTATGTTTGTCACTATTATTTATTATCCGAAAAGATCAAGATATTAAATTAAAAACATTGTTGTCTTCGCCTTGTTTGCAAATTTACACGGCAACATGAACACACAAGGCATGGCACTGATGTCTTTAGCATTGCAACAACCAAGCCGACCAGGCTGTTGTGTCCCAGCAGGTAGAACTATTAACAAAGGATAGACAAAGAAGAGGTGACTGTTATCTTTGTCATGGATGGCGCCGCACCTCCAACAGTTGCTCCAATTGGGCTACGGACATCCGAGCTGTGGGCAAGATCGACCACCTATGGTTAAGCACCTTCGTTAAAGGCCTATATGCCAGAAAGTCTGCATGCATCTTATGCATTTCCAAAATAGAAATTAGCCAACACAGTGTTCACGCTTTTTCTGTAATGAACATGAGGTTATTATATTAGGTTAAACGGTGTAAACCTTAAGTGATGCAATCAAGTCCTCACAGCAATGTTCTAAGTACTAGTGTACAGCTTTCCCAGAAGAGTCGAGACTGCTGGTGCAGCAATGGAGGGACAAACTCCTCAATACCCTTGAATTCAGGAGAAATGCTAGATGTCTAAGCACTTTGGACCATACAGTGGAGCTAAAACTGCTAACCTGGCTAATTCTGGAGGATAAACTACACCGTCCACACAGATTAAGGGTGTAAGGCTGTGGAGGCTTTCAGCGCAGCTTTGAAGTGTAAGATTGTGATTTCCCGCGTTAGCCCGCGGCTAAGCACATCTGTTTCGTTCAGACTCAGCCGAGTGGGAGCCCAGCTAGACACGATTAACAGCAGGACTGCAGGTATGTGAAGCGTCAACCAGTAGGTTCACAACTTCACACCCAGCTGTGCTTGCTGCCGGCACTGAGCGTCTGACGACATCTGTCACGCTGATGTTAGAGGAATACAGTTCAGCAGAATACAAATCTATTCACATCCACCACGAACGTGACCCTCGACCAGTCAACAAGTTTGCTTCCTTAGTCCGCACTGGAGCTGCGAGGCGAATGTGGCTAGCAAGCAATGGAGCTTAATGGAGTCAGATGAACATGATTCATCACTTATGACTCCAGATGCAGTCGATCAGCTTGATATATGACATGTGCTTCTTTAGCTTAGACCGGGAGATGCTAGGCTAATGTTGCTAACATACACCGAACTTCCGTAGTCGGTAGAATGGCATCTAAACCAAGTTGGATGTGCTTTGAGTAGAGTTCTGAGTTCTGAGACGTGTTTTCTGAGTTTATGACTGACCACCTGTCCGGCCTGTTCGACCCTTGGGCCAGCTGCTCGTCCTCCAGCTACTGCTACCTGCCTCGGACCCAGTAGATAGATACCCACCCTCCACTGCCGACTACGCTGAAGTTTACGTGGACTAATTAATTAATTTTCTAATTGCTGCTTTTATTATTACTATTATTATTATTATTATTATTATTCACTTTATTCAGTAACGTATAAGTGATTCTGACCAGAGGAGGATAGTCTCCCTCCTTGTGAATCTTGGTTCTTCCCAAGGTTTGTTCTTTGGCTTTCTTAGATTTCTGTAAAGCTGCATTGCGAGAACATCAGTAGTGGAAAGCTGTAAAAAATAAATTTGGTTTAATTTGATCTGATTATAATCTGATAGAATTAGCGAGGCTAAATTCCTAGATGACCGGCTTTTACGATCGCTTCTCTCCAACGTCTGCTCCCTTGAAAACAAACTGTGGCACCTGTGAGACTCACTGTTCAGTTTCCTGGGGCATTTTTGATTATTTATGGACTTTAGACCCCCTTAAATTGCTTTGGCCACCAGACAGCCCTCAATTAATACAGTCCTAGAGTACAAAAGCAGACTAACGCTGTAGAGGATCGTCTAAAGTACAGTGCACAACAGTTAGCTATCTATCCCGTCGAGATGGTTGTACTTCAGATAAACAACAGCATCATGGTTGTGGCGAGTGTGTATCCTTTCTCTGACTTAAAGCAGCGTCCTACATTCCGCTCCTCTTGGGGACTCCGTGACCTTTCGTTGTAGCTGGGAGGCGAGCCAGAACACGCAGAAGTCCCAGAGTCGACGGAGCAGCTGGACTTACGTAAATAAGGCATTACTCATGCAAGCGTTGGTCGGGAGCGGTAAATCGATGCACGTTCGCAGCGTGGCGGCAGCCGTTGACGCACGGCCGGGAAACAACAGGCTGGCGGCCTTTGGCAGGGGGGCCAAGCGAAGCAAAGTACACACAGGTTAATGAGAGGAGAGGTGGGCAAGCCTAGTCCTCCAGTCTTTGCCCAGACAAGCGATCAATACCGGCCTCTGAAACACCTGCAGAGAGACACAGGATAGCTCAGCCCATTGTTTTGAAGTGGTGCTTTTCTGATTTGGCTGGACATACTTTAATATATACAGGTTTAATATGCAAACAGTTGCGACCACTGCTGTATATAGACCGGCATCATGACCTTATCATCCTTCATGAACCACCAGATAGAAGATTAGATGGATAAAATAAAAGATGGAGGGGGGGAGGGGGGTCAAAACGCAAATTGCTGTTTTTTATTTTTTACCTCTGAGCCAATTCAGAGCTCTCAGCAGGTACCTTTATTGAACACACTGCACTGCTTCTCATTATGAGCGTATGATTTATATATGAACTATATACATGAAAGCTTCTGAGACTTCTCTGCTCTGGTTGCCCAGCCTGCATTTAAATAGGAGTCTGAATCAGTCCATACTGTACTGATACTTTAGATTTACTACTAGTGTTGTTTTATTTTGGAACTTTTTCTTCATTTTCTGGGTCATTTTCGATAGTTTATGGACTTCAGACCCTCAATATGCCATTGGTCACCCAATAGCCACTCCTTTTACTACTAAAATCACCACTGAGTGCAAAAACACAAAAGCAGACTTACATTCCTTTTCCTAAATTTGCATATTTACCCAGAAATAGTGCAGCCTCTTTCCAAATACACAACGCAGCTACAAGTCCTGAAGGTTGTGAGGTGGGGCCTCCATGGATCACATCAATGGAGGCCCCACCTCACAACTTACAGGACTTGTAGCTGCGACAGGGTCAAGGGCACCTAAGGCCCATGGATTACATCAATGGGCCTTAGGTGCCCTTGACCCTGTCGGCTGGGTTCGCCATTCTTTGGTGCACTTCAGGTATATACTGACCACTGCTCTCACCACCTAATTCACTGGTTAGGTGACCTTATCTTGCTTCGACCACTTGGAAAAGAGGACCCACAAAAACTGTCCAATCAGCTAGTGTGCATAAAACCAAGCCAAAATGGGTCAAATCAGTCAGGCAAGTTGATACACAGGGCAATGCCATAGGAGACCCATTCTTGGTTGTGAAGGTTCTTCAGACCTTTAAAAGGTTCCTCACACTCGCAGATCTTATAAACATGGTTCTTAATGGACCCAAAAGTGGTTCTTCTGTGACATCACTCAAAGAATCCTTTGAAGCACCTTTATTTTTAAGAGTGGGACTGCAATTAACCAGGATCCATGTTCTGGGCCATCTCGCAATCACGTGTTTCAGTTAGCCAGTGCATACAAAAGGCCTCCTTGTATGAGTTCACCATGAACCGAGATACCAACCGCTGCCAAAAAGCCTTATTGATTCCACACTTTCACAGCCATGTCATCATAAAACATTCTGCTGACTCCAACACTGAGCGAGCCAGTGGCAGACCTGCACAACAGCATGTGCTCCACATTCTGAGGCTTACGTTTAGAGGCATGTCAACAAAGCATCGACTGGGCTCGATCCAAATGCTGAAACGCTAACGCAAGACAAAATGCATGACATGAAAACATAACGGATATATAAGGCTGAGGAGCTGAAGGGACGGGAAGGAAAATCGATGGCGTCTTTCGAGGGAGTCCGCAAAGCGAAGAAAAGGCCAATGGGTGGAGCGCATATGGTAGGGTGCCATACACAATCTCAGAAGCACAAAAGAGAGAAAGCAATCTGTGGGCATTAATGGCATTGATCTGTTAACTGCACAACACTGTGTTAAACCCACGACACGTGAGGGAATTAGAGGTGTGACAAGAATGCGAAACGCCTAAACCTTGATAATCACCATTGATTTTGGCGCCGAGCTACAGATTTATTTGTGTTCATCTCGGCCTAAACTGATAAAGACAAAACGCTTGGCAGAAAGGAGCCTGTAATGAAATCGTACCAGGACAAAAAAAAAAACAGCCATTAATACTTCATCAAGCTCTTCGGTATGAGGAGGCGTCACAATATGAGCACTCACTTTGAGTGAAAACATCTTAAACATAGCCAATATACCTCTATTTCTGTCCTGACAATTTTTTACATAATATAAAAGCTCCAGACACCCCTAGTCCTCACTCTGTGTGGACGTTTTGTGAGGAAAGGATCCATATGAACGGTCCAAAACTGCTTGGAATAACATCTCTTTGCGTTAACGTACATCCCAGACCCCTCTAATCCCATCATCAGGAGTAATATTTAAGGACTTAGTTTTTGACTTGTTTTAAATAATTATGTCTACAAATTTGTAGCATTTGCATAATATAATGTATTTGTTCCTAGAAAGTTATTTGTTATTTGATAAATAATTGTTTGAATTATTTTCATATTTGAATGGAGATAAGATCACAATAAGTAGGTCACTGCCACTTTTTTTGGGGGGGGGGGGGGGGGCGGGCAATATATAATTCAATATAAAAAATTCAGAGAAATAACACTGCTGTCATTTTAAGACCAAAAATGCCACTGATATATATGATAATATAAAAGATGTACGGATCAGTGCCTTTGGGGCCGTCTTTCAGTACAATCGGTCAATCGTCGACACCGATCGAGGGCGCGTCTGGATGCTGCTTTAACCTTTCCAGGCAAACCTGGTAATGCCTCATTCTGCAGGGCTTCTGTAGCCAACGTTCCTGCATTGTCTCTCAATATGAAATGTATTTTGCTTTTTTGGAATCAACCACATGTACAACACTGTCGAACTCGAGTACCAGCTGAGAGACCCGTGAAGTCCAGAGCAGAACTGCACTGTGGAGCTCGGCGTGGAAAAGGGCTGCTTTTCTAGTGATAAATCTCCATCACTCTGGATGAGATTCCTTCAGCTTTCCGACTATTCCTGCTGAACTTTTGGTCTGAAGACGTTTGGAACACTATGGGCACTCATGCTATTGGTTGGCGTCAATATGCCCACCCCTTGTTGGCGTGGGGCCCTACTTTTTTAGCCATGGGGGGGGGGGGTTTGCAGGTTCAGAATCCCAAGCCATGCCGCTTTGCCATCAGTGGCCGGAGTCTTAAAGAGCACAACTGGCTGTGCTCTCCTTGAATGGGTAGATGGCTCTCTGTTGGCTGGCACAGGCATCCGTTTGCTAGTGTGGTGGGGCTGGGGACCCGGCTGGCTTCACATGCATCTAAGGAGACATGTTAAATACATACCCTCCTAGTGTCGGGGTGGGTTAATGAGCAATAGTATGCACCAGTTTGGGCAACCCTGGTCACTTTTAACTCACTTTAGCTAGATATGATGACCTAGGCTGCCCAAACCTTCACATACCACTGTATATACATATGTATAAAAGACACTATAAGAAAAATCCAGCATATTAACTCTTAATGCCTTTAAGTTACATGTATATACAGTGGTATGCACCAGCTTGGGCATCCCTGGTCATTTTTAACTCACTTTAGCTAGATATGATGACCTAGGCTGCCCAAACCTTCGCATACCACTGTATATACATATATTTAAAAGGCACTATAAGAAAAATCCAGCAGTTTAACTCTAAGGTATAAAGGGAAGCTGGAAAATGGTTGTGGAAATGAATAATGACTGCCGTTGGTACATAAACCCACACAAATGTTATAAGTGGACCTCAGGGGGAAAAGGCCAATGCAAGAAAAATGTAAGATATGAGCCCTTTAAATTGCAACCTCAACACAAGTATTTCGTCTAGTACATTATGCAGCTCTGGCAGGGGACCTTTAAATTCTCCCGTTCCCAAGGGTGACACAGTCTCGTCGGTTAGCCCACGTTTATTTTTTCCACTGTATTTCGACGAACAGTCTGTTGTTTACAAGCGCGCTGATTCATCCTCTCCTGTCCTATTTGCTCTCTGTGTTCTTGCTCTACCTGCGCCGCTTGCTTGTACTTGAGCACACAGGTCAGATTTTGTTTTTCCAAACACTGCGAGTAACCACTGCCAGATACCAGGGGAAACAGCTCTTCTAGCTGTGCAAAATGGCCTACGCCATCCACGCACACCCCAAAGAAATCTTACAAAAGCTGCTGTCACGTTTAAAGAGCGCATTTCCCGTGTTTACGTTCTGTCCCTGAGGTCCGCTTATGACATTTGAGTAGTTTTATGTACCAAAAATACATTCTGACCTCTCCCTTACAATGCCTGGGGGCAGCCATGGCCTAAAAGTTAAAAGAGAAGCAACTTAGGGCCCGACAGGTCGCTGGTTTGATCCCTAGGACTGGCATCCATGGCTGAGGTGCCCTTGAGCAAGGCTCCCTGGGTGCAAAGCTGGTTGCCCACTGCTCCAGGTGTGTGTTCTCACTCCCCTTATCACTGGTATGTGAGCATCCCCTACTATGGATGGGTTAAATGCAGCAGGGGTTAAACTGAAATTCATTGCTATACTTAAACTTACCTAAAACAGGCTGTTTTTGGCACAGCGTCTTTAATACTGGAGTATGTAAATGAGCTCTGGCGGGACTGTATGTATGGCGTTTAAGAACAAAAAAACTGCTTATAACTTTAGTGTGAATGGAGCTGCTCAATGTAGGCTGCCTAAGCATCCATTGATCCATCTTCTTACCCATTTCTTCCGGTCCGGAGCCTACCCTGAATCACTGGGCACAAGGCATGAATACCACAAGGTATCACAGGGTACCTCGTACCCTGTGAGTAATTCAGCACAGCCAATTCGCCTACCTACTTGTCGGAAACCCACGCAGACACCAAACTCCTCAGAGACAGTGACCATTTACGTTACATTTACATTTATGGCATTTAGCAAAACTTACAAAAGTGCTTTGCTATTTACTCAAGAATAACCTCAGCTAGTTAATAGACTAAAAATTCAAAGATACCTCCAAGCTTAGACACTACTAAGTTCAATACCCGGACTCCGCAAGCTACCACTGTTGGGCCCTTGAGCAAGGCCCTTAACCCTCTCTGCTCCCCGGGCCCTGGAGTTGGTTGCTCACCGCTTTGGGTGTGTGTGTGCTCATTGCTGCAAGTTCACTAGTGTGAGACCATAATGCCCTACTCTTCGCCCGAATACTCTCAGAAGAGGTTTGCTATTCGGGCACCCAGGGGAAGTTTGTCCCACCACTTCGGTGCAGGACAGTAAAAGGCCGGGAAGCTTGTCTTCAAGTACCAAATCGAGTGAAGGACCAGGACCAGCTGAGTGAAGATCGCGCCCACAACCCCAGGCCTATGAAGCTGGGCGACACCTGTGGCACCACCATGCCACCTATGAATCCGTGGGATCAATGTATTCGAATTTGTGGGTCGATTTCATTTAGCTTAGCTGTTTGGATGTGAATTTGAACATAAAGTTTGTAATGTAAATTTACGACAACGTGAATTTAAATGGTCGCATATGAATTGGTGTATACTTCAGTAGTAATCCTGATGCAGGTTCAGCCTCCAGTGGAATTCCACAGGATTCTATTGAAATGAAAAATGAAAAATGTTCATTATGAGCATCTCATAAAAGTGAGTGAGTTATGAAAGTGAAGGAGTGTCTACTAAAAATTCTAACGAGTTAAAGAAAGGTTGATAGGACTAAAATATACAATCATAATTACAGCTTTATCTTAGCGACAGTGATGTTTACAGACATTGAGCAACTCTTTAAATGCATGTAGTCGGAAAAGCTAAAGAGCGAACATCTAACTTGCAGCTCCTGTCAAAGCAGTGCTGTAAAAACAGATCTTTTCAGAAAGGCCTTCCCTCCAGCTCTTCTCAGATCTTCTCATCTGTCTCAGTTTATGGCGAAATCTCTCAGACCACGCCTTTAAAGCTCATTTAACCAGAGATGATATCCAATTTAGAGTGAAATATCAAAACGAACCAGTGTTGCGTATCTCCTGCTTATCTTTTATGGACCTCGACAGATCTGACAGTTACGCTAATGAGGACTGATGTTCCATACCACCCCATTCACTGCTTAATCACATTTGTAGATATTATCGACCATAAAGGAAGGACGTGGCTTTGACACCTGCGACTTATCCAGATAACCTGACAGCAGTGCAGCAGTGGTCAAGCAGTGGACCCTTCACAGAAGGCTATATAGGAGATGATTGGGAACATTTGCTCTTGTTTTTCTATGGAATATATGAAATATATATGAAATATATATAATATGTATCTGTCAATATGTTTAATTCATATTTACTTCATAACTAGGATTATTAACGGAACAGTTCAAATAGGCCTAATGCATGACCCATTTCATAAGTAGTCTATCAGCTAAGACATTTAGCATCTGCTGTTTACTTCTTTAGTGTAGAACAGGAGACGCTAGGCTAATGTTGCTAACATATACTGGACTTAGATGTCACCAATCGCATCTCTGTAAATGTACCCCCAGAAAGATCCTTCAAAAAAAGGGTTAGCACATATGGATTAGTGACTTACTAGTCTGAGTAAATGTCTTCGCTAAGCTGAACCTTAAATATCTGAATATGGTCAATAAGGACATGCCGTTTTACGAAATCCGATTTTTAGAAACCTGTTAGCTTAGCTTTTCAATAGAGGTGTGAATGAAACTAATAAAGATTTTACTGAGTTAAAGCTGGTGAGAGCCTAATGTTTGTTAGCGACATTAGCCTAGCATCCCCTGTTCTAAACGTAGTAAAAGCAGATCATATATGCTTACAGCTGGTGACATCCCACATAAATAATGCTAGGTTAGTAAGGCATGGGAACAAGATAATAAAGTTGTGGCCATGACATAGTAAGGTGTGGAAACAAGATAATTAAGTAATGGCCACAACTTAGTAAGGCATGAGAACAAGATCCTGTGTCATGGCCACGACATAATGAGATCAGATCTTGTTCCCACCTCTTACTAAGTCATGGCCACGACATAATGAGATCAGATCTTGTTCCCACCTCTTACTAAGTTGTGGCCACGACATAATGAGATCAGATCTTGTTCCCACCTCTTACTAAGTCATGGCCACGACATAATGAGATCAGATCTTGTTCCCACCTCTTACTAAGTCATGGCCACGACATAATGAGATCAGATCTTGTTCCCACCTCTTACTAAGTCATGGCCACGACATAATGAGATCAGATCTTGTTCCCACCTCTTACTAAGTCATGGCCACGACATAATGAGATCAGATCTTGTTCCCACCTCTTACTAAGTTGTGGCCACGACATAATGAGATCAGATCTTGTTCCCACCTCTTACTAAGTCATGGCCACGACATAATGAGATCAGATTTTGTTCCTATCTCTTACTAAGTCATGGCCACGACATAATGAGATCAGATCTTGTTCCCACCTCTTACTAAGTCATGGCCACGACATAA
The DNA here is from genome assembly GCF_030463535.1 of Salminus brasiliensis. Classification (NCBI taxonomy): domain Eukaryota; kingdom Metazoa; phylum Chordata; class Actinopteri; order Characiformes; family Bryconidae; genus Salminus; species Salminus brasiliensis. The sequence continues at coordinate 31,669,386 of NC_132891.1, read as the reverse complement.
TGAGATCAGATCTTTTTCCCACCTCTTACTAAGTCATGGCCACGACATAATGAGATCAGATCTTGTTCCCACCTCTTACTAAGTCATGGCCACGACATAATGAGATCAGATTTTGTTCCTATCTCTTACTAAGTCATGGCCACGACATAATGAGATCAGATCTTGTTCCCACCTCTTACTAAGTCATGGCCACGACATAATGAGATCAGATCTTTTTCCCACCTCTTACTAAGTCATGGCCACGACATAATGAGATCAGATCTTGTTCCCACCTCTTACTAAGTCATGGCCAAGACACTGTACTGACCCCTGCAAACCAGAAAAACCACAAGATCTAATCTAACGCCCTAAAATTCCTTCTCTACCTTGTTCACGTGTCTATGACAAGTCTTCGCAATCCTCCTATTCTTCCCGTCACCTCCTATTTAACTCTGTCATCTAGCATTTCTGGATCTACTTATCAGAGGAAGGGGGTCTGTCTTCCTACCACAAAGCAGAAGCCGCCCAAACTCCAGCTCAAAAGTCCTCAAAGTTCTCCCCACTCTCTTACAGTCTTCTCCTTAACTATCATAAGCTTAAGGCATGGTCCCATGGACTAAGGATATGATCTATTAAGGTAAAAACAGTTATGAGCAAAAATGCTTCTTATTGAGAGGTTTATGAGAGATCCCCTGCTCCTCAGCAGCAGCATCCAAGAACATATACACCACAGACCAAAATCTGATGTACATTGTTAAAAGTATAAGATCCTTGAGGGACTTTTGGAGGTTCTTCAATCTGAAACTGTGGAGGAACCTCATAAAGTGGAAAAGGTTTTAAAAGAAAAGGGTTCCTTGAAGGTTCCTCAAAGCACCTTAAGGTCCTCAAGTGAAAAGGTTTGATGGAACACCCAAAAACAACAAGTAACCTCATTAAACTGTCAACGGACAAAAGTATTGGGACACCTGCTTGTTCTTGGTGGGATTTTTTTCTGAAATCAAGGCTATTCAAAATTAGTTTATCCTGCTTTTGTTGGAGAAACTGTCTCTACTATCTAGAGAGGAAGGCTTACTACTAGATTTTGGAGGAGCATTGCTGTGAGGATTTGATTGCACAAGAGTGTTAGTAAGCTCAGTATGTTCACCACCCCACCTCATCATCCCCCAACTCCCTAACTCTTTGTATTAGAAGCATCAACCATCAACCATCATTCCAGAGAATACAGTTCCACTGCTCCACAGCTCAATGCTGGGGGGGGGATTTATACCCCTCTGGCCTAAGCCTGCATTCGGCATGGAGCTGATATGTTTATGTTCATCTGCTCCAGAGAGTCCTATTCTATCTCTTGACAAGCTTTGTGTCTGTGTGTGCATTTGCATATCTGTCAGCAACGGGCGCCACTTAAAGTAGCTAAATACATTCATTAGAAGGGGTGTCCACAAACATTTGGACATGTACAGTAGCATTATTTCAATAATACAGAATGTACAGCATGTAGACTCATGTGGGTTCACTGGTGGTTTTGTATAGTAATAAACCAATCAGGTCCCATCAGATGTCTACTAATGACTTCTGATTACTGGCCCCAAAATACATCGTTTGAGGGCCACAAGTAGCCTCTGTAGTTCTACCCTTCTGTGGGCCTTAGCTCCTCTTAGACCTAATCGACCCCACCTGATCCAGCTAATTACTGCCTTGATTAGCTGAAGGAGGTTAGATTTGGGTTGTAGGAAAGCAGATCTCCAGGAGAAGGACTGGGGACCACCGTTTTCCAGACCGATTAAAGGGCCACGGTAGTCTCTGCAGGTCTACACTGTAGGGCCAAAACAATTAGCAGCCTCCACTCTGTCTGAGAAGGCTTTGCACCAGATGCTGTGAGGGCTCTGAATGTTAGATGATCTCTAAACATCTCTCCAACTCATCTCAGAAGAACATCAGTGGAACATCTCAGTTCCACTGCTCCACAGCCCAGCAGTGCGGATTCATACCCTTCTGGCTGATGCCGGGGTATCATTGGGTATGATGACCCTATGCTGCTCCACAGTGTCCCATTCTATTGGTCCTGCTTTTGAGATGATGGGGATTATGCGAGCCCTGTGTGTGCACAGGAGAGTTCCACCACTTTCTCTACATTTCTGTAGGCCTACAATAACATGGTTGGGATGTAAACATGTGGTGTGGTGGTCTAAGAGGACTGGTGTGGGTTCACTGCTGGATTTGGATGGTATATAAAATCTGTGTTGTGAGCATGGCGACCTCTGGTTCCCATCACCAGCACTGTGAAGAACTCAGTTGTTAAGTTTGAGCCATTTAAGCCCAAACCTTTCTGAACCCCAAACCTTTCTGAACCACTTTACAGCTCAAGCTCTGAATTATGCAGAATTTTCGAAAGTCGGTGGACTTCCCCTTTAAAGTGGCCTAGTCGTAAACAACAAAGGTATACTGGCCTGGCTGTCAGTCTTTGTGTAAGGCAGGGCACACACACACACACACACACACACACACACACACACACACACAGACACACACACACACTCACTCACTCTCTCTCTCTGAATCAGCAGCAACCCCCACCCCAGTGCCCATGTACCTGCTCGGGTCCCTGGAAGCAGATCCTGCACTGGGGCGTGCGCGCTCCGCTGGCCGTGCTGCTGCTGAGGGACACGGTGTCCGGCCCCGCGGGCAGCCGCGCCTCTTTCTCCTCGAAGGCGAGGCTCCGGGGCCGCGGCTCGCTGCCGTAGTACTCCTCCGCGTCGTCGTGGTGGTGGTCCCGCGCGGCGCAGCGGATGAAGGCGGGACACCCGCAGCCCCCCCCGACCACACCCACGCCGACGCCCCCCCTCATGGGTTGCGCGCGCGCCTCGGCCTGGCGCGAACCGGATCGCATGAACAGGAGCACCTTAAGTTCATCGAAGAACATGCGGAGCCGGTTCTTAAACATGGTTCTCTACATGTGAGGGGGGCGGGGGGCGGAGGCGAAAGAAGGAAGGAAGGGTCGGCGGAAACGAGAAGATTGATTATTATTAATAATTATTATTATTAATTATTATTATTATTAATTATTAATATTATAAGCCTAATAGTGTTGTTATTGTTATTATAATTATCAGTCTGTCTGTTGTTGCTGTTTGTGTCACTGATGATTATTATTAGCCTGTAGTAAAACGGTAGACCTGTTGTTATTGTTATTGTTGTACTTCCGTAGCTAGAATAGTTTTTAACGCTGTTTTACTATTAATAACACTGTTATTATTAATAATAATTAAAGTACACCGTTGTTATGCTGTAATAAATATGAATATTAATGACCCTGACGTTTTGTTTTCGTCTCGTGAGCCTGTTATTAGCAGTAGGCTGTTGCTAGCGTCATCATTTTATTTATATCCTTTTAATATATTAATAATGTCGTTGTGGGCGCTGTTTATTATTAACGTAGGCTGTTTGTTGTTAATATTATTATAATTATTATTGTTATTATTAATATTATTAGGTGTTATAGGTGGGGTTGCTAAGTTAGCCGTGCTAGCCTACTGTACCTGTAACAGTAATCTGCCACGGTTGCGTAAATTTATTAATTATTAATTATTTATTATTAATTTCGACTCTATTCGCCGTATTTTTGCTGTATCTGTCTGACGGTATGTGTGTGTGAGCGCGCGCGCGCCCCTGTGTGTGTGTGTGTGTGTATGTGTGCGCGCGCGTACGTGCGTGTGCGTTAGTGCGGACGAGCGGATTCTCTCCCCCGTAGATTCGCAGCCCCTCTCGCTGAAAGCCCCCCCTTGTACCCGGATAGTCCAGAGCGAGGCCGGCCGAGTGCTTGTAGCTACAGCCTCTCTGCAAAAGCGTCAGCGCGTGCCTTTCTTATGTAGCCTGTAAAGGGAGTGTGTGTGTGTGTGTGTGCGCGCGTGCGTGTGTGCAGGGGGGAGGGGGTTCAAAAGCACCCCCAGTTCTCCACAAGCTCGAGCGCAGGACGCCTCAGAGTAGTAGCAGCAACAACAGCAGCAGCAGCAGCAGCAGCAGCATCCCTCGAGCACCGCGGCCGGAGCTCAAACCCAGCCTCGCGCGCTCCTCTCGCATTGTTCTGCAGCGATGGCATCGCAGTCTTTTCTCGCTCGCGCTCTCTCTCTCTCTCTCTCGCACTCTCTCTCTCTCTCTCCCTCTATTATATCCTTATCTCTCTCTCTCTTCTTCTCCTCCCTCCTCCACCTCTGCCGGGCTCCCGCGCGCGCAGGCCCGTCCGATAGCCGCCGAGCTCAGCGCGCGCCCAGCTGGCATTGCACACACATAGGGCTAAGGGCTAGTGCACGAAGCTCACGAGCACCCAAAGCAGCGTCCCAGCATCCCCCTCTCCATGTCGCCGACGTCCATTGGCGTCCCCGCGCGCTGCTCCTCGCGACGTTCAAAGAAAGATGGAGCCCGTAGACAATCAACATCAAAGAAAAAAAAAAAAACCTGCACGTCGCGCGCCCGATCTGACGGCTGAGCGTCCAAAGGTGGTCCTCCTCCTCCTCCTCTTCTTCCTCCTCCTCCTCCTCCTCCTCCTCTTTCTCTTTCTCCCCCCTCCTCCGCCCCGGTAGCGACCCCTGCTAATAACACCGCTAATAATATCACGGTCCGGGCCGCTCGTGCCGTCGGTGCTCCCCCTTTCTCTCGCGCTCCTCCGTCGAAATGGACGTCTTGCCGAACTAGGCGGCGCGAGCCCCCGCTGGACGAGGCGCGTTCAACAGCCGGGGATGTTTATCCCTTCACGCGCGTCTTTTTTTCGTTCAACCCCCCACCCCTGCCCCCCGTGTGCGTCCTCCTCTTCTATTCTCACGAGAGGGGAAATTCCGTCGTTTTCCCCGTTTTTCCGTTTTCTCCGGTGTTTTTTCCTGACAGGCGCCGCTGTCCACGATGCTGATCTCTCACGGTGACGTGGTGACGCGGTGACCACGTGCAGCTCCAAAAGGCACCGCGGGAAATACGACCGACCGGCTGCGTCCCAAACCGAGCCCAATGCACTATGCATTCCAAGTTCACATCAGCACAGCTCTCCTGCCTGCTTAGCGTACATCTGTGGCGTATGGTGTTACAGGCAGTGGTGCCTATGCCGACCGGGACACCTAAAATCCAGCGGTCCCTCAAAGATGCAGTGACATGCAAAAGTTTGGCCACCCTTGGTCACCCAAATTTCCGAAAGGCAGCTTTTACACCGTTCCTCCTTTAGCAAAACAACCCCAGTGCCACTGGCTGCAACACAAGCTTAAAGCATTGCCAGTGACGCACTGTGCTGAACAGTTGGAAAGGTGATCTTCACATGAATTCCTGCACCCTGTTTTTCCTACTTTAAAGCTCTACTTTCTATTATTTTGTGTGATCAGCTTGTTTAGATGTTCATCTGGAAACATCTGATGCTGAAGTTTGGGGTGATGCAGGTCAATAATCATTAAGCACCACCACTCCAGAGTCAGCTCAATCTTCCTGAAGGTCTTTTGGAGTCAAACTGGGGTTTTGATTTGTTTGTCTAGCAAATCCTATAGCGGTCTTCACAGGGGTCTGCACAGGACCACGAGGCAGTTTGACCCAGACCGGTGAGAAAAGACCGGTGCTTGAAAGCTTGGTGGGATGAACCCCTCGTTTAACAAATGAGACACAAATATTACACATGGTCATTTATTTATGGAGGAAATGACCCAATACTACATATCTGTGAGTGATAAAAGTAGGTAAATTAGGCTAGGCGATACTGAACATTTTAATACCATATTTAAAGAATTTTTTTACGATATACGATACTTATCACAATATTTCAACACATAGACAAAATGCACCCACAGTGTTCAATTTGTTAGCATAGTGTATCACGACAACAAAATATATCACAATACAATAAAATATTGTTATATTGCCCATACAGCTCTAATGTAACCCCCCCTTGGACGAATTTTAGCCGAATTTCTCCATACAAAACAGCTTCAACACTGTTATGTTGGTGGGTTTCCTCCCATGAACTGCTCGCTTCAGGTCCTTTACAACATTTCTATTGGATTAAGGTCAGGACTTTGACTTTACCATTCCAAAACATGAACTTTATTCCTTAACCAACTTTGGGAGAACGACTTGCTTAGGGTCATTGTCATGCTGCATGACCCAACATTCTCTTGAGATCCAGCTCTCAATACAGAAAATTCTTAAGGTTTCACAAGCTTTCAAGCACCGCTGTATACAATACCTGTAACCACATAAACTCCACCTTCTTGTTGTGATGTCTTTCAGACCGTTAACTGCCCAACGGAGGAAACGGCTACCTAAAAATGCAGTGACCGGAGTCACGATGCTGCCTAAATTGACTGGACTGTATTTAGCCCCTGTTCACACTTGGTCACTTCATGTGACAAGTATCTGGATTGTATCCTGATAAGATTTTACACTGGGCAGTCAAATGCGTCTCCAGTTAGTCAGACTGAAATCCGGTCGCTGTCTGGGACGGATTATGCAAATTGGCTTGTTGCTATTTTTAAGAGTAGGGGGGTGTCCCAATTGCATACTAATCACTAATACTAACTAGTTTTTGAGTGTGAGTCAAAGAGTAAGTGTCAAAGTTGAGTATACTTAAATATCCAACATACATACTCAGAACCGGTCGCTTTTGAGCGTAGTTACGAAGGACACTATTATCCCATAATGCAATGCAAAACACAAAGGGAGGAGCTACTCACATCTGGAACAGTTTTTAGAAAAAAGGGAGGATAGCGATTCAAGTGCAGTGGCGATAGTGGCTGGAGAACTTTCAGTGCCGTATGTTGGCATAGCAACGCTTCATCACTTCCTTTTAGTACAAAACGTATTATTATGATAATATTTTTAAATGATAAACTCACGCTATTAAAATCAGTACATAGAATACATACCTTATAGTATTAGTGTGTGGTATGCAATTGGGACACAGCCTATGTCTTTTCAATGCTGGCCTAAACTGGTGCTTGCTGGTCTGGCAGTGATGTGGTGCTGCTTTAGCTGTTCAGTCAACATGATAATGGTTTGGAATCTATCTAAAAAAAGTACCCTCTTAAGTAGTCCACTTAGTAGGGACCTATTTAGGGTGACTTAAATGCAATAAGCAGTTTTGACCCCACGTTCAGGGTCCCCAAGTGATTTTGTATATGAGAGTGTGTGTGTCTCACGTAGGCTACATCATGACGAGGACACTAAAGACGTGGTGCTGGTGTCAATGTAATCAACAGTCCATTTGTAGAGAGATGCTGACCGTTGACCGGCCACGCTGAGGAACTCCCGTCATTTCAGGCCCTCAACGCAACCCTAAACATCGAGCCGTATTGATGTCCACACTCGCTAATTGCATACATTAGCTTTTAAGCATGGTATGAGGGCAGCTCTCGCAAACATGAACAGGACGGACACGTAGGGGCGTTTTTTTTGGCATACCGAGCTATTTTGTGGCGTACTGAGCTTAAAAATGAGCTGCTAACAGCAGTTAGCATTATAAGGCTATAATAATGCTACCAGTTGCAGCCATATTGATAGGACAGTGACACACATTGGAGCATGTGGCCACCATTGTTTTCCTCCATCACATTGTGGATTGTCAGCTCAGAACATATTTTTAGGTAAAGGTGCACATATTTGACACTGTACAGTGAACACTGTACAGCGAAATGTGTCCTCCGCATTTAACCCATCTGGTAGTGAACACACACTCACACACATGTGTTAGGGGCAGTGAGTACACACACACCCAGAGCGGTGGGCAGCCAACTCCAGCGCCCGGGGAGCAGAGAGGGTAAAGGGCCTTGCTCAAGGGCCCAACAGTGGCAGCTTGCCGAGCCCGGGAATCGAACCCACAACCCTGTTATCGATATCCCGGCACTCTAACCGCTGAGCCACCACTGCCCCCACAGTATGGGCACTGATCTGGGAACAGTGCTGGCTGTGGAATTATTCATGCTAATGGCTAGACTAGCCTCAGCAGAGTTTGTTGGCCTTAGCTGTGTCTGAAACTCTGCCCTATTCACTATTTAGTGCACTACTAAGGGGTTCTGCCATTTTGTAGTGGTGTCTGGAAACGGATTGTAAAAATCCCACAATGCACTGGAATATATATATATATATATGCATCTAGGGGATAGGGAATAACACACAGTTTTGGACACAACTCTTGTGAATCAGTAAAAACCAGATCCAACCATTAATGTTAATGTTTTTTTAGTTGTTGTTCTCATAATTAACCCCCTGAATCATATTAGCAGACTTATTGAAGTGCTATTTCAGGCTGAGCTTCAGTTCAGAGCAAAAATAAAATGGAGTATGAGAACAGTATTTCATTCTTGTTGTGTAAATAGTCAGTATGTGACTTTTTCTGGGTTTGAAAATGGTTAGATATCATTTCACAAGCTTGTTTACCACCCTGTTATACTGCCTCTGAACTAAATATGTTAGTATGTTAATATTAAATATGGAATTTTCCATAGTCTGACTGGATAGTGCTGCTGTCCTCTCATTGTGTCCCCTCAGCGTGATGTGCTGTTAGCAAGCTTAAGAGACTGCAGCCGGTTAGTTTTTAGCCAAGAGGACCATATGTGGTCCAATCGCAGCTATTCATACTAAATGAGTTGTCCCTGCCTCTGGCCTGTGTCTGGACAAGCAGAACCAGGCTCAGCTGCCCTGCCTCCCCATCCCCATATCACTGCCCCACTATTGGGGGAACAGCAACTTATCAGTTAGCATAATTGCAGAAGCTCAGAGGAAATGTATTATTATTATTATTAATAATAATAATAATAATAATAACAATAATAATAATCATTTAAAACCTTTAAATTACTATTTTTTACAAAAATATAATATTATATATAATATAAAATATGGGCTTTAGGCATCAAATAGTGAATTCCACTGTATGCGCAATGTTAGATTTTCAGGTTTGGCCTGGCCTGGGGTGGAGGGGCCCAGTGTAAAACCTTTTTGTGGGACCCCAAATCCTTGTCAGCGCCCCTGCATGTTGGATAGTTCCACCTTTCGCTTTCAGATGACCAGTCCACTCTGCCGTCATTTGAGCAGACGACATGCAGCCGGTCAGTCTCATTACGTATGCTGTTATTGACCCGTTTGTTTCGGGGCGCTGGCGAGACGGATTACTCTGCTGTTTGTTCGGCCTGCTCTGCACGCTGAATCTCAATCGACTCCAACGCTGTCCCGTCCGTCCCCGTCCCGGGTGGGCTACAGCTCCGTCAGCAGGTATGGTACAGTCACTGCAGACAGCCAGTCAACAAGAAGCAAGGCCCACTGCCCTGAAGATAACTGCCCTGCGAGTTTATGATGCTCTTCGCATTCATGGACTTTGCACAGCTCCAAAGTTGAGTCCTGGAGCATTTTCTGCTTCTCACCATGCCAATGAGGCCTGTTCTCCAGGGTGGTCGGCTCATCGTTCTGAGAACAGCAGCAGAATCGGCGGATTGATTTGATCAGATGTTCTTCTCTTATGTCTGTTTACTTTTGTCAATGAAATCAGCTTCTTGGTCAGCTTCACATCCTGTCAGACCCACGGTGCTGAGTGGTCAACCAGGTCTTGCCCGGTGGTTAGGAGTAGGGATGGCCTGATAAGGGTTGGGCAATATCCACTGTTATCCCACCCTTAGCTGGTTAGCATTAGCTTTGTTAGCAGGACAACAGTCTGCTGACCACAGAACTAATTCAAACCCCTCTTATAAACACTCAGACGATAAAGACCCCAACGGTCCAGCGACTTTCTGTCCGAAAGAACAGAAAGCTGAGTGTGCAGTCGTTTCCCTGATGGATTTGGGTCTGCAGACACAAGCTCAACTTTCAGGCCTCCGAGTTCGCTCAGAGGCTTCACAGCTCGTCAGCTATATCTGGGTGCGGACAGGTGGCCGGCGCTGTCGGTGTGGCGTTCTGCCGCTAGACCAAGGCACTCCACTCAGCATATGACCACGCATGGCTGGGTAGAGTCTGGCAGAAATCCCAAACCTGAGCCCAAACGCATGCTCAGTAAACTGCAAAGGGCATTTGGTGGAAAATTCCACGAGACCTAGATTCATCACCAGGCGCTCGCTTTCTTACCCAAGCGTACCGAATTCCACAGTGGGCCGTGATAGACACGTGCCAGGTAATGGCGACCTCTCATTTATTGGTCAATGGTTCATTTTCCAGCATCTTGACCAGTACCTTTTTACAGAAGAGCATGGGGAGGCTTTGAAAATGCTGCTTCTCTCCTACAGTTCTACAGTCCTCTGATACACTGATTTACATTCAGCAAATTGATTCCCTATACTAGCCTATACACAGATAAGCCAAAACATTATGACTAGGAAAGAAATGAGGGATTTTGGGCCCCATGAAAAGTTGATGTTGACTGGGTGCCACAAATTTATCAACCACCACAATTTGTGGCTCAGATTCTTTCCCTCTGCCATGTTCACTTGCTGCCTAATGTGTAGATCCCACCCCTAGACAGATAACCCATGTTACGCACTTCACCGGTTTAATGGTTTTAATGTTATGGCTGGTTGGTGTAAGCCACCACAGTGCCAAAATATTTGATCCTGTTCTGGGATTCTCTGGGAAGAGCTTTCTCAGCGCTTCCCCTTGTACCAGCCAATCAGGCTGGTCAGTGTCGGGGTGTAGGGTGGGTCTAAATACCCACCCTACTATTTGGCATCAGGCCAGTGTTTCAGACTGACACGGTGTCATTTCATTGTTGTCCTCAATACACATATCCCATATGTGCAGCAGTGAGATTAGTGAGCGTGAGAGGGTGTCCAAACTTTTGATTGCTGGTGCATGTGCAGATGATGCAGAAAACGCCACAAGAGGGCAGTGCATGGGAGCGGATGTGCAATCCTGCAGCCCAACCAACCAACAAACAAACATCCACACAGGTGACCCCATTCAGCTGTTTGACCGCAACCCAGAAATACAGCAGCAGGCAAAAGTTTGGGTAACCCTGGAGAAAATCTCTGTAACTGTAGATAGTTGAAGATCCTGCTTTTCAGGCCTGATTTTTAATATGTATGTCAAGAAGCTGAAACATTTTAGTATTTAAAGAATTAAAAAAAAAAATTAAAATAGATTTTTTGGATTCGTTACAGTTTCAAAAAATAAATAAATAATAATAATAATAATAATGATTATAACTAAAAAAAACAAAAAGGGCAAAATAGCCCAAAGCAGGGCGTCATTATACCCAACTTACTGGATCTACCCCAAGTAAAATGTCGCTGTGCCCCACTAAAACTATGCGGGTAGCGTAGCAATCCTACCAGCGGTTCTTTCTAGCAGCTACCTGAAAAAGGTTTGCCCAGTCCATCTGTAACAGAACAGTATGTACATTTATTCCTAAGTGGATTTACATAGTAAACTATATATGGAGTAAGGAGGTGTGTGAGGTGTCTGCATTGCAATATCAGCATTTTTAGAAAGCTCAGTTTCCCCACCATTTACCCACCACTGAAAAGGATTTCCCCATTGAAGAGTGTTTTAAAAAGCTTTGTTTTCAGTGATCGAAAAACTGTATTTTCGTGCAGACAGGAGTCCAAAAAGCAGACAAAATAATAATAATAATAATAATAATAATAATAATTTAGAGTGTTAAGCAGATGCTTAGAGGAGCCCCTGGGTGGATTGTGGGACATGGTTTCATGGTTTGAGCATCATTACCTGATCTTTCCTAACGACTACTGAACAACCCAGAGCCTCAAGTTTTCTGAGAGCACAGATCTCTCGCAGTGCCCAAAGCTTTTGCCGCGTTGGGTTTACACCGTTGGGTTTACATGGGAACAGCTGTAAGTGTTGAAAATCAGGCACAGAGCAGCTCCACATGTTTCGCTCCAAGATGTTTTAATTGGAAAAACAAAATCAGTTTCAAAAATACAAGGAAAGTCCAGGAGAAGGTTGAAGGGGGGTGGGGGGGGGTGTGCATACAGAGTTCCAAGAATGAGGACATGGCTTGCCGAAAATAACTAGCATTTCCACTAAATAACTAGTAAGTGGCCACATCAACATTTCAAACAGAGAGGAAAGACTAGCTTGTTCAGAACCTAGCCACAGTACCGTTCCGAGAGTGACAATTCAGTGCATCTTTCTTTCACTGTATGTGAAGTGAGCTTTTAAAAACTAGACTTCGACACAAATGCAGCCACCACACAGGCTCCAACGAGTGATCGTGTTGATCAACGGCTGGAAGAGCAGCTGGATTAAAGCAGGGGGTTTCAGGAGGTAATAACGTGTCAATAAAATTAATTTCCTTACTAAATACAGGCAGGATAGGTTAGATTAGAAACTCATTATTCGCTAGAACACAATACATACAAATAACTTATTTTTCTTACGGGAAGAAAGAGATATAACGCACAAATGAATGGCAACAATACTTGCAGCATAAGAGGAGAAAATGGTGCAAAAAAAAAAAAGTAATAAAAAAAAAAAATTGTGATAAAACTAATTTGGCAAACACAAAAAAAAGAAGACACTGAAGTTCCTCCAGCATTTGAGGAACCCCTCATCCAGTTCCTTGAAATGCAATTCTACCCTTTACGTACAAACTGCATTGGGGAAATTTGGCAAACACTGAAACTGAGCAATTCTTAGAAGCTTAACTTATGAAGATAATGCACAGAGCGCTTGGTTTTTACAAAAGAGGCAAAAATAAGGGGATGAGAACCTGGTAAGTAAACAAACAGATGGCACCAAAAAAAGTTACGGCACATAGAAGCCTGGAAGTCACAAACTTATTAAATCCCGTCAATAAAACAAAAAACAAATGAGTAATACCGATAAAACACAAAAAAGGGTTTGTGTGAAAGAAAGGAATAGTTTGGTGAAAAACATCGGCTTAACATGACTGATCACTTACCGCAGCTGCAGACAAATCAGCAAAGCCATGTTTGGGCATGCATGCACGAAGGCCAGATCGGTGGCGGTCTAACTCATGTACCTAACTTATGTACCAAACATGTCTTGGCTGATCGACTGCATCTGTGTAAAAGGTCAATCCTGTGCATTGGATATTTGGCCAAACTACTCCTTTAAAGTTCCAGTGCAGACCCATCCCGGGTCAGAAGCTAGCTTCATCTGGCTTAAGCGAAGCTCTACCAGGGAAGGTGTGGAAAAGGTGAGAAGTGTGTAAGCAAACTAGCCCTGTCCGTCACCGAAAACGAGTGTTGTGATGTACAACCAACGAATGAGGGCTGCAGTCCGCTGGTGGATGGAAATCGTTCCGTCCACGTGGCTCAGTTACACAAGGTTCTTAAATATACACTAAAAACCTCTAAACGTCTAAACTAACCCCCCCTCCCACCCCACATAGAAAACAACCTCGCCAAGACACGTCTCAAAAGCGCAGTAATGTTCTTCGCACTTTTGCTGAAACCGAGAACAGGACTAACGTGGCAGAAAGCCAAATCAGCGTAGTGATTTACAGAGCAACGGTAAAGCTAATGGGAGCACGTAGGGACTAAGGAACTGCAGGGTAAAGAGCCACTTCTACATGAAAACCACAAGACAGCTGTAGACCTTTGTAGCCCGCTGTAGGTTATGGCTACAAGCATGCAGATATCGACGCCCTTACATCACTGATTCTCAAGGTTGCATACAGTCCAGGACGCGATTCTCAAATCAAGGACGGGGCGGTACCGTGAAGGCCGAACTGATAACACCACAAACATCAACGTCATCCTATCATACATGAGACGTCCAGCTTCTGCTTTTCAGGACATGACCCCTGCGCGCACTTTAAGAGAGGGGGTAGGGGGGGGATGGGAGACTAAAAATATTGCCCGGATTATACAGTGGAAATAGACTTGCTTTTCTTTTTAAAATAGTGTTCCAACTCTCCAGCACCTTCAAAAAAAAACCCTTCAAACCGTAAAAATCTGCGAGATGGTGTATTGAGTCCAGCATGCCGATGTGCACGTTCTCGGTGTTGGTCTGTGTCGGGTTTGAAGTCCATGCTTAATGCCTCGAGTGCTTCTAGGTATGTTCCGTTCTACGTGTGTAAAGGGAATTGGAATCGCTTGTCTACGCTACTGCATTGTGGGATTGGGAGGAGGACAGGAGACTATAAGAAAGCGCTGGGGTTCGCCCGGGGGTCCTTCTGGTTCCTGTAGCGCATGGCCAGCCAAACCCCTAAAATCTGAGAGAGAGAAAACAGAACAACACTTAAACATTCTTCAAAATAGGACGGGACTGTTATTGGTTGTAATGACGTATTGCAGTGCAAAGCCCAATGACGATCATTCCCTTTCAATACCTAGAACCGATTATCAAAGGGTACGTGTGGACATCCAGTAGTAGTGTCCCCAGGTATACGGAGACCTATTTTTTTAGCCCATTTCACCAGTTCAAATATAGCAGTTGTTTCCCCACCCCTTTATATATATATATATATATATATATATATATATATATATATATAAAAAATTGGACAGATAAATATTTAATTGGACAGCAGCTTCAATCCACCATGACATGACCCCTGACATGGACAGAACCTCTGAAAGTGCCCTGTGGTATTTCGCACCAAGACATTAGCAGCAGTCATGCTTCTAAGTTTTAAGGTGAAACAGACAAGGAACAGACCACAGATGCTTGACTGGAATGCCGATTGGGGAATTTGGAGTCCAGTGTGATTGTTCAAGACCCTAAATGGGCACTAATGGACCACGGCCAGCTGGTACTTTTAACCAGGAGGACTTCACAAGCCTTTCTGTTATGTGAATGCTTAAACCTAGTCGCCTGGCCTTGTGAAAGTCGCTGGGGTCTTCATGCCAATTCATTTCTTTTACATCCAACACAGCGGCTACAAGCACCGACTGTCCACTAACGTTTTGACTCATTGCTGTATATTTATGTGGCTGAGGAAACATCCTGACATTCAACACAATCCAGGGTGCAACTTTGCACCAAAGAAGGGTTCAAATCTGTGGGAAACCCTGCGATTACCATCTTTTTAAAAAGTCAAAGGAGTAGTACATTGCTGTGAACTGGTGATCATTTCATATTTGTTCAAATTCAGGTGAACCAAACTAATAAACGTGCTTTAGTAAAGATTAAGAGTATAACTACTATCCGTATAACACCTCTTCTAGAATTATTTAGTGCACATTGGTCCTTTTTAAAATCCATTTAAACAAAACCAAAAACCGGATCATTTTTTCACCGTGCCACCCCGACAAACAAGCACGGTTGCTTCACCTCATTTAACAAGTCAAGTATTAGGACCCTAAGTCCCAAAATGTGAAGCTTTAGAACAAATGTTCTATTTATCAGCCCTTCAGCTGCTTTCCTGAGTAGCACAGAAACATCACATGAACGCCTCAAATTGAATTCAGCCTGACCGAGCGCTGCTGCTGGAATCCAGCCTCTGCAAAGCGACTCCGCAAGTACGTCTAGTTCACGGCTCCTGTGGCTATTTTTCCAGACAACATATAACCTGCATCTTCCCGCTAACACTCAACAGTGAGAAGTATAGCGTCGACTGGTCTCAGATCAGGGCCAAATGGCGATCGTTTAATGCCTTTTGTTACCGATGCATCCTTGACTGTATCCATCTAATAAAGTGCATAGGTAAGCAAACTGAAGGGAAGATGGGTTAAGAGTGGCTCATTTTTAGACATTTTATAGACTTTGGGTTTCACAGACATGTCTGTTAGGGTTGCCTAGGTGCCAGCGTTTACAACTGCCTCCAACTGCATCCACTGAACTAACGAACTGGGCGGATTGTCAAGCATTAATCTTGACATTATACTGCAGTGGCAGAGTCGAACCACTAGAGGTCAGAAATGACGGTTTTATCCGACAGAATGAGTTTAGTGAACACTTTCATTTGTACTTAGCTGAACAATTATCCATATAGTTCACTCAATCTGGCAAAATGGGAATTTCAGTGCTCGGTCAAACATTTACAGACGAATGAAGGGCATGTAATTATTACTATCATATTCAGAAGAAGCAGAAGTACAAGTTATTCAGAATCGAGTCTAGTACTTCATACAGAGGAGCATGCACTGTGCAAATATCCTGCGAGTTCAAGGAGTTCATAAAGAACCCACTCGTCCCACTCGTTTAGTTGTTGTAGTGAGACACCCCGTCAACCCAAAGCAATTTCACTGACTGAGTCAGACTACGCAAGCGGACTATGCACAGTGCTTCATCCCATCCCTGACACAAGAACTGACAACCAAATTTGATCTAGACCGTGGCTCTACAAGATAACAGCACAGTTGTACGCGATCATATCAGAATATTATAAACTACCCCCGGTTTGGAATGAACTCAGCCCATTAGATCAGCTCCACTTCCCATTTACTAGCACTGTAGTTCCAGTAGACTGTTTCTCTGCAGACTCTGTTAGCCTTCTTTCACCGTTTCCTTTAAACGGTCAGGACTGGCCACCATAGAGCAGGTAGTATTTGGGTGGTGGGTCATTCTCAGCACTGCAGTGACTGACTGCCTGACATGATGGTGGTGTGTTAGTACCGTGAGTTGCGCGGGACTGACACCAACCAAAAATATCCAGCCAACAGTGTACTGTGAGCACTGATGAAGGACTAAAGGGAGACCAACACAAACTGTGCAGCGGAAGAGAAGCTAGATAGGAGTTTCTAATAGGGGGTGGGGGGGGGGGGGGTGCAGTGAGTGGACGGCGTTTAAAAACACCAGCAGTGTTGCAGTGTCTAATCCACTGGACACACCACCCAAATACTACCAGCTCTGTAGTGGGCCTGTGAGGTCCTGACCATTGAAGAAACAGGGTGAAAGTAGGCTAATGAAGTATGCAGACGGAATTCCTTCCAAACCGGGGTGGTCTTAATATTCAGACATGACTGTGTATAAATAAAAGCCCTGGACTGACCTCAGTGAAGCTGAAGAAGAGGCCAACTCCACCCAGGATCCTTAGGGCCTCGGAAGCATGCTCAAGCATTTTTGCTCCACAGGTGATGCAAGATGATTTACAAGGCTGTGGTGGGAGAGGAAAACACAGTCAGCACTTTACATTTACAGAATGCTTGTAAACAGATTTTATCCTGGTGTTTGGGACCATTTCTATTGGTTCAGCCATTATTAAATGCATATATCTGCACTCAATACCCCATAATGAGAAGGTGAAAACTTAAATGTGGACACTGGCAAATTTATTAAAAAGTAAAAACTAAAATTTTGCATGTACAAGTATTCAGACCCTTTGCTTTGTCACTTGAAATTTTGCTCTAGGGGCCTCCCATTTCTCTTGATCATCTTTGAGATCTCCCACATCAGAGCAAAAAAAAACAAGCCATGAGGAGGAAAGAACTGCCTCTAGACCTCAGAGACAGGATTTGCGTGGAGGCGCAGATCTGGAGAAGGCTTAAAAAAATCCTGCTCCACAACCAGGACTGTTCCTAGAGCTGGCTGCCCCACCAAACTAACTGGGCTGGGTAGAAGGGTGACCCAAGAATCCAACGATCTCTGGCTGAGCTCCAAAAATCCTGTGTGCAGATGGGAGAAACTTTCAGAAGGTCACTGAACAAAGCAGCACTTCACCAATCTGGGCTTTACAGCAGAGTGGCCAGACAGAAGCCTCTCCTTATTAAGAGACACATGGAAGCCCACCTGGAGTTTGCAAAAAAAAAAAAAAAGCACCGGACGGACGGTGAGAAACAAGATTCTCTGGTGTGATGAAATCAAAATTGTAATTCTAAAAAAACAAACAAACAAACAAACAAACAAACAAAAAAACCCCAACAACAGCTAATCACCTGCCCAATGTCGTCCCTACAGTAAAGCATGGTGGTGGCAGCACCATGCCGTAGGGGCTTTTTTTAGCAGCTGAAACAGGGAGACTGGTCAGGTTGAGAAAAAACAGACTGGAGCAAAGTATAGAGATTTTCTAAACGTAGACCCGATCCAGAGCTCTCAGGGCCTCAGGGACAACTCTGCGAATGTCCAGACTTGAACCCAATCGAACATCTATGGAGAGACCTGACAATAGCTGTCCACCAACAGTCCCCATCCACCCTGACAGAGCTTGTCTGTGGAGTAGAATAATTCAGCTGTGCAAACATTGTGGCATCCCACCCAATAAGACTGGAGGCTACAATCGCTGCTAAACATGCTTCAGCTAAGTACGGAGTAAAGGGTCTGAATACCTGAATGCACTGTATATGCACCCTAGCTCACAGAGGCCACAGAACAACCCGGCCCAGAAAAGGAGCGCTGGGTGTTCTCAAAGTTACTGTCGCCAGTAGTGCATCACAAGTGCTTCACAAAATCTACCCTACCAGTGGTGACTTTTTTTGTGGTGCGTTCTAGCTTGATCTTACAACATTACACAGCGCCACATCCATTTCAAACGGGCCCTGAGTGGTGTTGAAAAGGCCGCAGCACTGCAGCTTGTCCTCCAAGCCTCTCCTAGTCTCATTGCCCATCACTAACCACGTGGAGTTCAGCAGTGCCTTCTGCAACACACCATCAAGAGCACAATGAACAACTTGTAGTGATACAGACAAACGCAGAAGAGAGAAAAGGTGTTATTTTGATATGCAAAGTTTTATTTGCATAAAAATTGTACAGTAAAACATGGGGCGGGCACAGAGTTATGAAGACCACCTACCTGCTGGCCTTGGTTCATGGCCAGGCAAGAACAGGACACACCAAACTGGAAGAGGAACACTACAAACAGAATGACCATGTACTGGGAGAGAGAGATGCTGAGTCAAGGCAAATGAGTGACTCATAGCTTGAGCTGCTTATTACTTAACTGTTGACTCTGTAGACTGAACTGAAAGACACACACACACACACAGGGCATTCATTGTGGATGTTCTACAGTGCATGTTAATAAAATACACACACAAAACCCCATCTCTCTCAACACCTTGTGCTGGGTCACTGCGGCAGGCATGTGCTGAAAGGTGTAAGAACTCATAGGTTGTGTAGAAAGCAAGGGAAGCTGATTTAGTCAATTAGGCTCCCGATACACTTTTCATCTCCCCGACCGCACTGTGCGTTCAGATAAGGCTCTGGCTTCGCGTGACTGAAATCAGCTGCCGGGGGCAGCGTTAAAAACAGAAAAGCTGATGTGGGCAGAATTCTCTAAACAGACTTCTAAACAGATAAAGGATACAAAGAAAAGCATGACTTGGTGGTGATGGACGGCTCCAATGAGGCCCACGATGGCGATAAGCAGCAGGAAGAAGCCCACAGCAATCACGCCTCCGATGATGTGGATGCTTGATACGATCCCAAAGCCCTTTCCCCACGCGGCCACGCCAATCAGCAGCAGTCCCACCAACTGAGGGAAGAAAGACAAGAAGCCAGTCAAAGCACTGAACTTTGCAATACTGTATTCTGTATTCAGCCCTATATAAAAATAAAGTTATGGCCACATTAGTAAATCAACTTAGCAGGCGTTCCCAAAGAGGCCGATATGTGATTTATTTAGGGCGAGACATTACAGGTGACGTAAAGGTACTAGTGATGTCCCAATCCAGATTTCTTTGCCCCTCGATCCGATTCTAGTACCTTAATGCTGAGCATCGGCCAACACCAATCTGATATGATCTTTGTGTCTACAGATAACACGGTCACGCGGTTTAGGTAAGATGTGATGGAAATTAATACTTACTATGGTAGTGAAATGACTTAAAATGCCTACAGTGATCCACCCACGCCTGAACCAAAAAGCGAAGGCGTTGTTTAGCGATGCTGGGGGCTCATAGTATAACCTTTTATAACAAGCTAACCTTTTAACCTTTAGTTAAAGAAATGCAATTTGTCTCTTTTCCGGGGCTAAATGTTCTCATATAATCTCATATTTATGCCTATTTGGGGCCAATTGCCTTGGCCTTCACATCAACACGGAACTAGATTCGCCACAGCTGTCAGGACGAACACAAAGCGAGATTGAAAGGTTTGTAGTAAACATTAAATTTGTGCTCATAGATCACAGACCAGTGCTATTACGCAAGAAGCGTACTGTAACAACAAGTAACCTGATCACTGATATCATGCTAAGAACCCCGATGATTATGCTGATTATCAGCACTGTAGGGCTTGTTGTGGCTAGTAGGTTGCAGCGGTATACCATTGTTGGGTATACCATGGTCTGGAAATGGATGATTATCATACTGTATAGACTTGCTTAATACCAGTATTGGGAGGGGGGGAGGGGGGGGGGGGGGGGTACTGAACATAGAATCCCACCAATTAATTAAATAAAATTACACACACACACACACACACATCAACCAATTAATAAATAAATTAATCAATTAATTTATTAGTTAATAAAAAAACACACAGCGTCTCTAAATAAAAGTCTCAGACTTAATTAGAACAGGAATCTAGCACCGCGGTGGAGTGCTGTCAACTCGCTAATTAAGAGGTAGCATCACACTGCTCACACCTGCTCTCAGGACTGAGTCAGGTGGAAAGAACCAACACCTATAATTGAGAAAAGCACCTCTACTGCTAACCTGCATCGTATAGTATGAAAACAGAAAGCCAAGCCAAGGTCTAGGTCAGATTGAGCCAAGGCTGCAGATGAATTCATAGCTGCATCAGACTGCAAAAGACGTTTCTACGTTGGGACACAATATCTGTTGAAGACTGAAGATGAGAAGGAGAGAACAAAGTACAGGCAGATAAAACCGGATACTAATAAATACTAGTTTTAGAGTGTTTTTAGGCCAGTGGTTCCCAAACTCAGCCCTGAGGAACTTCACTGAAGTCGAGGTTAAATCAAAGTGAAATCCCTGATTCTCTGGCTGGCTGAGTCTGAGCTGGTTAGATCTAATCTGCAGATTTTTCACTCTTCCCAAATTTAGCCTTGTCTCTCCACCGCTGCGTTCTCTCTTCACTGGCTTCCTGTAGCTGCTGCCTGCATCAGATTCAAAACCCTGACTCTGGCCTACAAAGCCTAGAATGAACCAGCCCCTCTTGGTGGCAGTGGTCAAAAGCCGATCTGCACCAAGCGCCCTTCCAGCTTCAAGTACGGCTCGGCTCGACCCACCATCCCTCAAAACCCTCGGAAGACGAGAGTCCAGGCTTTTTCTGTCCTGCACCGAAGTGGTGGAACGAACTTCCCCTGGGTGTCCGAACGCTCGCTGCCTTCAAACGCAGACTGAAGACCCACCTTTATTGAGAGTACTTGGGCGAATAGCAGAGTGGTCTCCTCACTGACTAGTGTTTAGTAGAGTCTAAACTAGGCTAAGATGTCTTTGAATTTTTAGTCTATTTAAACTAGCTGAGGTTTTTCTTGGGTAAATAGCAAAGCACTTTTGTAAGTCGCTCTGGATAAGAGCGTCTGCTAAATGCTGTAAATGTAAATGTAATGTAAATTCGTCAGGTGGAGTCGACAGTTGGAGAAGGACTGTTGTGTTGTGTTGAGGGACGCAGACTCAGTATAGTACTACATATACTGGTCATCATCTCAGTTTGGACAGGTCCCAATTTAATTATCCAATGAAAATGGAGCACAAAAACAGCTGATTTTGGTTGTTATGCGATTTCTTATTTTAATTTTACGCTCCACCTTAAATTACGCAGCAGCTACACTCCAACACCGGCACATGACCGATACTGCAGCACCATTCAAGGACAACCAGAAACTCGCAAGAAGCCAACATCTGCATTTTCACATTCCTTAAGTTTTGGGTCAGCTGTGGTGCGAATTAGTTCTGTGCAGTTCCTGCACAAAGGTATTGGATGGAGCTCCAAACCTCCAAGGAATACAAGCGCAATTCTCCACAGGCAAGTGCTGCAGGGCTTTATATCCATGTAGGTAGTGGTGAATATTGGGCATGGTGACCAATAAAGCCCATGTGCTGCCACTCCAGAGCACCCCATTCTATCAGCCGATGCATTGCCAATCTTCGGAGACTCTACAAGCTCTATGCGCAACTTAACTCCAGCGTCTGCAATGGGTACACATTAAAAGAGCAGACTTCATTGAACAAAAAGGGCGTCTGGATACTTTTGGACATACGGATGCTTCCAGATGGGTGTACTGCAGACCGGCTGACCTTCGATTTTGGACCAGGATGGCAAAAGGAGAAGGAGCTTCAGTCACAAAGAAAGCACAGAGGTTACATCCCAAATTACACACTGCTCCCTATGTAGTGTACAAAGCAAGTCATGCAATTCCAGACTGTTTAGATCTGTAATCTAATCGGTGACATAAGTAGTTCACTAGATAGGGAATAAAGAAGGTTTGAGATTCAGCCAAAAATCTGTGTTGTGACGTAAGTTTTTCGGCAGGCGTGTGGAGACGTGTGGACGGGGCCTAATAAATAGAGGCCTTTGAGTCAGTGGTTGCCAAACTCTTGTAGTCCTATAACTAAACGTAGCCATGCTGAAACTACAATCTTAGCAAAACGGGTTCTACACAGTACTGATAGGGGGTTCTCTGACTCTATAGCAATAGTGGAACCCCTTTTAGTATTATACAGAACCACTGAAGGACCACATACAGGAGGCTTTCCTTGTACATGAAGGAGCAAACACATTCAGATGGTTCTCAATAGCCCTTGAAGAACCCATTTCGAGGCTGGGCAGTGTGGTTGAAAGCATCCATTCATGTGATGCTCTTGGACTGAAACGCAGAAGAGCAGCTGTTCCTCAGGTGACTGAGAACATCACAGCTGGATGAGATCACAGCCCATAGAGGCGAACGACCATCTGATGGGACCCTCGTCTCCAGAGCTGTGGAAGAGTGAGTCAGCGGTCACCAACCCACCACAAGTGGGCGAGTGCATGTGACGGGCGTGCAGCAAGACAATGCTACAGGCCTTAATCAGGTACCTGATGGTCTCTTCCAGGATGACCAGAGTGACGAGGGGTCTCTAAACGGGCTGATTAGGACTAACTAATGACTAATGGACCTCCACCCACACCTAAGAGATTTTGCACCAGACAGGCATTAGACAGAGCTCTCCACCACCAGAACTCCATCTGAGGGAGTATGATCAGTCATTCCTGTGAACCTGGTCCTGGAGGACCATCTCTCCTACACATGTGTAATGGTGTCCTGCTCGGACACACTTCACCACCTCCACCTCCACCTCCAGCAAGCCAGGGCAGGCTGGTCTGTAAATCAGCCAGCAGATCAGCACCAGCTGGAGGAAGAGGGACGATGCTCCATCCGTCCGGTGGCAGTTCAACCCCTTCTCAGGACACTTCCGGTCCCGTTTATCCTGAAATGTGCAGAATTAGCTAGCTACGTGGACCCTGTGTTAAAGCACACACGTTTAGGCACTTGTTGGTCGGTACCTAGCTACAGCGAGCTTGTGGCTAAGCTAATAGTTAGCTAGCTAGCTAAACGCGAAACGCTTACGCAACTGTAACCAATAGCTAGATAGCTAGATAGCTAGCTTGACGTGGCTAGTGCTAGCTAGCAGCACAGGGCAACCTAGCTAGATAGCTAGTTAGTTAGCCAGCCAGCTAGATAGCTAGCTAACGTACTGAAACGTAGCTAGCAGCTGAAGTCTAGTCCTTCCATGGTTCTCCTTCTTCCGACTAGCTAGAACAAAGCTTCCCAAAGACGCTAGCTAGCTACCTAGTTAGCATTAGCTAGCTAGCTAGCTACATGTCAGGGGGCTGGGAGGGTGGCAGCAGGACAAAGCCCCTCCAACAGCTACTTTATTTAGCTTATCCACCAGCCTTAGTCCTCCTACATCTCTCTTTATTTAAGCACAGTAATCTGCTGTCGTTTTTAGAAGGAGGCAGAGTCCAATAAGCACAGAAACGAGCGTCAAACGAGCGCTAGCTAGGCCAACGCGTGCCAGTCAGCCTAACCAGCTAGCTAGTGCTAACCAGCTAGCTACTCAGACCGCCATGACTCACCATGTAAACAACGTTGAGGGAACAGAGGGCATTCTTTGAGCAAGTGAATCCTCCACACACCATGTTGAACCCTGAGGCATTTATCAGCGGGGCGAATCTGTTGAGCCTGGCCTCTTCTCCTCCTCCTCCTGTTGTTGTTGTCCACTCGACTGCTGCAGGTTCAGCTCTCGCCCGCTTTACCAACGACCATACGACCAGCGAAGCCACAGATCATCTCCTGCAGCAGGAGGAGCTATTCGGCCGACACTCGTAGCGCCGATCGATCTCTAGTGCGAGTACAGTGAAGACAAGCCGTAGTAGACTTATTAGGAAGATGAACGAGAGTGTAAAGTCATGGCAGAGCCAGTTTATAAAGAAATCGGCCTCTTTTTGTTGATGCTATAATACAAATAAGAATATGAACCAGTAGAGGGCGCCCACGAGAGAGACTCAATTGAATGGGAGTGAATGGGGCTAAATGTTAATAAATGTTGCGAAAATAGTTTCCTACTGTTATACGCAGGGGGTTTCGATCATTTTGGAAAGTAAATGAACGTACAACGCAGGAAAAGCATTAAAAACACAGTTTTAGATTTCCGTCTTTTTACTGTAAACGGGTTCAAGGCAGAAGGATGCTAGCATTCTGGCTCAAGGGTGCTAATCATCGGCTGTTGGCGCTCCCTGATGTCATGAATGTAAGAAGGGTTTTTTTATGACAGAAATTAATATAATAATAATATATTAGGATGTTATGTGTTGAGAAAAGTGCAGCTGTTTATGAATAATTACATTAAAAATTATTACAGTTCGCAGAAAAGCATAATTTCAAGCCATTCATAGAAGCGCCCTCTAGTGTCTGAGATGGGTATTCCTTTTTGCTCCTGTGATGTTAATCAGTTTTGTTAATCCATCGAGCATGATGGACCCGGTCCTGTGGTGCATATGGGCTCCATGAAAAGATATTACACTGAGCCCCACAGACTAAGGCGCTGTCACTATGACCAGGTGATCGCTGGTTCGAACCCCAGTCAGGCTGCAAGCCATCGGCAGCTGGGGCGAGAGCGCACATTTGGCCTTGCTCTCTCCAGGGTGGGTAGATGGCGCTCTGTCCCCATATCGCTCCAGTGCGGTGGCGTCTGCTGGCCGATGCATCGAAGCCGGGTATTTGGGCACATTTCCGGGCACATTGTTTGCGGCCAGTTTGAAAAACAGGCGTTTGCTGGCTGCACACGTGTCGGAAGGGGTGTGTGTTGGTCTTCGCCCTCACTACTGTCAGAAAATGGGTAAAAATACTGAATTAATTAATTCTTAGGGCACCTGTCAGTCACAGGCCCTAACTTACTCCACAATGGACCAGTATGTCTAATCTGCAGATTATGAGCAGTTCTGTGTTTTCCGTTGCTACATGAGAAATACAGGTGGCTGCTCATCCGTTGGCTGAGCGTGGATTTTGTCTGAGAGAGTATGTGATGGCATTCTGAGGTCCATTTAGATCAGTAATTGAAAATGTTGAAGAGACCTTAGGCTATTAATGGAAAATGGTAGAAATAATGGGGAATTTAGCTAGGTTTTTTAAATGTTGGGCCTAATTTGTTAAACAAATGCTACAAAAATAAAATCCAATGTAGATGATTTTACATTTAGCCGAATCAGTTGATCATAGTTAATCAGCCAAGGCTTATGTAGCTAAATAGACTTTCATTACTGGTTGCTTGTAAGCTGCACTAGCTTTGTGACTACAGAGTAAAACCGATTAGCTATATTAGCTAAATATATTGGTTAATTAAGTATGTTTGGGGTAAAGGGGAAATTGTAATTGTCCTTGACTTTTACTGGGACAATTCTGGTCCTCAGGTTGACAAACACCAAAGGTGACCAAAAGCCTAGAATTAAAGACCAGCAGCCAAGAGCTCTTTTATACCTTCACTAAAGAAAACAATTAAACAGGCGGAGGAAAGCCCTATGTCCCAAAATATTTGGTGCCTAGATGACTGTAATTTAGCTAATGCTAAAATGTATTCAAAGACAAATCAAACTGAAATCTGAGAAGGTGCGTGGGAACCACAGTGGGTAAGTCCCAAACATTACAGAGGGTACTCTACAGCCATATGAGGCTGGGTTACAGTTCTCTACTTCATAGCTACCACGTGACATTAGGTAGAGTGGGTCAGAAAGTGGATGATCTAGACAACCTAAGAGCATCTTTGGTGAAGAACAGCAGCACATGATGTCCAACTCAAGCAGCAGCTCTCAGCTCTGTGTCTGTAATAGTGAATATATTCAGACTATGTGTCTGTAATAGTGAATATATTCAGAGTCTGCGTCTGTAATAGTGAATATATTCAGAGTCTGTGTCTGTAATAGTGAATACATTCAGACTATGTGTTTTAACAGTGAATACATTCAGACTCTGTGTTTTAACAGTGAATACATTCAGACTCTGTGTTTTAACAGTGAATATATGCAGACTCTGTGTTTTAATAGTGAATACATTCAGACTCTGTGTTTTAATAGTGAATACATTCAGACTGTGTCTGTAATAGTGAATACATTCAGACTCTGTCTGTAAAAGTGAAAGCATTCAGACTGTGTTTTAACAGTGAATACATTCAGACTCTGTGTTTTAACAGTGAATACATTCAGACTCTGTGTTTTAACAGTGAATATATGCAGACTCTGTGTTTTAATAGTGAATACATTCAGACTCTGTGTTTTAATAGTGAATACATTCAGACTCTGTCTGTAAAAGTGAAAGCATTCAGACTGTGTGTTTTAATAGTGAATATATTTAGACTCTGTCTGTAATAGTGATTATATTCAGACTCTGTGTTTTAACAGTGAATACATTCAGACTCTGTGTTTTCATAGTGAATATATTCAAACTCTGTTTTAATAGTGAATATATTCAGACTCTGTGTTTTAATAGTAAATATATTCAGACTCTGTGTTTTGATGGTAAATACATTCAGACTCTGTAATAGTGAATACATTCGAACTCTATTTTTAATAGTGAATATATTCAGACTTTATTTTAAATAGTGAATATATTCAGACTCTGATTTAATAGTGAATACATCCAAACTCTATTTTTAATAGTGAATATATTCAGACTCTGTAACAGTGAACACATTCAGACTCTATTTTTAATAGTGGATATATTCAGACTGTGTTTTAGTGGTGAATACATTCAGACTCTATTTTTAATAGTGAATATATTCAGACTCTGTGTTTTAGTAGTGAATACATTCAGACTCTATTTTTAATAGTGAATATATTCAGACTCTGTGTTTTAGTAGTGAATACATTCAGACTCTATTTTTAATAGTGAATACATTCAGACTGTTTTAGTAGTGAATACATTCAGACTCTATTTTTAATAGTGAATATATTCAGACTCTGTGTTTTAGTAGTGAAAACATTCAGACTCTATTTTTAATAGTGGATATATTCAGACTGTGTTTTAGTGGTGAATACATTCAGACTCTATTTTTAATAGTGAATATATTCAGACTCTGTGTTTTAGTAGTGAATACATTCAGACTCTATTTTTAATAGTGGATATATTCAGACTGTGTTTTAGTAGTGAATACATTCAGACTCTATTTTTAATAGTGAATACATTCAGACTGTGTTTTAGTAGTGAATACATTCAGACTCTATTTTTAATAGTGAATATATTCAGACTCTGTGTTTTAGTAGTGAATACATTCAGACTCTATTTTTAATAGTGAATATATTCAGACTCTGTGTTTTAGTAGTGAATACATTCAGGCTCTATTTTTAATAGTGACTATACTGAGACTCTGTGTAATAGTGAATACATTCAGACTAATGTCCTGTGTGTTTTGTATTTACATCTGTGTTCAGGTTTCTTTTTGTAAACCAATTTGTATACCAAGTTTCATTCAGCATAGCGAGATGGAATAATGCAATTAAGTATTATCGTATGGAGTGTAATGTGTAATGTGTAATGTTACCTGTTATTGCTGTTTTTGCATTTTTACTTAATTGGATGTTTAATAAAACCTGTAATATTATTTCTGTACACAGTCTGTAACTCTCTAGTTGATCATACCCACGTCTGTGTTTGGCGTCTGAAAGAAATGAATAAACAAACTTGCTTGTCTCGACCCAGTGTTTTGAATAAACCGTCCTCGTGGCTTTTTTTCTTTCAGTTAGGCTGAATTCACCACAAAGTCCTGTTTGTGACAGAACAGCCTATGAGGTGGCGACAATTTTTGAAATCAGGAAGTGAACTCAGATGCAAAGAGAGGAAATTCTTGCAAGTTCAATTACTTCTCAGCTTCTCCTCTCCGCCTGTTCTTCAGGTTCCAATGCCTGCTTGCGGCTGCACGTGAAAAAAGCATGGCAAGGCAGGCTGGGGGTGCCAATGGGCTGCTGGGATAACTTTATCCGTCCTAGGCTGACTCACCTGAGTGGATAACATGAATAACTCAATTAAAGTGGCGCATTCCAGTGCAATCAGATCTGAGGTGAAGCGACATGACAGCCTGCAGAACACTCTGAAGAAAGTGCTGAAACAGCTGGAGAGGGTCGAGGACCCGCAGCTTAGGACCGGCCTTAAGGTTTACATCCACAGTATCCAAGGTGAGTCCAGCTGGTCTTTTATGATGTCCACATGATGGATCTTCAGTTGGACACAAAAAGATTGTTTAGATTTTTGTTGCGTTTGTGGGTCTCTTTGAAGAATGAGTTTATCCCAAGCTTATTTCTCAAACCTAAACACCACAGGTCAACAGGAACCATCAGAACCTCAATCGACCTTATTGAGAAGGTTGTATTTGTGGACTTGTAGAATCTGGGTCAGATGAGCTGTCATTGCGAACCTGTCTCCTTCTCTTTGCGGAAACGGTTCATCGAAGGAGGTTATAGGTGTAGATGTATCCATCCTTGTTCCTCTTCAGTTCTCTGCACTCTTAAGAATATTAATGCTACAAAAGGTTCTTCGAGTGGTGCCACAGAAGAAGAACCACTTCTGTTACCATAAGGAAACCATGGGATCTCATTGAACAATAGCTTACAAAGAATTTCTAACGATCCGTTCTTCAGAAAAGTCCAAGCAGAAAGTCTACGTCAGATTCATGATGTGTTTTTAAAGTGCAGAATTGTTATAGTGATGGATCGCATTGTTCTCGAAAGCTGGACAAATCCCAAATAAGAGAACATTGGTGAAGCTCAGAGCTGTTTAAATGGGTTTATTTCTTCTTAGGAATGGTTGGAGAAAAAGTCCCAATGTTTGTAATAGAAATGTGTGAGTGTGCAGAACCTGGAAATTTGAAAAGAACCTTAAACTGAACCTCAAATGAATTTTATTTAAACCTTTAAATGATTCTTCAACAGTTTGTTGAGCATATGATTCTCAAAGATTTGACCCCAATCACTGTGGATCAAACTGCGGTTGCCTGATTCCACTGTACTTTGACTGTTTTGAGATTTTGAGGCCCTTCCAGATTAAAAACTAACATTTAAAGCTTGTAATGTTACAATGAATTGATATTCCATGTTTTATTTGAAGCTTAAAACTCACTTTATTGTGTATCTATCTATCTTGTATGTTGCAGTTTTACAGCAACTCTTTCAGTAAAGAGACAAACAAGTGACTTTCCTCAAAAATTTGATCCCAATCACTGTGAATCAAACTGTGGTTGCTTGATTTTGCTGTTCCTTTGTCATTGTGTTGGTAGTTAATCTAATCTATTTGGTCTTCAGTCCAGTTCCTGAGGTCCTAACCAATGGGAATGCTTGTTTGGCTGCATCTGCCTAGAGACCACAGGGCAAATTATCCAGACTGGGCAATTTTCATTTGGCTTTTCAAGAAATTAAGTTTTTAAACCTTTAAACGGTTCTTCGCAGACAGACCCTGCTTACGAAAGTTTATTATTTAGGAGTGTAGACTCTAGATTTTGGGCCCTCAAAGACTGAAACCTTCAGCGTGTGGCATCCAAAGATTACAATGTAAAATAGATTAAAATTTGGACCTCTTGTATTTGATATGAGATGTTCGTTGAGTTGAGAGTATACAGGCATGTTGTCACGCTGTGAAAGTGTACATTACACACACTTCTACACACGTCTTCTTCTGGAGCAACTATACAACAGTGAGGTCATTTCAAACTTCAGCCTGCACAGTTGAGTACTGGATGATCCTCTGAGGGAAGAAAATATGGTTGATGTCATATCAATATCTTGCAACTGGGACTAGTATCTTCAGTTTATTTTTTTATTAATTACTTTTTGTTATTTTTATTTTAAGTGTATTTTAAATTTTGTATTATTTTTAAAAGACTAAAAGAAAGTAGAGAGAGCTTCACAATACTTTTTATTAAAATACATTAATACTGAAGAGAAAAAGCCCTGGTAGATACAAGTCCAAGTCTTTTGGGCTACATTATACTCTTTTTGTAAAGAAACAAGCACTTGTTCTAGGTTCTTTAAGTACTGATCCATAAGCTCAGGAAAATTCATTAAGATGTAACTAATAATGACAAAAAATAAAACCCTTATATCGCCAGCCCCTAAAAGCAGTAGTGAACCATGACTATTATGACTAGGTCTTCGATTCAGACTGTAAATGTCATTCTTTGGTCAAAAATTGAGGACAAAACAGAAAACACCTCCTCTATAACATCCATTTTTGCTAGTTCTCTCTATGAGATGTTAGCGCTAATCTAACAGCACTGTACTTGGACCATACTGTGTTCTAGATGATCTCTTATATTTTACAGCTTGTAAAATATAATCCATATGTTTTATTTGAAGCTTAAAACACACTTTATCCTGCATGTCACAGTTTTACAGCGACTCTTTCAGTAAATAGTCAAACCTGATTAGTTGGCCTGATTCTGTTTGGCCTTCAGTCCAGCTCCTGAGGTCCTAACTAAAGGGGGATGCTTGTATGGGTGTTTCAATTTCTTGAAAAGTCAAAGTATCTGCCTAGAGCCCTGTGGTACTTTGACTTTTCAAGAAATTGATCATTTTGCCAACTACAACTTACATATGAAAGTAGTACTGTAATACGTGAGGATTCTATGAAACCAAAGCTAAAATGATAAGTTTCAAGGTTTTCTTTGAAGGCTTGGAAATCATCTGATTGTCAACCTCTGCCTATCAGAAAGGGTTCAAAACTACTCCCAACATTGTTACTGTCCAAACTGACAAAGAAAATGCAAAGGTGGTCTGATCTAATTAATGTAAGTTAATGCAGTAACTAGAAGTACAACATGAAATAGCCTCACACTGTAAATAACGTTTTTTTCAGAGGATATCGGCAATATGGACATTCACGGCCAATATGAAAAAAGCTACCATTTAGAAGTTCTAAGGTTTTGTGAGGACCTCATACTCTAAAATGAAATTAGATTTCATTATATTCATATTATCTACATAATTTAGCCCAAGACTTGCTGTAACTTGGGTCTGGGAGGGCCCACATGTACCTCCACTCCACTCTTAAAAAGGAAAGTGCCATAGAAGAACCACTTTGGTTCCATGAAGAACCTTGTTTGTGAAAGAGATGTGTGAAGAACCTTTTAAAGATCTAAAGATGTCTTAATTTAATGTAAAGGTTCTTTGCCAACTTAACCAACACATCTCTATTGCAAACATTGGTTCTTTACGGAACCAAAAGTGGTTCTTCTATGGCATTGCTCAATACACAGTGGTAAACCCGGACATGAATCATAGGTCTTCTCTGTAGTGGGGTTTATGTGTGCTGTCAAACCTGTTTTGGTGCAAACATCTCGCTGTCTGTGTCAAGACGCTTAACGCTAAAGAATAGGCATCTGCCCAGCACTGACGTCTGAACCAATCTCCTGTTTTACGTAGCGTATAACAGTTACCGCAGTCACGTCACTTCCTAAGTGGAGAGCAGGCTGTATCTCCTAGCAATGTATCCTTATTGCACTAAGCTTCGTGAAACTTCGGCCCCACAGTCTAAACACTTAATCGGGAGACTGTATGTGTTAAGTTAAAGGCTCAGGTTGCGAGATTATTATCATTCTTCATCTGTTGTCACGGCAGCGGGTTTTCGTACGGGCCCACTTCCTGTCTGCCGCTCTCTTACTGCCCCAAAAGCCACTTCCTCTCCATCTCAGACGCCACCAGTCACGGCAGTGTTACACTCTATATTTAAAAAGGAACACTAATTTTGGTCCCATTCTTATACAGTTAGCAGCTAATAGTAGCCACTGGCAGGTACGTATGACGTATGTGTTCACATCCAGGCTCACATCTTATAGGCTTTCACCAGATAAAAAGAGACCCTCATAATAATGGGGCATGGTCATTTCCATTTCAATTCCATGCTACCAGATGTCCACGCAGAGAAGCTGATGGGGTCGTGGGGTCAGAGGTTCTGGCGACGACGGTTAATTCGCCTTTTATTTAGTCTTTCAGCTTCGCTCTCCTTAATTCACTTCCTCCCCAGAGCACTTCCTCTCCTGCATGTAATTATGGCTGATCACGCTGACGACAACGGAATAGGGCCAAGACAACGTCTTCTCTAAAACTCACAGTGGTTTCTCTGAGGCAGAGAGTGGTTTCACGATTGCTGACTGATGATATACTCTTAAAAATAAAGGGGCCTACAATAGTTCCTTGAGGGATGCCATAGAAGAGTCATGAAGAAACCATGTTTGTAATTGGGATGTGTAATAGAGTGTAAGGAAGGTTCACTCCAAGAACCATTTGAAACACCTTTATTTTTGAGAGTGTATCTTGAAATATGAACCTTCAATGCTTCAAGTTTGCATTTATGTGTTATTCAAGATCTTATGTTTGCATTTATGTCCATGTTAAGTCCATGTAGCAGCATCCACATTCCCCCACTTAAAGCAACATTATGTAATATTTTTACCTTCAAATAGCAGCTTTAAATAACTGATACATGTATCGTTCATTTGTAAACGTTTACAGTGGTACTACATGAAACTGCTTATTAAAAAAACGGAGGAAAAAAATGGTTCTTTTAATAATTAAGTGAATGGTCGTAGACTGGCTCCCACACAGTCTAAAAAGAGAATATGAATTGAAGAAAGAAAAAAAGTGAAAGAAATGCCATGGATCTCCTGTGCCCAACGTGTTGCCATTTGAGAATAGATATGACAGATCAAAACAGAGCTTGCTGAAGGGAGCAAAGAGACGGGAGGAGTGATGAGAAGATGTGAGATTTTGTTTTGGGGAGGCGGTGGTTTAGCTAAAAGCAGTGCAGAGAGAGACCAGAAAAGAAGCTCTTACGTTTGATGGAAACAGAGAGAGAGAGAGACATCAGAAGCTGAAGCGACAGCTTCGCCATTCAGTTCCAGTTCCGGGTGAGTCTAAATAAGAGCTATCGAAAAAGAAAGGGAACAAAAGAAGATAGCAGGACCAAGAACACCCCCACCCCCAGAGGTGCGAGCAGTAAAAGCACGGCCTAGCAGTGCATCCTGCCGTGTGCCCTCTACATTTACATTTACATTTATGGCATTTAGCAGACGCTCTTATCCAGAGCGACTTACAATGTTACCTGTATTACAGAGGTGGGTCAGTGTAGTGTTAGGAGTCTTGCCCAAGGACTCTGTTGCGCCACACCAACCCTCTTCAGATGGGGTCCCAAACTGGCGGTGTTGTTACTGCTAACGGCTATGTAAAGTGCGTATACGGTTAGCCTTAGCAAGTTTCAGCTGTCAGGAGTTGCTGAATGACGTTTATATGGCGTTAAAAGATTCACTGCCAAATTGAAGATGGCTGCAAGTAGATTTGAGTGGATTTGCGGTAGAAACACTGCAGTTAGACGCTGTTTTGCCATGTTTGCCCATATCTTCATTGATGGGGAACTCTCGGGGCCATCCTTCACACCTTCAGAGAACACCTCATGGTTGGTGCATAATAGAAAAAAAAAAGACTAGCTTAATTCCATTCTTAACTCTCCCATTGGCCAGGACTTCATGAGCAGAACTGAAGACCTAGAGAGTCAGATAAACCCCCAGCATAATTAAAAAAGTGACAGTGGGACCAATCACGTTCTGATTCACCAAATCTTTGAGCAAGAAGTGTCACTCTGGGCCTTCGGGAAGCCCTACATGTCACCGGCTGTGACCAAGAGCGGTCGCTGAACCTTGCGCTTGCAGTTACACTGCTACAGGCTTCAAATGACCATGGTTAACTATGGTTAAAACCCATATAGCCAATAAACCAATAGAGCCCATAACCCATAAAGCATAAAGCGTTTTCCTCAATGTTTCAGTTTGTCTTGAGTCTTGTAAAAATAGAAAAAGTGGTGTGTGTGTGAGAGATGCTTCCTGTCCCCGAGTGGAAAGGTTGATTTGAAAGCCGTGACCCCGTTTTGGAAGTCTTGCCATTGAAGTACAATGAGACGCGTCATGCCGCTGAGCACAGAACTCCAATTCAGACCCACTGCTGGTCCTATTCTAAGAGACACTTGCCCTCTTGAGCACTGAATATTGATTTCCGACTGCGATGTGGCCGGACATTAACATTTTAACACACTTCCCTCCACGAGTGAAGGGTTTGTGTGCGACAAACTGACCGAAAAGCATGAACGCAGACTTCCAGCTGTATTAGTCCAGCTAGCACACAAGCATGCACTGACTGAAGCAGAGGGTTAGGTACAGAGCTGGCCATGAAGAGTCAGAGACTAGACTAGAGAGCCAGTGCAGGGAGGTGGGGCTTATGCTCCACCTTACCTTAGTAACAAGCTGCCTCAACGCCTAGGGGGAAAAAAATGTGTGTGTGTGTGTGAGGGGGGGGGGGGGGGGGGTGTGTGATCAGCAGCCCTGGCAGCTCTTTTACCACGCTAACTGATCAAAAATAAGCAAGATGGCCTGTTTGCGTTATGCAGTTATGCAGACATCTCCTCGTCTCCATGGGTGTAGCAGCCTTGATTAGCTACGCTAACTTAGACGCCCTCATTTGTTGATTAGGTATCCCTGCGACTCCTCCTCTTCTCTCCACAAGCGTTTTATTGGCTCCCGATCCTTTGAGCATGCGCCCGCCTCTTCCCACAAACACATCACTGCCTCTCCGTGTTCCAGTGAGAGAAAGAGGGGAGAGAGAGGATGTGGAAGAGGAGTGGGAGGGGAGGGTGGTCGAGGGAGGGAGAAAGGGAATGAGAGGGTGGGAGGCAGTGGGGAGGGGGGGCTAGCTGTGGAAAGCAGAGGCTGCGAGCTGTCTGGCTGGTGACAAGGGCAGAGAGAGAGAGAGAGGAGGGAGATGAAGAGTAACGAGGTCCTCCAGCTCAGGCTTGCTCAGTGTGGGCACTACAAAAAGGCACCGAGCCGAAGGGTTTGAAGGATTCCTCTGCTGCTCAAGGGCAGGCAAGTGATCCGAGACTCGCTAGGCTTGACATGAACTTTCTCAGCCGCAAGGATGCATGTTCGCTTCATGCTCTGGGGGGCTTGATGCTGGAGTCTGCCTGGCTGACATCCTCATGGTGAAAACCTCAGATCACTGGAGGCGTGATGGATGGACTCTCTGTGGGGAACCTGTGATCCTCTCTGCGGACTTACCCTAAGCTCTTCTGGCTGATCCATGTGTCAGGTAGACTTCTTGCCTGTGTTCCTTTCACTCTCTCCTGACTGTCTGTCAATGTCTTTTCAACACTCTGGCGCATGGTTGCGACTCACATGCCTCGGTTTTGAAGACAACAGCGGGACGTCATTTTCCACCCCATCGCAGTTAAATGCTATTCACTCTTCTTTTGCTACTGCTTTCATCTTGTACAGACACATCTGCCTGCTGGAAGGTTAGGAAGGCTTCAGGTAATGAGATTCGAGTAAGAATCTGCATGCTCAAACCTTGCGACTGGATTATGAGGCATGATCCTTGAGGACGAATGAATTATCAGAGGTTTAGAGACATGTGGGAGACTAACGGTGAAATTGGTGGACACAAAGAACACTGGTAGCAATCTGGTCCACTCCAGGGAGAAGAAGCCACGTCTCAAGAACAGTCGTCTGTCCTCTGCTGATGCTCTTCAGAATCCCTGTATTTTCTGTCCGTCGGTTGCGGTTCTAACAGAGGACAGATTAATCTATGTCTGTGTCTGTCTGCTTGCCAAACTTGGATCTCATGGAGCGAACTGGCATATCACATCAAAAAACCACCTACCTCATCTCGCTAACTCTGGTCAAGGTTGAGACCACTGAGGAGCATGGGGTGGAAAAGGCCAGGCAAAGTGTGGAGGGCGAGACGAGTCAAGCTGGAGGAAAACAGGGACCCCCGAAGGCAGGCTCGAGCAATGGGGTTGAGCATTCGCAGAAACAAGAAGAGGTCACCGAGCTAGGAGCTGAGGCCAGTAAAGATGTCCGGCTCCAAGCAGAACAGGAAATACTTCCAAGCCCCAGAGACCATAAAGCACTTTTTACAGATGGTGCTCTGCCGGGTGACAGGCAGAAATCAATAACCTCATCTGCAACAGAAAACGGTGGGGCAAGAGAAGCCACAGGAGCCGCTAAAACATCTACAGCCAAGGAAGTAGCAGAACTAACCCAACCCCCAACCACGGGCAACGTCCCAGGACGTGTTAGCAAGCGGCCTATGTCCCTCCTAAAGGCGCACAGCGGTGCTCTCAGCAGCCGTGAATTGAGAGAGGCCAGGGACAGCATGCACGCCTCCTCTAAGAGCCTGGACCGTAAGGACAGCAGGTCAGCAATCCAGTCCCCCGCAAGCCCTGCTCCAGGTTCCTTTAGAGCATCCTGGGCTGTTTGTGAGGCCAGGCCTAGTCAGGAGGACCTGAAGGGAGACACTGGGACTAAAGCGTCCACTGAGGGAGTGATAGCTATGCGCAGCCAGAGCCCAAGAGCAGAAAGAATGAAGGCAGGGTCCACGTCTCTTCCGGCCCCTGTAACCATGGTCTCCAAGCCCCAGCGCAAGGGGAAAAGTCGTACCTTGGACAACAGTGACCTGAACTGCCTGTCCGAGGACCTCCTAAAAGGAAAGGGTGGCCAGGTTACGTCGGACATGAGGGCAGGTCAGGCACAGGGGGCTTCAACGCGCGACCGCAAAATGCTTCGATTCATTAGCGGCATTTTCAACAAGAGCACACAAGTCCCAGCCGGTGCTGGCGCGGTTCCCCAAACCCCCGGCTTGTCACAGAGGGAATCCAGCGAGGACGAAGGTAAGAAAGCACGTCCGTTCCCTGTCCCATAGCTGCAAGTGCAGGCCTGACCCCTTTTAGACCAGGTGATCACAAGAAAGAAGGCACAGTGCAGGAGGGAAGCAAACTTCGAAGGATACTGGGTCCACTGCGGAGAGGACCCTACAAGTGCCAGTTCCCTTGAGCTCTTCCCATGTCATAATTTAGGAATTTCAAATGGTATTTGCAGTAAAACCTCGAGCCAGGGAAATAATTTAAAGACTTCTTTAAGTTAAAGACATCTGTTCTATGATATCGCCCCCTCCCAACCCTCCCTGTTTCTCATCCGGAACATTTGGAATAGGGAACGGATTTGATAATGCCTACGCCAAAGGCTGTGCAATTACAGCCAATGTCCTAATCCCATCTTTGATGTTCCACCCACTGCCTGTTTTTATCCCAATCATTTCCCTCCGTGGCAGCTTCCATTCTTTTTAATGCTGCGATCTCCGATTCTGAACCATGTCGAAACCAGGCGTTTGATTCTCCCAGACTTATCGAGCGCTCCCTTTGTTAACAACAGCCTTTTTTTTTGGGGGGGGGGGGGGGGGGGGGGGAATGAAAAGCAACTCCAATTTGTATCTCGTAGCCTGAGGTGCAAATTTAGACACGAAGGAGGCCTGAGATCCTTTGGCAGACCATCAGTGAGAAACGGGATTTACGCTTAGCAGATGCATTTAGACTACGCTCCTATTGAGCATTCCTTGCAGTGCTTTTGAGAAGAGCGCATTGAGTGGGTCAGGACTAGCAACACCAACTTTTCCAAAAACTCTAGATGTTCATTTCTTTCACGGTTCTCAGAATTAGAAGATCGAACCTTGCAAGACCTTCTCAACCTGCAAGAATGTCACACACGTGAAGGTGCTCTACAGCTGGTTTGTCGATGAGGGCCTGATTGTGTCTGGATGTCTGTGCATGTGTGGATGTGTGTGTGGTCCATCAACTGGGAGTGCTAGCTGGTGTGTGTGTGTGTGTGTGTGCAAACCGACGCATGCGCGCAGGAAAATATTTACGTATGTGTTCACTGGGCGAGCTGACGGAGCGGCTGGAGGTGGGGTTGTCATGGCAACAGGCAGGCGGACCGAGCTGCCTTGTTGTACGGCTGCGTGATGCCAGGGAGAGAGTCCCCAGCACGATGAATGAGAGTGCAGGGGTATATGTATGGAGGGGTGGGGGAGTCGGGGTGGGTGGATTGGGGAGTGGAGGGGAGTGGGGGGGGGGGGGGGTATAGCGGCGTCTATTGAAAAGCATCCAGGCAGGCTTTAGAATGTGACACATAGAGCATCCTTTTTTCGGCCCAGGCTGCTCCGGATACGCTTGCTGTAAATGAAAGCTCGGGGGTCTGCATAAGGATCTTACTGTCTGGTGGTCCCCGTCTCATAAAGCCCTCACACAAGTGTGCCGGGCGATTGGGCAGAGGACTCTGTCTTTATGTGAATGCCTGCATTTCACACAGGAAGTTGGACTGGAAGTTGACAGTGGCGAGTTCAGAAACCCTCTCTTTATCTCGACCACAAGCTCCTGCTTGTGTGTGTGTGTGTGTGTGTGTGTGTGAAAGCACCCACGGCGATTCACACCGACCTGCTGGCCTGCTGCGCAGGTCACAATGGCGGTGTGTGACAAAGCAGTGGCCGCAAGGCCAGTGTCTCGGCTGCCCCCTCCACCCCGTCACACGTCCGCATCGAGCCACAGTTGGTCAGTCACGGCCGAGGAGGCAAAGCAATTGCAGGCAGGACAATGTGCTACTCCATCAGTCACTGGTGACAGCACAACAGCTGGTGTTGAGCCACTCCTTGCTGACAAGAGAGAGAGAGAGAGAGAGAGAGAGGGACGGGAAGCATGTATCTGTGGCTCCAGATCCAGTTTCTAATCTCACCCAATCAAAGCCGTCCATTTGATTTTTTACATTTACTTCAGTTCAACTCTGCAGCATAAACGTTCTATTAAACCAGAATCCTTACATACAGTCCACTCCCCAGTCCATATCCTCGCTGTCCTGCAAAAACCATGCATTTCCAAAATAGCAGCGTTACAGGAAAAGGAAAAAAAACCTTCCTAACTTAATTTTGGAGCATTTCTATTGGTCCATTCATCATGAAATTCTGGCCCAGTGTTAAGAACAACTGTCCGCTTTACATTACATCAAAATCTGAAAAATGACAAAAATGACCTTTCAGTGGTTGAGGTTTGCACACTACATGACCTGGGGTCTTTCACCAGGAGGACCCCGCCACGAGACACGAGTCTGCTCTCCAAAAACACTCTGAGAACTGATGCAGTCCCATGCGCCAGTGTCTTTTCTTTTTCCCGACTCTGTCGTGGTACAGCCACACATCAAATGGGCACCGGTGCTCCTGCCAAAGTTCATCCAAATGGACTCCCATTTATTGGGCCCAGACAGGCCGAGGAGCTGTTCTTGTAGCCATGCTTGTTGATGTTGTGTAACTCCACCCTCTGCTTTCTCCTCTCACAAGTCGCGGAGAGGTCCAGCTATGAGATATTTATAGGACAAACCTCAAGCTAATTTCTCCTTACTTTTTAAAACGAAAGTATGCGGTCGATAAAGTTTCCCACTACGTAAGAGTTCATATGTAAGGAAACCCAGTGATGTCACTAAAGCCAACTCATTTACATATACCACCCTGAGATTATAAGAGGAGCTTCTGGTTTTTGAATGAGGCACATTAAAGGACACATGTTATTTAATTACATCACCTAATCACTTAATAATAAAATAAAATAAATTAAAAAAAGGGCAGGGTATGTGAAAAGTGACCCACTACATACAGTCTATATATGAAAGCTCAGCTGATGTCACAAATTCCAGCTCATTTACATATTTCTATTTCCTATTCAGTCCACAGCGGCTTAGCCCCTCCCATTGACACTGTGGTTATATGGAGTGTATTTTGACCTAGAGCCTTTTTGTTGGATACAGGGCAGCCAATCACAACAGAGGTTGTTTACATAGGTCTGTTTTAAAGGCGCAGTCCCAACAAATAGTTATTTAGTTCTGGAAGGTAAAGAGCGGTTGGAAAATGGTCAGGTGATGGTCATTTTTGGTCAAGATGTGGTGGAGGGGGGGTTCTAAGTTCCATTTAAAGTGCAAGGTGTCCACTGCAGTGTTTGAGGGCCACAACTCTGAAGTGGTGTTTACAGAAAGTTTGCAGACACTGGCGTCCATCACAGCTGCCATGTAAAACGTAGACGTGTTTAAGAGTTTCACATTTTAGGAGAGCAAACCAGTCGAACAGAGAATCAAACATTTAGGCATTCTTGATGTTCTGGGAGTGACGGCATGGAGGAATTAGGGAAAGCAGTGTATTCTTATAGAGAGTAATCATGTGAATGCCATTAGTCTGGACATTTGCTCTTTATTTGGACAATGTTGAGAGATGGAGGCAATCTAACTAAACACATGCAACTTAAGAAATAATGTGAATTGTGTAATTAATAAAAATACTACTCCCCACATGTATTACTACTTAAAATGTATAAAATTAGAATCAGCTGCAGGTGATCAGAACATGGTTAGAGAGGATTCTGGAGG
The DNA here is from genome assembly GCF_030463535.1 of Salminus brasiliensis. NCBI lineage: Eukaryota > Metazoa > Chordata > Actinopteri > Characiformes > Bryconidae > Salminus > Salminus brasiliensis. Next base: position 31,628,890 of record NC_132891.1, on the reverse strand, counting down.
AGTCTGTCTTATTTAAACCTCAGACATTTAGTCTGATTTGCTCTGGATTTAGTTGAAGATCACCATGGCCAGACACAAAGAGCTCTCTGAGGCCTTCAGAAAGAAGGCAGTAGATGTAGATGCGTCTGGGAAGTGGGTTTAAAAAGATCTCAGAACATCTCAAAAAAGAAATCAGACCTCAAGACGAGTAGCGAAGCCTCCAACAATCCTGAAATGTCATCACAGGATCTGCAGATAGCTTTGGCCACAGTTGGCCAGTGTCAAAGTGCAGCATCTACCGTCAGAGAGAAGAGAAAAACTGAACAGGAGGTGTGCAAGGAGGAAACGCTTGCTGTCAAAGAAAAGCACAAGTGTCCAAAGCACACTGTTCCAGACGTCAAGCTGGTGAACTTTAGTCTTGCTCTGATGATTTCAGTGTGTGTGTGTGTGTGTGTGTGTGTTTGACAGTATTTAAGGGTTTGAGGAATGACATGAGCTTCTCTACAGCAAAAGTGAAAGCAACAGACACAAAATCTCACCTTCAATCTCTGACACGTGTCTGAAACTAGTCGTTTTGGTCAACGGACACCAGTTGAGGTTTCTGGGCTCAGTATGCTGTGCTGTTGTGCTGTAGTTCCAATACAGCCAGACATCCTGCCATCTCTAGCTGAGAAACAAGGGGCGTCTTGTTGCTGTGTGCTCTCATCCAATCTTCTGTATTCTAGTTCTCCATGTGTTTCAATAAAGCAGAAGTTTGACCCTCTGTGAACTCTCTCTCATTCTCTTTAAAGCATCGTGTGCCAACAGCCAAGAATGGACCCTGAATCGCTCTATTCCAGAGCTCAGATTGGTAAGACCACTCTGTTATCATTGTCCACAACATTGTCTTCTGGTTGTTCCTCATGTGCTGAGAGGATAGACACTGTAAAAACAAACACAAAAACGAGTAGTTCCTTAAAAACCCTCTAGGTTTGAAATGTTACCCAATTCACTTAGAGGGGCCTACACCGAGATCTTTGGAAGTTCCTCTTAAAGTGCTTTAAGGAAACCTTTAAAAAAACATCTTCTTCTTAAAAAAGCACCATAAGAGGTTCCTCCAGAGGTGCAAATTGAGGAATCTCCAAACGTTCCGCAAATATCTCGTCTTTTTAACAGTGTCTAAGAACTTCCTTAGTACAAAATCTGTTTCCTCAAAGAACTCCTTTGAATTCAGGTTCCTACCTGATCTTAGAGCTGCTAGATTTGGATCCAACTATTAGGAACGTCTTGAATTTATCTCACTGAACTAAACTTTAGTCCTTTGCCAGGGCTTCTGTTGAAGGGTTCTTAAAGCACCTTAAGACGTTCCTCTACAGTTTCAAATTGAAGACCCTCCAAAAGTTCCTCAAGGTTTTTTTAACGGTGTATAGTTTGGCAACAAATGTATCTCCAAAGCCGTATCTTTACATGAGAACAAGAAACACTCTCAGCTCTGAATGTAGTCTACAGGGGAATTCCACCAGAATTGAATGCTTAAGATCTGAGCAACGTCATTCGTAGTGGTTTGATAGGAAATGCTTCTTTCTAGAGAAATTCACAGAGTCAGAAATGTTCACAGGAACCAGACACAAGAGATGAATGACCTTCCGAAGCCTCAGAGGTTGTAGGCACCAGGTCACATTATTTATTTAAAAATCATTTCACTCAGCAATAATGATTGCAGTAAAACCTCCAGATCCCATTAGAACAGATGCAGGTAGACATAAATCCAGTAAACAGGAACAAGAGTTTCTCATTCTGATGAAAGTAGTGAGATCTTGTCAGTGAGCTAGTCTGAAGAACAGAGCTTGGTTCCAGGTTTCTCCTGAATGGCTATTTTTCGTAGTTTAAAATAGTAACTATAAAAACATGCTGAGCTCAGAGGATTTTAATCATCATAGCATTGGGTATAGGGTATATTGCCAACATCTCGGCCCATGTAAAGTAATCTGAGTCTGTAAGTTTCTTTAGAGTGATCAATTAAACCTCGATGACTTGACTGATGTTAGTCTCTGAATTATGCAGAATTATTAAAAAATTGGTGAGATGGAAAATTCAGGTCCAGAAAGTAGAATTGCCCCAGGGTTTTGTTCCAACTGCCTGAGCAGCTCTGTCCACAACACATATATAGCCATTTTATTGCCTATCCAAAAACCAACAGGCAACCAATAGTCTTCTGAGTGTTGACTTTTAGGTCCAAAAATTAAAAATCCATTCCAGGATTTTGTTCCAACTGTCTGGGCAGCTATGCTGCAGCTCAGCTGAGCTTCAGGAATTTGGTCCACAGATCCAAAGTTAGTTGGAAAATTCAGGTCCAGAAAGTTAAAATCCACCCCAGGAGTTTGTTCCAACTGCATGGGCAGCTCTGCTGCAGGTCAACTTTGGACCTGTGGTCCATCCATCCTGAATTTCTCACAGAATGGGAAGGGAAGTTTGCATTTTTAAAGTCATAAACCAAAATAAAAAATGAGATACAAGTTTTTGCTTCCACAGGAATTGCACATACATCTAGCCTAATCTGTAAGACCATGATTAAGCAATTATCTGTTGAGCAACACAGAGTTTTTTTGCTCAATGCCTGTGAAACGACTATCTGAAGATGAGGCTAACACTGCAGCAGTGCCGTCAACATAGGACATCGGATATGTTCTGAGGGTTATTAATGTCCGTCTCTGGGTTCACACAGGGGGTGCTGGGGAGCATACGGAGTGGAAAATCTGCCCTGGTAAACAGATTCATCACAGGAAGCTACCTGCCCGGGGAGTCACACGAGGGTGAGAACTTTGGTCTCTTTCTACACCTCTTCCTGATCTGATCTTCTGCCCTTGTGAAGACGTGATAGACGCTAGCAACCATTTTAGGCCCCGCGAAAGATAATACACTGGGCCCATAACGTCTGCCAAAACACTCAACTAATGCATTTTTAGGGCCCCTGTCAAACACAGGCCTCATATGAGCTCCAGCCCAAGTTCTTAAAGTTATCTTCTTGAATTGCAAGCATATACAACAAAGTGTTTGTACCCTATCTCCTTCTCTGTACCTCAGACCTGTCTCTGAACCCTATCTCCGATCATCAGACTGGGGTGACCTGGCCTTGTAGCTCAAGGTAGAAGCTGCCCCGAGTTCCCGTCCCCAAGTCCTCCTACAGTCATACAGAGCCTGCTTACACCTGGCATATATATTTTTTTACCTTCTCTGAGTAAATGGTCACCCTGCCCGACCTGCTGGAAGATTGCCTGCTAAGGTCCCCTCTACCTGCGTCAGACCAGCTGCCACCTACCAGTCCGACCAGCAGGCCCCCCACCCACCACCACCCATACCAGACCAGCGGCTCACCCGCCTACCACTGCTACCTGTTTAAAGACCATGTTAAAGTCCTAAATGGACTCGTAACTATCTGCCACTATTAACTATCTACACCATGATTATTATATTATGATTATGATCAGAGCAGTTCAACAGTATAGATGGTTTGGTAGCTTTTATCAATAATTAATAAATAGTTCTGATCAGAGAAGGATGGGTCGGGTCCCCCTTGTGAGTCTTGGTTCCTCCCAAGGTTTCTTCCTCCAGCTCTGAGGGAGGTTCTCCTTGCCACTGTCGCTGTTGGCTTTTTTTTCACTGGTGGTCTTTAATCCTTCATGTCTTTTGTTATTTCTTTTTGTCTCTGTCTTTTACTAATTACTTATTATGTGAAGCTGCTTTGTGACGACAACAGTTGTAAAAAGCACTGTACAAATAATTTTGACATTAACGTACGTTTAGGATCTCACGTTAAGATCACTCAGACCAGACCACATTCAGAGGTGGTCGGAGATGTATCTCATCCACATTTAACATGAGTGTAAATGGAGTGTGTTGTCTGTGATCGGATTCCAAGCGGTCTGTCCATGGCAGGAGAAATTTGATGAGTGGGTTACAGGAAGTGAAACGGAAATGGTGTACGGTGGGCCTTTATCGTGGTGATGTGAAATCGGATTTGGTCGCACTGGGGACGCATTTTAATGGGAAATGTAATCAGAATCCGGTCAAAGCACATTAAGATACTATCCAGAATCAAAACGCATGGCAGGTATAAACAGGCTCAAAGTCTATTCAAAGCCAATGGTTTATATGTGAAACCAAACCCAAATCTCACTGCTTTCCCTCCTTCCTCTGCTTCTATTAGGTGGACGATATAAGAAGGAGGTGCTGGTCGATGGACAGAGTCACTTGCTACTGATTAGGGAGGAAACGGAGCCTCCTAGTCCACAGGTTTGCCAGTATTATATTTCTATTCTGTGTTTGAGGGAAGACCTAAACGCAATACACACTAAATGTAGAAACCAACCCAACCCAATCCAATCCAATTGGACTCTGAACCATGTTCTCATCCCTTTTCCATTCTCCTCATCAAATCCGGGATTGCAGTTCAGCAGCTGGGTCGATGCCGTCATCATGGTGTTCAGCCTGGAAAATGAAGCCAGTTTTCAAGAAGTGTACAAGTGTTTCAGTGAACTGAGCGCCCACCGCAACACTGCGGACATCGGCCTTGTAGTAGTGGGCACACAAGGTATGTGGCCGCCTGTGGTCATACACAACCGGTTATATCATGGTAATAGTCCTAACCTGGGACCAGACCTTTTCAAATTCCGGTCAAGAAGGAACTGGTAAATTAGTATATCCTAGAATCAGCTCTTCCAGTCAATGTGCCGGCTGCTTTCTCCACAGACAAGATCAGCAGCACTAATGTCCGCGTGATTGAGGATAAGAGAGTGCAGCAGCTTTGTGCCGACATGCGACGCTGCACCTACTACGAGACCTGCGCCACCTACGGACTGAACGTGGACCGAGTCTTCGCCGAGGGTGAGGCGCCATTTCTTCACTGGTGGAGTGAGATACCCAGTGGTGGACAGTAATGAAGTAGATGTACTTTGGGTCATGTGTAGAGGGAGGAAACTGGACAGTCTGTGGTTTTAATTCAACACTAACCAGTCAAAGCACACCGTTCTCTGAACCCCGCCCCTAACTGCAGATTTACCAGTCATAGCTTAGTTTGAGAACGTTCTCTCTCCTCTCCTCTTATTGGTCAGACCTGTCTGGGACAGGTTCTAGACTAGTGTTACATTTAAAGCATCCACCCAAACGTCCATACGTCTGCTCTTACCATTTTGTGGATGGGAAACCAACTCCAGAACACCCTTACCTTACTCTTATCCTTATGAAGCTCTGGTAAAGCAGACAGATCAGGTGCTTGTAAGACTCTTAGCTAGGTTAGCTCATAGGCTAACGTCTTACCTGATAGCCTCACAAACAGCTGGCATGTCCAATTTCACCTGAGATTCATAACCGAGTGTCACCTCCACAAAATGGTAAGAGGAGATGTATGGATGTTTGGGTGGATGTGTGAAATTCTGCACCTTCAACCATAGATACAGGCGTTCTCTGAGTGGCTCAGCAGACTAAAACGTTAAAACTATGGTCCAAGGATCGTGAGTTTTAATCCCAGGTCTTGTTGCTTTTTGCCATCAGCAGCCTGAGCCTGAGAGAGCACAATTATCCATGCTCTCTCTGGGTGAGTAGATGGCACACTCTCCCCTTATCACTCCTACTATGATACTGGCCAGCACATGCATCTGTTGGCTGATTTATCAGAGCTGGAGAGCCAGCGCTTACCTTCCAGCACATTGGCTTGTCCTCACTCTCCTAGAGTTGGGAGCATTGGGGTGGTTAATTGGGGAGACCTAGGTAATTTTTACTACTGATACTTGGGTACATTTAAAACAGGTACTTTTGGTAATTAGGTCATTAGAAATATAAATAGAGAACTTCAACTTTTAGTAATGAATTCCCAAGGCTGCTCTACTCTCTTGTACATTGTCCACTACTGGAAACACTGGGAGCAGGTCCAAGGCCTATGGAATGGCCAAACAATTAACCTCCACTGAACGATTCGACTCAAACTGGACTATTAGCCAGTTCAGCAAATTAAGTTCAGCTAAGTTGTCTGAAGTGAAATTGTACTGATCTGCTTAACTCACAGTGTGTTCATGCTAATATTGTGTTGTTAACTTGCTAATCGAACTGTTCACCCCTCAGTATCCCAAAAGATAGTAGCAGCTAAGAAGCAAGCTGCTCTTCTGGCGTCCTGTAAGTCTCTGCCAAACTCCCCCAGCCACTCCGGAGCTTCAACACCAGTGTCTGCTCCATTCCCGGGACAGGTACTACATTCCAGCAGTTTATCTACCTTATTTTTATGGTAGCCCTGGTCATCGTACAGAGTGTATGGTGACTGCGGATTGTGTCAAACTTATTAAAGAAAAGGGACGGAAGTGAGGGAAAACATTTCACTTTTTTATGAGATAGAAAGTGTTTGTTCTGTTTCTATTCAAGAAATGATTCTTTAAGGAGATGGGAGTCGTGCAAAGGGGAGTTGAGGGGGTAGGAGTCGTTCAGTGGGGCTTTGAGGAGGTGGGAGTTGTGCAATAAGGCTTTGAGGAGATGGGAGTCATGTAAAGGGGAGGTGAAGGGATGGGAGTCATGTAATGGGGCTTTGAGGGGGTGGGAGTCGCTCAATGGAGCTTTGAGGGGGTGGGAGTCGTTCGGTGGGCTTTGAGGAGGTGGGATTCATGCAATAAGGCTTTAAGGAGATGGGAATCGTGTAAAGAGAAGTTGAAGGGATGGGAGTCATGTAATGGGGCTTTGAGATGGTGGGAGTCGTTCAGTAGGGCTTTGAGGAGATGGGAGTCATGTAAAGGGGAGTTGAAGGGATGGGAGTCATGTAATGGGGCTTTGAGATGGTGGGAGTCGTTCAGTAGGGCTTTGAGGAGATGGGAGTCATGTAAAGGGGAGTTGAAGGGATGGGAGTCATGTAATGGGGCTTGGAGGAGATGGGAGTCATGCAAAAAGGCTTTGAGGAGATGAGAATTGTGTAAAGAGGAGTTGAAGGGATGGGAGTCATGTAATGGGTAATGGGGCTTTGAGAAGGTGGGAGTCGTTCAGTGGGACTTTGAAGAGATGGGAGTCGTGTAACTGGGCGTTGATGAGATGGGGTGGAGTAATAGGGTATTAAGGTGATAGGGGTGTAGTAATGGCATGTTGAGAAAATGGGGATGGAATAATTTGGTGCTGAAGAAATAGGGCTTATGTGATGGGGTGTTGCGGTAAAGGGAGTTGTGTAATGGGGCTTTGAGAAGGTGGGGGTTGTGTAATGGGGTGCTGAAGAGATGGGAGTCATAAAAGGAGAAATACTAGATATATTGACTAGATTTAAAGTAATGTCACTCGCCAAGATATCATTTTAGGCTGTGTGAGATAATATCATTGCACATGAAGTCACAAGAAGAGTGTCAAACAGTTGAACCATCGAAAAAGTCACTGAGGAACACTAGAGGAACATTTTTTTCTAAAGACTTTGGGCCTAAACTGAAGGTTGCTATGTTGCTATTGTGAGAAAACCTCCTAAAGCCTGAAGCCACCCTTTTTTTTAGACAAGTGTTGTTGCCTTCCTCCAGTTTCTGGCTTAATTAGCACTAATTCCAGTCGTGAGCGTCGGACCTGGTTGACACCAAGCTGTCAAAAACGCAGATTTCTAAAGGAAATTGGAGGTTTTCTCAAAACGCCAGCGATTTGAACGAGTGCCATGTTCTTGGTGTTTGTCTGTTCTTCCCCCTCCATTCTGTTCCATTTAACATCCCTCTATCCTGCCCTGTGTCTCTCTCTCTCTCCCCCCCTCCTCTCTCTCTCTCCCTCTCTCTCTCAGGCCAGTAATGGGGGTCAGAGTAGTGATTACTCCTCCTCTTTGCCCTCCACCCCTGTGATAAGTCACAGAGAGATACGGGGAGGGGCAGGGGGAGAGGGGGGCTCGCAGCGAAACGTCCCCCGCCGACGGACCTCCTTGTTCACGGTTAGTTCTCCAGCCTAGCATAGAGACTTTTGGGGAGAGAGAACCAATCACATTCTGAGACCTGTGTGAGCGCTGAATGATAGCAGTAATGCTATTATTTCAGAGGCTGAGTAAGTCAGCATGCCAAAGAACCTCTCTGTCATCTGTCTCTCACCTCATCCCATGTTCCCTCTCTGCCCTCCTCTTTCCGTCTCCATCTGACATGGATGCCGTTTCAGAACCGCCGGGGGAGCGACACAGAGAGGAGGACTCCAGACAGCAGAGCTGATGGGGGAAGCAACAGACCAGTCATTAGACAGGTAATGGGGTCTCCACTGAGGTTCTTCAGGGTTTCTTTGGTAAAGGCAATGGTTCTGTATAGAACCTTCACCTGGTTAAAGCCAGGTACCTTATACTTGTGTAAAATCCTGCAATATCACTCTACCACCTCAGTCCACATTTCTTCACTTCACTTCACTTTCCTTCAGCTGGTCAACATATGCACATGTATGGCTGTCCTGCAAGTGATAAGGGGAGTCCTAGCGAGTGGGTGGGTTTATTGGCCCAGCTAAATTGGGTAAAAAAAAGACACAAAATGTCTATAAACAAATGGTACACAAATGTCTTTAAGCATTGTTTGTTAGCTACATTAACATCACGCTTGGCATAGACCCTTCAAGACCTCCGCCTGATCCAAATGAGGTAGTGAAATGTGTGTTTCTCTTCCCGTTCAGGGCACTTTATGGAAACGCAGTGAGCGCTCTTTGAACAAGGAGTGGAAGAAGAAGCTTGTCACGCTGTCCAACAACGGCATGCTGATGTACCATTCAAACATCAACGTGAGCCACACTTCTTCTGTTAGGCAGATGGATGTGCTGTCAGGGGGCAGCTACACAGTTTGTGTTGTTTTCGCTGTAGTCCAGCACAATTTTAATTAACATTAATATTTTAAGGGTATTTTCATCTACTATAACTTGCCATTTCCAGCCCTATTTATACAGTTTCTGCTCCCACAAGTCCAATTTTCACCCACCCTTTAGTTTAAAATCCAAGATGGCCGCACCGCACACCGCACATCAACAGTAGTAAAAGCAGAAGTATTCTACAGTTATGAACACGTCTGTCGTACACTGCTGTACTGTCCAACGTCTATCTGTGGACATGTTTCCATGATGTTTGGATGCGCCGCAAAATACTGCATAATGTGTTGCTGTCAACTGGTAACAATGCTCACTTGGGACAGTGCTAACTATGCAAACCTGCTTAGTTAAAAAGTGGGACAATTTTTTTTAGATTCACCATAAAACACCAGTAAAGGACTGTCAAACCAGTTGTGGTAAACTCTGAACTCTTTAGTGTTTTTTGGAAATAGTGTACAGTTACTGGAATTGTTTAACTGGAGCACGGTAAACTCAGGTGTGGCGTCATTCCCAGCTCCGATATCCCATTTCCGAGGTAATTGGAACACAGCATTAGTCCTGATCTTAATCCAAGAGTTTTAAATGGCGAATAGCCTTCTTAGCTTTCCTCAAGCAACTGTCCAGTTTCTTAAAATGCATTGTTCGTTTTGCCTTCAAATCGAGATGGCTGTGTGAGATTTACCTCAATTATGAGTCCAGTGTGCTATAAAACAGGGCCAGAACAACAGCAACTGAGTTACTGTCTAATTACTTGACTGGGCTGCGACAGTGTTTTGATATCGCTGGAAATAGCACTTCTCTTCAGACAAAAAGCCAGAAGCCAAAAGGCCAGAAATTTGTAAAAGTCTTTAAACGCCTGTATTATGCGCTTCAACGAGTGTGTATGCCTGGTTGCAGGACTACAAGCAGAACAACCATGGGAAGGAGATGGACGTTTTGCATGTGACTGTCAAAGTCCCAGGAAAGCGTCTGCACCGGGCAGCACCTCAACCTGGCCCTGCCCCTGGGGTCAACGGCCTCGCGAAAGACAAAACAGGCTTCGAAGGAGGAACCCCATGTGAGAAATGCAGGACACTCCTTTCCCTAAATCTCACCACAAACTCTTTACTGTTAGCCTGATTTTTGTCTGATTTCCTTTTTTCCTGGGTGCATACAGCGAATCTTCTGACTGTAGATGAGGGGGTTAGCACCGGAACATTGCCTCAAGATGAACAACGAGTCAAACGCTGCCCATCGTCTGTGTCTAATAAGGCTATAAGCATGGGTATGTAAATGCTGGAAGCACAGCTCCAGCCCTTAGTCCTCTAATTAATTTTTTTGTTTGGCTAAAAATCTAATTTACCCAATTTATATCCAAAATGTAGTCAAACTGAAGTCAATAAGCCAGGTTAGGAAGCCTCTGGTGTCCTAAGTTAGTTTTATTAGTTGTTTAATGGAAACATGAGGCTAATGTAGCTAACAAGTAATGGAAGCTAATATCCACCAGGTTAGCATTGACAGAATGCCTCATGCATTGTATTTAATCTCAGCTAGACTTGCTTGTGTGGTTTGTGACACAGCGTAGTATCATTTTATCTACAGCTGCAATGGAAATAAATTCAACCCCATTGCAAATGAGGTTTATTACCAAATTTATAAACCAGGATGTGGCAGAACGAGGAAGCTAACACTGGCTGCCAAAAACTCTCAAAAAGTTGGTGGCAGCAGACACTGATGTTTCAGTTTGCACAGTAAGGTGCACGCTAATCGCTGAAGGTCTCCATGACTGTACACCTCTACTGACCCAAAAGCACAAGAACAGTCGGCTCCAATCTGCTCAGAACCAGATAAATCAACCACATCCCAATCCGTTTTGGGATTCTGTTCTGTGGAGCGATGAAACATAACTGGAACTTTTCGGGCCTGTGGTTATGGGTATGTCTGGAGGAGGAAGAATGAAGGCTACACTGAAAAGAACACCCTGCGAAACCTGACGGTGGCTTGACGATGCTCTGGGGCTGCTTTGCTTCCTCTGGCACTGGAAACCTGCAGCGTGTAGAAGGGCAAAATGGATTCAATCAAGTATCAGGAAAACCTTAGAGAAAAGTCACACCTTCTGTGAGAAGGCTGAAGAGCTGAAACCTGGGGCGTATTGGGCCCTCCAACAGGACAATGACCCCCTCATACCTCAAGGCTGGGTTTCAGGAGAAGTCCTGGAAGATTCTAAAGTGGTCGTCACAGTCGCCTGACTTGAACCCCATAGAAAATCTTCGGTGGGATTTGAAGAAGGCAGTTGCAGCAGCAAACCCGCAGGTCATAACAGCAAGGGGGTGCTCTACTGTGGACTAAAGACGCTTGTCATGAAGAGGGTTAAAAATTCAGAGACTGCAGTCATCATTAAAAGAAGCTACATTAGCCTCGTAGCTTCAGTCCAGAATAATAGCTATGGACTTGAGATGCCGAACGTCACATGTGCCAACTACATTTGAGATTTTCAGTAGAAATGTCATTTAATTGCTTATGAAATAATGAAAAACCATATAGCCTTTCCTGTGTCAGGGAAAATCAGGTGTGACGATACTGCAAAGTCCAAAAGTTCTGACAAAGGTTTCTTCTACCTCCAACTCGAACAGACTCAAGCATTGAGGGGACTGTGGGCTCTCCTATCGGCACCCCATCCTCCCCCATGACTGACAGGAAGAAGACCAAGAGGAAGAAGAGTATGAACGTTAAAGGAGACGTGGCAGCCAGCCAGGCTGATGGTAAGCAACCACCTGAACCATACCAAGAACTTAAGAATATTTGGTAATTGGAAGACTAGATCTGGGTTGTGACGCAACATTTTAACTTTTCAAACATTTTAAATTATCAATTGGGACAAAACTATAGACAAATATCAGTGACAAAGCCTGTGCTTACTCAGCGACTAAACATTCATCCAAAATTAAGACCAGAAACATACTTCTGGTCTTTGATGGTTAAGCTTGTCATTCAGGGAAAAACCTGAAACCCTCAATAAATACCCAGTGCTGGTAAACCAGCTGGTTAAAAGCTGGCAAAGCAGCTTAGCTTTTGATCTGCATAGCATATGATTTCCATTTGAGTATGATGGACTAGCTGGTCATCAAGCTGGTCAAACTGGTTGATTAGTTTGGTCATGCAGGTCAGTCAGTCGTCAGCCAGGAGCCTCTAGTCCATCAAACTCCAAAGAAAACTAGTCAAGAGCTAAGCAGCTTAACCAGCTTGTTTACCAGCTTAGGGCATGTATGTTTTCCCCTCAATGACCAGCTTTTAACCACCTTGACCGACCATGACCACCTAGACCAGCTTTGACAATCTGAAAGCAGAACCATCAAACTCAAATGAAAAAATACTCTATATCCCGGGTCATGCTGCTTGCCATCAGCAGCCAGAGTCCAGGAGAGCACAATTAACCTTGCTCTCTTAAGGGGTGGGTCGATAGCACTCCATGCCCACATCAGTGTCGGTCAGCACGCGGCGTCTATTAGCTAATGTATCTGAGCTGGGGAGCCACACTTTCCTCAGAGTACGCAGGCTACCTAGCGATACTGCATCAGGGCTAGGGTTGTGTGTGAGTTTGTGAGTTGCCATCAGCAGCCAGAGTCAGAGAGAGCACAACTGGCCGTGCTTTCTGATGATAGATGGTAATCACTTCCCTCATCACTCTTCAGCGATGTTGGCCAACTAAAGCGTCTGTTAGCTGTTGAGGTGGAGCTGGGGACCTGGGGGCATTGCTAGTGCTAGGGGAGTTATGAACGGGGGGGTTAATTGGTAGTACCAAATTAGGAGTTCTATCATACCAAGCCTGACGAAGTTTCCTCTGGTTTCTCCCTCTGTTCTTCTGCCCTCTGTCTATGGTGCTCATGCAGATTTACCACAATGCAACTGCGTTCTCTGAAATCTCTGTTTCACCTTTGCACTGGAATCACTGTTGCTTCTCTCCTTGTCTCCTTTTCTCTCCTCCTGCTTTCCGTCTCCGTCCTCTGCTGTCCTGGGCTAATTTCTCGCTCTGCAAGCCAAGCGCAAAATGTGGAAATTGAAAAGCTTTGGTAGCTTGAGAAACATTAACAGAACAGGTAATAAGGAGTGACGTGGATGGAATTGTACAGTTGAGCTCCAGTGTGCCTGCCTGTAGCTCTGCTGTGAGTGTGTATTTGTATGTGTGTGTCGTTGTTCATTTCTCAGCCTTGATGCCACATCATTAGATTACAGCAAATGGATTTGTGTGACCATTCCCCCCCCCCCATTCTCTCTCTCTCATATGTCATGATAATGAGAATTTGATGTATTAGTCTGAAGGCTTCAATGGATGTCCTCCATTGATTACTTCCTCTCTGGTAAATAAATATACGATAAATGTTGGTCGGTCTTTGCAGAGGAGGAGAGCGTAGACTTCATCATCATATCGAGCACAGGGCAGAGCTGGCACTTCGAAGCCCAAAGTCAGGAGGACAGGGACGGTTGGGTGCAGGCCATCGAGAGCCAGATCCTGGCTTCTCTGCAACTGTGTGAAAGCAGAAATAAGGTGGGTTTCCTAGTAGCTGCCCACCAATGGCAACAGCTGGTGATATCTGCTTGAATGTTACACACATTCTGATCAAACTATAAGACAACAAAAATAGGAGTACACAGAGTACACATTTCAAACATTACTATAAGAAAGGAATGATGCATCAGTCGCTTTACTTGGATGGTCCTTTGTAGATGTCTCGTAGAGTCCCCTGCTGCATTCTCTCTTCACTGGCGTCGTAGCTGTAGCTGCTGCCCACATCAGATTCAAAACCCTGATGTTGGCCTACAAAGTCAAGACTGGACCAGCCCCTCCGGAACTTGGGCAATGGTCAAAAGCAGATCACTACCAAGAGCCCTTTGAGCTTCAGGGTACGGCTCAGCTTGACCTGCCATCCTTTAGGATCCATGGAAGACAAGCATCCAGGCTTTTTTCTGTCCTGGAACCGAAGAAGTGAAACCAATTTCCCCATGGTGTCCGAACGGCAGAGTCGCCTGCTGTCTTCAAACGCAGACAGAAGTCCCATTTCCTTCAAAAGTACTTGTAAAAGTAAAGTGTAGTGTAGGGTCGAGTATCATGGTCTCCATGCTGACTTTTATATTTAGTAGTATCTAAGCTTAGAGGTATCTATTAGAGCCTAGCCAATACAAACTAGCTTAGGGTATTTTCTAAAAACAGTAAATCTCTGGATAAGAGTGTCTGCTAAATGCCTTCAATGTAAATGAAAATACCATAACGGTGTGTATATGTGTATGTGTGTTTGTCAGCCTCGAAGGTGCAGCCAGAGTGAAGCTGTGGCACTACAGGCCATTCGCAATGCCAAAGGCAATGACCTGTGTGTGGACTGTGAAGCCCCAAGTAAGTGCTTACTTAACCGACACAATCATATTCATATGCCATCAAGGATATTTACGGAACTGTGAAGAGTACATTAGAAATGGCCCTGGCTTTCTCCTCTAAACAGATCCCACTTGGGCAAGTCTTAACTTGGGAGCGCTCATTTGCATCGAGTGCTCAGGAATTCATCGGAACCTTGGGACACACCTGTCCCGAGTGCGGTCCCTGGATCTGGACGAATGGCCCAGTGAGGTTACCAAGGTACTGATGGCTATAGGCAACTACATGGCCAACAGCGTCTGGGAGAGTCGTACACAAGGGCGGCAGAAGCCAACACCTGAAGCAACAAGGTGAGAGAAATCTCTTTGAGTTGTTACCTTTGAGTGTCCTGGTCAAATTCGGCCTTAGGTTGTCTTGGTAGAGAACAAGAGGTCGGTAACAAGAAAAAAAGGGTTGGTAGGCCTGATTTACCAGTAGTTCCCAGTCTTGGAATATCCCTGGCTTGCATAATGAGGTGTTTCCCCTGCTCAGAAACACCCTTGATATAACTAATCCGCTGGAAAATACTAAAAAGCGCAGGACAGGGGTGCTTCAGGATCAGGAATGGGAACCAGTGGTGTTCATGTGTATATGGACACATTTGTGTAGATGTTACACGACAGATGTCTGACATTTTTCAGCAGAATCAACAATAAATATAAAGACAAATACAGACAATTAGCACAAATCCCTTTTCTCAATACCTACCTTCTGGTGGAATTTCCATTCATTTAGGGATTTGATCCTATACTTGCTCTCGGTAGGGCAGTTTTGAAAGCATTCTGTCAGATGTAAAAGGCTGTATCCCTAACAGAGCTAAACTCCAAGGAGAGTTACGATGATCCGTTGCTGGTATTCAAGCCATACATGATGTACTGTATGATGGTCTGTCAACAAAATGTGAGCATATACCCAAGAACGTCCTAAAGACAGAGTAAATCAGTGTAAATCTGTGAACTCAGACAAATGGAAGTGGGGTTTCTGCAGTAACTAACTTACCAACCATTGCCTGTTTTGTTTGTGTTTGACTCAGAGAGCAGAGAGAGTCATGGATCCGGGCTAAATATGAGCAGAAGCTGTTTGTGGCGCCCTTGCCGACTCAGGGTGAGAGCCCAGGGGAAGTGACGTCGGCTCAGCTGCTCAGTGCGGTCACGGAGAGAGACCTTCCCCGGCTCCTGATGCTGCTGGCCCACAGTGCCAAGGAGCAGCTCAATGCCCCGCTGGCCGGCTCTCCTCTGCAGCCTCAAAGCCCCTTACACGCTGCCTGTCAACTGGGAGATGTGGTCATGACTCAGCTTCTTGTCTGGGTAAGGCATACTTCATTAAAATACATGACAATATGTATCAATCAGTCAATTAATTCAATAATTAATCAATTTCAGGTTAGAGTAGTTTAGAGGTGACTCTCAGGCACCCAACAGTGGCAGCTTAGCAGACCTGGGTATTGAACCTACAACCTTGTGATCAACAACCCAGAGCTCTAACCACTCACCAGTGGCCTTTCTAGACTATTTAATGACTTTAGAAGGGTACAGATGAAAGAAGCTGTCTCGGACTGAAGGCTGTGCCATTGTGGATGTTCTTCCCAGTCCTCGTTCATTTACATTCAGTGGTTAATAGCAATTTTTTTTAAAAAGTCTATTGTGTGTTCCTCTCTGCAGTACGGCAGTGACGTGAAAGCAAAGAATCCCCAAGGCCAAACAGCTCTAACACTGGCGCGGCAAGCTGGAAGCCAAGA
Source organism: Salminus brasiliensis (assembly GCF_030463535.1). Classification (NCBI taxonomy): domain Eukaryota; kingdom Metazoa; phylum Chordata; class Actinopteri; order Characiformes; family Bryconidae; genus Salminus; species Salminus brasiliensis. Next base: position 31,612,985 of record NC_132891.1, on the reverse strand, counting down.
GTGCATCGAGATCCTTCTCCAACATGGCTGCCCCAGTGACACTTCACCAACCACACCCACACCCGTTCTCTCTCGCAAAAGTAGCATCACGAGTCTGGGACGTGTCAACTCCAGGAGAAGGGTCTCGTAACGTGGAAAACCTGATGGACAGATAACCTTTCTTCCTTTCTGACAAAAAACTGCTCCATTTTTATTTCATTTTGTTACAAAGCTGTGTGCGTCTCCGTGGATATTCTTCTCTGTCCTCATTTATAAACGTCCCATCGGAGTCCTCCGAAAAAAAGGCAAAAAACTTACCTTGTCAGTGTACGAAATAAAATTAGGAAGACAGCTTCAGAAGAATGGAAAAGGCTTTTTTTCGAATACAGATACTGTTTTCAGTCAAAAGCAATATTATACATGCTAATCACACTGTAGTATATCTATTACAATGGACAAATGTAGCCTATAGAGTTTCTCAAAGCAATCTGAGGACATGTAATCACCATTACTGTGTGACTGTCATAAAAACTGTTCCTTATAATAAGCAACTTGACTGAAGGCAAATGATCATGTTTATATGGGTAAAAGGAATAGTATTTGTCATTGTGCAGCATTTCTATATACTAGAATTAATAAACTTCGATCTTTAAAATTTTTGGCAACCCCTTGCTGTTTTTTCTTTACGGTTAGGAGGACAAATCTAAGCTCAGTTTTTGTTTTAATACCTGGCTAAGGATTTAGGGCAAAGAAATTAAGTAAACCCTTTGGAATTACTCTGATTTCGGCACCTAATTACTAATAAAACGATTGTTAAGTCACAATTATAGACAAACACCATCTAACTAAACTCCAAAGTGCAGGCTAGAAAAAGTAAGTGATCTGTGTTAATGACTTTTACAAGACCTACCTGGCAAAAGATGCTTCAGTTAAGGAGATTATATTGGAAGTGTGGGTCACAATTATAGACAAACACCATCTAACTAAACTCCAAAGTGCAGGCTAGAAAAAGTAAGTGATCTGTGTTAATGACTTTTACAAGACCTACCTGGCAAAAGATGCTTCGGTTAAGAAGATTATATTGGAAGTGTGGGTTTCACAGGTGCTTTGTCTAATAAATAAAGGCACATTAACCATGGCTACTGGCAAATTTTTTTATGTGACTCTCAGGAAATATTAATTAGTGTGAACCATGTCTTAATGCATACAGCTTTCAGAAGACCTCAGAAGGTGTGTTACAGAGACAGATGTCGGTAGGATATGGATCAGACCACATTTTCTTGGTAAATAATGCAGAATTTGATGTAATTCCAACAGGGTCACTTTTGTTTCTCCTCTGAACGTTGCTAAAATGAGCTCAGGCTGAGGTATGGACTCTACAAGACCTCTGAAGACCACCAGGATGTTAGCAGATGATCCTTCAAGTCCTGTTAGTTTTCCTGGTTGTTGTCCCAGCACATGCCACAGATGCTTGATCAGATTAAGATCTGGGAAATTTGGAGGCCAGGGCAACACCTTGAACTCATTTCACTGCTGAAAGAGACCACTGCCATCTGGAATACCACTGTCATTAAGGGATGTCCACATGAATCCAAAGGTACCTCATGCTCCCTCAAAAGTCCTCTTCTGATGATGTAGCTTGAAGGTGGGAAGTGCTTTGGGATGGATTTTGGGGGGTTACAAGGTTCTCCAGCTATCATATCTGTATTCATTAGCGTCTAGAAATCAGATGATTCCTTTATCGCAGTGGAAAGGGTTCCTTATGGTTGTAAGGCACGATTCTGTTAGCTGCTTCCCCCAAGCTTTGGGAAATACACTGGTGCATTGTGGGAAATGTAGTTCTTGTAGTGAATTTGTGTGGCGTGTCCTGTAGTTCTGCTCAGCAATCCAGGATGAACTTGACTGCCATGATTTTAGTGGGTAACAGCAACATTTGTTGTTTTCACCATCTCGTAATGCATGCTGGGAACTGTAGTGCTAAAACCGCTACAAAAAAGGCTCCAAAATTCTACAAGGATTCTGTCAAATCTATGAGGCTTAGGAATGCAGCTCTTTGCTACAGACATATGAAAAGCTAGTACTGCCAATTAACCCACCCATCCATAGCTCTCCCTAGCACTAGCAATGCTCCTGGCACTAGAAGGGTAAGGACTTAACACATGTCTCCTGTGACACAGATGAAGCCGGCCACCACTTCTTTTCGAACTGCCACCCATGTGTCATCGCCGGACAGCTGATACACCTGGAGGAAAGCGCCGGGTCCCCGGCTCCACTGCACCAGCTAACAGACGCCTGTGCCAGCCAACAACAGGGAACTCTTTCGAACTCCGGCCAATAATGGCAAAGCGGCAAAGTTTGGGATTCGAACTTGCGACCCCTGGGCCATCGTGGTTTTAGACTGGAATGCCACAATAAGTAAAACTACATATTGACCTAATGCTGCGTTCACATGCTAGTCTGAAGCTCCTACTACTTACTTGTGAAGTCAGAATTATGAACATATGAATATGAACAAATTGTAGTGCTCTGTTGTTGGAGCAAAATAAAAAAATGGTGGCTAACGCAGCATTAGAGTTAGTAGTCAATTTGTTACGGATAGAACGATAAATAGCATTGACCTATATCAAGTTAAATGCATATAGATTACAGATTGAAATGATGTCCATAAACAACTATTAACAGCACCTGCACTGTTAAAAAAATAAGAATTATGTACCATCCAATCTGATTCTCTCTTCTCTGCCATGTTAAAAGGTTGAAGGTCACCCTCAACGTTTCTAAGTTCAGCCTACATAGTCAAGAACGGACCAGCCCCTCCATAATTGATGGCAATGGTCAAAAGCCGGTCTGCACCAAGAGCCCTTCGAGCTTCAAGTACGGCTCGGCTCGACCCGCCATCCTTTAAGATCCACGGAAGACAAACGTCCAGCTTTTTTCTGTCCTGGCACCGAAGTGGTGGAACGAACTTCCTCTGGGTGTCCGAACGGCAGAGTGTGTCTCCATACTGGCTTTTGTATTTAGTAGCGTCTAAACTTAGAGGGATCTTTTGGACTCTGAGTTAAGAGTGAAGCACTTTTGCCTCCAGTGGCTCTGGAGAAGAGCATCTGCTAAAGGCCTTAAATGTAAATGTAACTCAGGAACTCGGGTATCAAAATGATCTCCGAATTTCCCACTAGAAATTACGACCTCAGGGCGTGTTTATGTGCACCTTCCAAGTCGGTAACTCATATTTACCATCATTCGGAGAAAGCATGTGACCGCAGCATGAGTGTGTCTGAGTATGAAACAAGGTTTGCAGTGAACTTTTGACCTAGGCCTACTTGGACCTTGTTGGTCTATTTCAGTGCTCATCGAAATCTGAAAACGGCCGACCACCGGGATGCGAAACCTAAGGAAAGGCAAGATTACCAAAATTAACCTTAACAGTTATAACAGTCATAGATAGGATTAGTTTAAAGGCGATAAACTTAGCTCGGCTTACCTATATCAGCTTGGCCACCCTCGGTCAACATATTATTGCCTGTGTAGATAGACATAGACATAGACATAGACTTCAGAGAGGATGTAAGTGGTAATATGACCAACTGAGACTGGACCACTTTGTGTCAACAAGGCTACACTACACTGTATGTAATCTGAAGGCCCTACATCATGTCCTACATCTGTGTGCTGTAGTGTTGTTGAAGATGACAGTGGTGGTACTGTTTATTACTCCCCACACAGCTGCTGCAGCTGCTGCAGCTGCTGTGAGTGACCTTACCCAACCCTTTCCAACTGTCTGCTTACTTCTGCTTACTTCTGCTTTTCTCGCTGTGCTCTCCTGCCTACCCTCTCCTGGCCGGGCTGGCTAGTGGATGGTGTTTGGGTGTCTAGCTGGATCCAGAGGGATGCACTTTGAGGTTAAGTTAGCTGACTTCATGAGGCATCTCTCCAGCGCTCTCCGCTCCCAGCCGGCTGCTCATTCCAGCTTCGATAAGAGGTGCTTTGGCTCATTACACGTTAGCCATTAGCCTCTGGTTCGGGGAGGGGGGCGCGATATTTAAGAAAGCTGGAGAAGAGACGCGTCCACCGCCGCTGTGTGGGTAAATAGAAAAGCCTATATATTTACACCTGCCTGGTTAGTTAGCCACCAGGTCTATGGGAACTGACTAGCAGCGATAGCCAAGATAGTTAGTTAGCTAGCTAGCTAGCTAAAATAGCATTAGCTGCGCTAGCGCACTCAACGGACCGCGTTAGCTTGTTGGCTAACGGTAGAAAAACATATGGGCATTCGGTTTAATTAGCTAGATAGTTGTGTCATGGCTAAATGAGGTGTAAATATGTTCGTTGTGTTTTCTAATGGGCTTTAAAATGCACTACACGCTACAGTGAACCCCTCTCCTTTGTTTGCTAGCTAACGCTAGCTAGCTAGCGAGCTCATAGGCTGAATGGCTGGGACGCTGCTGGTTAGCTAGGTAGCTAACGCTAGCTCGGTTAGCTAGCTAGCTAGCTACGTTAATGTGGGATGTGTAGATATATGTAGATACATGTAGATAGATAGATAGCTAACTACCTTTTCAGAAAGTAGGGGGCAATTGTGGTACGAATTTGTCCACCTCCTAAATTGTGGCTTGGGTTATAGCTAGCTAGCTTGTAGCTACTTTTATGCACTTAGCTAGCTAGCTAGCTAGCTAACTAGCTACCGTTACTGCAGCCCCCTTTCCCATTCATGGTGTTAGCTATAGCTAGCTAACCAGTGCTAGCTAACTAATATTTAATGTAGGGCATTATTATGCTGGATATAGCTAGCTAGCTAATTTAGAGGAGCTCATTCATGGCTTATTTCTTGAACACAAGCCACTGTTTGAGAACTAGGCACTAATGGCCGGCTAGCTAAATGAATAAATAGCTGGCCTAGGTATGGTAGCTAGCTAGCTAACTTGAGATGGGTCTGGGTTTACAGGTCACAAGTCGTGGAGTTGCGAAGTTCATGAAGTTATCTGATGTTGTAGGCAGGTTTACTGGCTGACTAAGCCTAAGCATAGACTAAGTAGGTTTTGTTCTTAATAGTGCAGATAAACTGATCCTGGAGTTGATCCTGGGGGGTGATGCCAGTATCCAGTGTTGGCACCGGAGCAGTATGTATCTGGTGGGGTGGTTGATCTTTTGACCGCCCGTCAAAAAGAGTCACCATTTCAGCACGTTAAGGTCAAAATCACGATAAATGAAGTCATGCTACCAACCAAAGCCACAATGTAAAGAAAATAACTTTTTTTGTTTATGTTGTGTTTCAGTTATTCTGAGCTGCAGTGCCAGCCATGCGGATCAGGCTGCAGGGCTCGGGCCACGCAGCCCTCCTCCTCTCCGAGCTCAACCGCTGTCGCCTCTCCCGGCTCCTCTGCGATGTGGTCCTGCAGGTCGGGGGTCGTTCCTTTCCAGCCCACCGTGCAGTTCTTGCCTGCGCTGGCACCCATTTTAACAGCCTGTTCTCCAGGAGCACCTACAGCCAGGGTGGGGTTCCTACCACCTTTTCATTGGACTTCATCTCCGCGGGCAATTTCGAGAAAGTCTTGACTTTCATTTATACGGGCGAGATCCTCACCGACTTGATCGATGTCGGGGTGCTGTACGAGCTGGCCGAAAGGCTAGGCGTGAGGGAGTTGGTGCGTGCTTGCCATGCTACTTTTCCCGACATGAAGAGTTCGGATGGAGATGGAGAAGCAGACATGGCTCCTGCCACCACCATGGCCTCCGCCTCTGTTTGCTCTTCCTCGGCGGCTTCCTGCTCCTCTCTGTCGTCTCCTGCCGCGCCGACTCCGGTCGCTCCTTCCCCGCTCCCTCAGAGCAGGGGGCCCAGGATGAATCGTGCTCACGTGGCCCCGCTATTGCTCTCTCACTCCCCTAAAGCGGAGGATGGCTATCAGTTGCATTTGGGTTACAGTCAACTGGTCGAGAGCAAGCAGAGTTCGTTGGACAGCCATCGTTCTCAAGCTTCCGAAATTCTTCCGGGTTTGACTCTGCAGCTTAAAACGGAGCAAGAGGAGGAGAAAGTGGACGAGGCCGACAACTCGGAAGATCAAGCAGTCGTCAGTGAGAGCAGACCGGTGCTAACGGAGGTATGCTCCATTCCTGATTCCTCAGCACAGGCTGTAGGGGAGACCTGCGCCCCTTCATCCTCTTCTGGAGATCCTCTGGAAAACCTGCAGCTAAGAGTGGTCGAGGGTGGTGTTGGACTTGGGGCAGTCAAAGAGGCCACTTTGTTTGGGGAGGAGGACGACACGGAAAAAAGGAGCCTGCAGGAAGGGCCGACTGAGGATGGAGATCAGTGGAGGGCGCTGGCAGGCGACATAATCGAACTGAGTGACGACGAAGAGAATTATATAGAGGAAGAGGAAGACGAAGAGGAACTGATGTGCATAGAGAATGGCGGAAATGGCGCATCTTCCAGTCTGGGCCAGCTACCGCTGCTGTCACAGCCCTGTAAAGCCTGTGGAGTTTTGCTGCCTGCGGACAACAGTGTCCTCCGCTCTCATGCGGAGACACATCTTTCCGAGACGGGGAGCTGCCGAGTGTGTGGCGCTTCCTTTCCTGACCATGCGGCCAGCGTCACCCATGCCCTCACACACGTGGGCATCATGCTGTTCTCCTGCGACATTTGTGAGCTCCAGTTCTGCACCGAGGCTAAACTGATCCGCCACAGACGCCAGTCAGCAGCCCGCTGTGTTCCCCAGCAGCCCAACCAGCTGAACAGCGCCTCTCAGGGGCCTGGAGGGGAACTGCAGTGTGCTGTGTGTGCAAAATCCATTCCAAAAGACTTCAAGGTCTGTGTTTTTACTTATTTGTTGTTGATTTGTTATTGTGTGGCCTGTAAAACGGGTATATTTCTGCTACCTTTAAAATATCAAATGTTAATTTCCATGTCCAAAACTGGCCCTTTCCACCGGCTACCCTATTTCAGAGCTGTGGGAACCACAGGACACTGTATGGTGTACAGTACAGGGTTAAAACCCCCAGAAGCAAGATTATTTAGATTACTTGTGTAGTTTGCAGCAAGATAGCATCATGATCCTAGGATGCTTCACTTTTTTGGATGGATTTTGATGATTTGCTGATTGTTAACGGCTTTTCCTTTTAGGCTGTCCGGGACCACGTACAGAGCCATGTGTGTTTGCGAACCCTGCGATGCGGCGTGTGCCAGTCGCCACAGCCGTCTCGGTGTACCCTTTTGTGGCACACCCTAACGCACCTACTCCTCATCCACTCCTGTCCACAGTGTGCGTGTCCCTTCCTGGAGCGCCCTCTGCTAGACAAACACTTGGCCATGCACGCTGAAGAAGGAGGACCGTCCAAAGAGGATGAAGGCAGTCAGGAGGGTGGTACGGAAGTCCAGGGGGAATTCCAGTGCTTCTTGTGTCCACAGACCTTCCGCTCGGACACGGCCTTCCATTACCACCTCAGCATGCACCCGAGCGAGACGCACAGTGGCCAGGCATGGCCAGCCAAGCGCAAGGCAGACCACCCACTGGAGTTTTCTTCTTCCTCGTCCTCTCCTCTGGAGGCAGGTGGTATGGGCAAACTTAGCAGTCTGGGATTTAACCTGGGTATGGGCGTTGGCCTTCCAGAGAAAGTGATTCAGGGGGGCATGCCGTTCCCCGCTGGACTCTTGCAGAACGGAAGCCCTGCAGGCGCCACCGCTGCAGGCGCGGTTCTGAAGCAGAAATGGTACCGCTGCCGGTACTGCGGCAAGCGCTTTGCGCACTCGGGCGAATTCACCTACCACCTGCGCATTCACACGGGAGAGAAGCCCTACCAGTGCAAGGTGTGCCTGCGCTTCTTCCGCGGCCGTTCCACCATGATCTGCCACCTGAAGACGCACGCCGGAGCCCTCATGTACCGCTGCACCGTCTGCGGCCTCTACTTCTCCACACTCAAGATGGTCTCCTCGCACATGGAGCTCCACAAGGACCACTTGCCTCCGGACTTTAACATAGAGGAGACGTTCATGTACAACGACCACTCCAAAGAGCCTCTCCCCAACCTGGACTCCTGAAGTTCTACTCGTGCGTTTCTACTGTGCCTCAATGATATTTAGGGACGCACCGAAATTTGGCCCAACAAAAAAATTCTGCAGAGAATGGCCCAAAATCAACTTTTGTTTTTTTGGAAGGAAACTGAAAATGGTGTCATGTCTGTGTAAAACGAACGAGCTGCAACGATTCAAAATTTTTTAAATTGTCTACACGTTGTTTAACATTTCGTAATGCTCATAAAAACAGTCATTCCAGTAACACTACAGTCGTTTCGTTGCACATAGAACAAAAAACCTAAAGAACTTTGGGCCTTTTAGTATTGTACGATTTTACAGCCACAAAATGGACAAACAAAAGACAAAAGTGCCCCAAAAAACACACTACAGATCATTTTACGCGAGTCTTACGAGTTACGCGGTGGTACGGACAAAAAGCCACATTTAAAAACCAGTGTGGGCTCAGTGTGTGTTTCGTTTTGGTTTGGCCAAGAGTTCGGTGTATCACTAATAATACTGTTGCTCATTATCAGTCACTGTAACGTCTGTAGATTTTAGGATGTTATTAAATATTTAATGTGCTCGGGAAAGGATTAGGCGTTTTGCTGCCACGCACAATTATGAAACTGAAGTCTTCTTCAGCATGTGGTCATTACGAGATGTTTGGTCATATTGCGAGGAAATATCTTATAAGATGTCCTAAAAATGACACGCGCTGTAATTTACACAGAGCATCTTGTAATTAGGAGAAAATACCTCATTATTATGAGGTCCTAAAGATGACAGGCTATTATTTAGGCAGAGGCTTTCTGTTTCTAATGTTCTTCTAAAATTACTTTTAAAATATCATCTGTGTTGATTCATGCAGTCAACTGGGCCACTGATTCAAATCAAAAAGATGATCCAGCCCTGAGATCTTTAATTAAAATTCAGTAGAGTCAAGTCTAGATCTAGAAGCTCATGGTGTAACTTGCTTTATGATTCAGGGCCATATCCTGTGTATTGAAGTAGCTTGATTATAGCTGTATCAGCATTTTCTGCAGCCAACAACTGCATGTTAATCCATATATTTCAACAGTAGTATACAGTGTTTTCACACAGAACTGGATGAAATATAAATAACAAATACAACAACCAACTGCCGCCACCGGCTTGCTCAAAAGAGGCTCTGACCCTGGTCTCTGTAAAGCTGCTTTGTGACAAAGCGTCATAAAAATGCGCCATATGGATACATTTTAATAGAATGCTTTTTAAAAACCTTCATCTTAAAGTAAAGTGCTTAATAACTCGTCTCGTAGCACCTTTAATATCACGGGATGAGACATAATGGTCTAGAGCTGACAGTGGGAAGAGTTTTCACTTTCCTTTGAGTCTCGTCTCTACCCTGTACGGGTTTTCACTCACTTGACTTGCGCTCATCATAATGTACAGATATGATTGGCCGAGTCGAGTCACGTGTGATATATTTACAACATATGCGATTGGAGTTTCCGGGCCCACTAAACCTTTACCATAAAGACTAGAAAAACCACACCAGTTAAAATAAACACTCCCTTTAAATTAAGCCGTTCTCAATAGTTCATCACTTTTAGTAGTTTACCGGTCCAAGTCTGGCTAGGACAGTGTCTGGGCCCGGACCCGGTCCTCGGTCCACCAATTAGTGATCTCTGACCCTGACACATTTCATAAAAAACGAATTATTTATGTAGTTTTATAATAGTAGTTATAATAATGGTTATAAATAATGGTTGTGTCTGAAACAGGAGGAAGCTAGCTGACTTGCCTAATGCCTTGCTGCCCACGCACATCAGAAGGCAGTGTAGTCATGAGGGTCTCTGCAACCTAATCCCGAAACCAACAGTATTTCCTGCCCTTGCCAAGGTAGCGACAGCTCACAGCTAGATATGAGTTATCAGCTGTGTTGTCATCAGCTGTTAGCATTTCCCCCCCAATAAAATAAAAGGCTGCATTACTGAGCTTCAGTACAGACATGACTGGATGTCTTCCCTGCCTCAGAATCCTGTCTGAGTAGGCAGCATTTCTTACATTTGAGATGCAGCCAATATCTCATAATAAGGAGGTGCGTTCTTGTAATTACGAGATGTTCTGTCAAAACAGAGAAAGTCATTTCCTGTACCCAGTTTGCCTTTTTTACCACGTCACTTCATAACAAGGTATTTTCCTGTAATTACAATATAATCTGTCACAACTACGACCTGAAAAAAAGGTTAAAGAAATGCGTTCTCATTATAACAAGATGTTCTAGGTCATGATTATGACCCTTGCTGTTTTTTAGGACATATTATGTCACGATAATAAGATGTTTATGTCATAATTATGACTCGATATCTCGTAATGACGTCATGCTGCAGAAGAGCTGGCAGCCGAACAGCCCTGTATTTTCAAAAGAATCTGGATTTCAGTTTTCCAGTCGGTACTGTTCTTGTGTTGCCACGCGGTGGCAGCATTTAGTTATTCTCACACGGCTGAGGACGGACTCGCGGCTGTCCTCGCAGATGTTGAGCTGAGTGTTAGATTAGAATTACCTCTTGATGTTCTTCCTTCAAGTCATCTTGTAAACAGTATAAGCTAAAGGATATATGACTAGTCCAGAGTATTTACATTGACATATCTCACGGCTGTGGCTGTGATGGCGGTGGTGTTAGTGGACGTTGTGGAAGCATCGTTGAACTTCTTCCGTTGGCGCAATCTGGCATGTTGTGTATGAAATTACCATGAAGTGCTCCAAAGGGCCAATTCCGTGCAAGGTTGGGTTGAGGTATAATGGTGGGAAGTTTTAGAAGGGAAGAGCCAAGGTTGAGAAGAATGTTCTAATATATCTGTCAAAGCTTGGATGTACAGTTCGAGCTTCCTCCAAGGAGGGGGGTGGTGAGGAGTGCAGGTAGAACAGATGACAGCTTTATTCATTCCTCTGTGACTTTTTTTTTATTAGCTTCTCACAGCAGTGTTCTCCTTTGCGGGAAAACGTGTGTGAAGAGCTCTGTAAAGAAGCTACCATGATGTTGGAGCAATTAGCTGGTGGAGCGAAGTTGTGAGAGAAAAGGTGTGGACCCTTTGGAATCGTCTGGATTTCAGCATTAATGCAGTCAGAAATGTAATCCGGTCTTAATAGTTAATAGTAGAACAGTGATGGTCTGATTAAACACACAAAGCACAATGGTTTACAGTAACAGTAACGCTGTACTCTATCAAACAGAAAGTTTTAGAAAGTCATGTCAAGGTTGTTTACGGAAAAAGTATGCGAACTTATATTTATATATTGATGATATTGGCCGTAGACGCTCTGATACTCAGTTTATTAATCTCACTGTGATTTCCATGCTTTATGTGACATTTGTACGGCTGTTTTTTCGCTGACTGACTGGCCGACGAACCTTGTTGAAATGTGCATGTGCAAGAACTGCCTCGCTGACGGCATACAATGACATTTGCCACAAAGCTAGCAAGTATCTGTGCTGCCGAGAGGAGATGTAATCTTAGGTAAGCTGAGGTTGCGTCTCCTTGATTGAATTATTATTGTAAAGGGAAGTGATGTTGTGATGGCAGTCGACTCAACATCGCCACTCCAGCATTAGCAGTGTGCTGGACGCCGGCCTCACCAAGCATCGCTATCGTGGTGTTGGCTCTCCCGGCATCACTCCATGCGGTAATCATCACTTGGGCCTTGGGCCTCTGACCTCGCTCCGCATTGCTAGAACAGCAGCAGTATCGCTACCTCTGCGTCTGCTGGCTTCACCCAGCCTTGGCCAGCATCGCTACTGCTGCATTAGCATCTCCACCATGCCGGCCTCGCAAAGCATTGCTGCCGCAGCGCTAGTCACAAGCCATGTTCATGAGGTCCTGGGTAAAAGGCTCTGAGGGCAAAGCCTCAGTCCTTTACCAAGGCATGGTCACATGAACTGCTACATGAAATGCCACAGAAGCTTTTTCACATTAAAGAGCAAATATTTGGCTCCCAAACTCCCCATTGTTGACTGATGACTGTGTGCAGCCAATAGCAGTCCGGCAAAACTAGGCTTGCCTGTTTTTCTTGGTTGTCTTTGCGTTTTCACAGCCTGCAAAGCTGGCCTTTTTGATACTCCAGCTGCGTCCGAAATGGAAGGCAACTGCCTCGATGCCTTGCTGCCTATGCTGTCTAATGTCTAAAGTTAGTACCTTTTAGAAGGCAGCATTGTGATGAAGGCGTTTGAGACGCAATACCTCATGAAGTTGCCAGGATATCGACAGCAGGTGGCGTAATTAAAATCCCAGAACATAAACACATCTTGGCTAATTGACTGTCTTTGTTGGTGGGGGAAAATTGTGTAAATACGATTTGGTAGATTTTGCTCGAGCATTTGTTTTTGGTTGAGAACCCAGCTAATCACAATTGTGCTAGTCACACATACACCTTGTCTAACCTTCTCGTTGTCTTTTCACATACTTTCTCCATGCGACAAACCTGGATGGTTGTTTTTAATTAAGATACGGCACTGTAAAGAGTGAATTAACCTCTGGACTGTTATGATGTAGATGAGGATCGTAGGGTATTCCACAAAAATCAGGGCTTCTCAGTTTAGTCCGACAGCTTAAACCCAAAGCCAAGCCTGTCCACTAAGAGAAGAGCTGAGGAACATTCCTATTGGAAATTTCTGAGGTTCAGGTTCAAGTTGTCCGGCTAATTTAGAAATCCTGTTTTGTGGAATACGCACCAGGTCGTTCCATATGACTCCTTCATGCAGAAATCTCGATGATTCCAAAAGGGTCGTAAACTATAAAGCAGCAATAAGTAGCATTTTTTAAAAATAATTTTAATTCAGAGATTGTGATGTGGGGCCGGGGGGATACATTTTACAGTGGTCTGGGTCAACCGTACCGTAGGCCACACAGACTGGTAATGTAACTTGCATATTCTTTCTTACAAACAGACCTTAAAAATGATACCTATTGCTCTTTTAAACAGTGGTTGCCACAACAGAGCAGGCATTATTTCCACAACGTGTGGTATTTTTGTAATGTGAAAAAAAAAACCTGCCTTACGAGACTAGATCTGTAAGTATTTATTTATTGTATTTATAGATTTTTAAGTTGATACATTATATTTTGTATTGAGTGTTTGTTTTCATCATGAATGGACGTGTATTGCTTTGTTCACGACTGTATTTGTTTCGTATGTATTCTGAATAAAAACTATGATCACGAGAAAATGAGTGTCGCAGTGAACTATGTTGCTGCTGTTGCCTCGTAGAACCACCCCTTGTCCGATTGGCATCTCTATCATAGCAAGTAATTTTCCTAGGGCCACACAAAGATAAGCTTCCGGGACAAAGAAAATGAGTCACCTTGTGTGTTTAAGGTTGTAGTAACTTCAGGCTCCTGCTGCTGGCGCTGCAGGAGGATGATCAGGATATAAATACCTGTGGGGTGTGTGAAAAGCTCAGACATTGAGAAGAGTATGCGCAGTGCAGTGAGGGTCTTGTTGGATGTGTGGAAAATGGGTCACAAAGCAGATGTTAATGATTTGCCAAAAGGAGTGATTGCATTTGGGTGTGCCAAAGACCACAGTGTGAAGGAAGTAGCTGAATTTGCAGGTGTATGGAAGAGTGCGGTCGTACGGGTCTACCAGCAGTGGCAGGAAATTCTCTAGAATTTTGACCGGAAGACAAAAGACACTGGGAATGCCCTCTGGAAAGGGTGTCAGTGTATTACCATTACATCACACATCCATACAATCACACCTAGAGGCAATTTAGCATGACCAGGTTCACCCACCATGTTTGTTTTCGGGAGGTAGAAGGAAACCCAGGTGGAGACACCACCTGAACACACAAACTCCTTTCAGACACTCTTCTTCCTGGTCAGGGTTGCAGTTGGTCTGGAGCCTGGACCCTAAAAATGCTTGCAAACGTTGGTATCAGCATCTTCAGATATATACCTAAAAAATATTGAATGTCGGCCTTGGCCCACAATTGCCATATAGGGCCATATAGGTACATTCGGAATCCCCCCCCCCCCCCCAATAAACTGGGCAGCTGAGGCACACGTCTCACAAGTACATTTTTTAATGCATGTTTAGAACAACACATCAGTTACAGTATGTACACAATCATTTGGGACATCTGCTATTAGGTAAACCTGCCAATTAGGGTTTGTCCAGTCTGTGGTGCTACCGAAGATCTTCTGAAGGTAGTATATAGCCACTGGGCAGTAGCAATAGTAAAGCTATTGTAGCTATTTTGTCTCCAGTGTACAGATCATACTTGTAAATGCTGGGCTAATAGTTTCCTTCTAAGTGTGGCATGTTCCTAGATGTTAGCATAGCTTCCTGTGGGATTCTGATCCAGGGAGTTTTCTTCCTTCCTCTCTCAAAACCACTATCACAGATTCCTAAAGCTGGATTTGTTTACATGAACGTTCAGCTCCGGTGGGCCTTTTGACTCCAGTGTTTACAAGCAATAAAAACAAACCATTTAGTGTCTTTAAATGTTCTTTGTTACTGGTTGCTGGGGAAAGTAACCTTGACCCCTTCTTTTGTATTTAGAAAAACCTGTAGAAATGTATAAAAGAAAAAAAAAACAGAAAGAGAGGGCCGGAGGCTCCGAGCGTCCAGTGGTGTTTTTACTGAGATATTTCATAAGATGAGAATATTTATCTATTCACTGCATGTCAGAGGAAGCTCAGAAATGTTGAATCCCTTGCTTCTACCAGGAGATTCCATGTTGATCTACTGGGAATGTCCTCCTTTAGGATCCAATCTCTGAGTGACTGGTGCTGGCGTTGCTTAGCTTTCGCTCCTTCCCTGGCACTGCGTTCCCTGTGCCGTTGGCTGGGGCATCGCCCGTGGTGCCGGCTGGCAGCAGCGGAGAGATGCGGGAAACGATGCTGTTGACGAGGTTGGCGCGGAAGCTCTTGCTCAGGAAGTTGTAGAGGATGGGGTTGGCAATGCAATGGAAGAGCGACAGGCACTGCACCACACTGAAGGAGTAGTACAGCACCTCCACAGCGTTGCAGGACATCAGGTGCGGGTTGAGGTCGTCCACCATCAGCAGGAACATCACTGCGTGGTATGGCAGCCAACAAGCCAGGAACACCAGCGAGTAAACGTGGACCAGCCACAGCTCCCGGCGGCCCTGAACGTCCGGGGACGCCCTGGCGGCCCTAGCGATCAGGATGTTGCAGGTGATGATGATAGATGCTGGGCCAAGGAACTGGAAAATCAGGCAGAGGAAGGCCACGGACACAAACCATTCCGTGTAATGCTGCTCGGGCACCATGTAGCAACCGGGCTCGTCCCACTCCAGCAGGTCCACATGCACGTTCTCCAGTAGCGCCAGCACCACGGACAGCAGCCACAGCCCGCCGCAGAGCAGCCAGCGCCTGTGCTTGGGCTGCAGCGGGAACAGGGGCGACGCGTTGGGCCTTGCCAAGGACAGGTACCTTTCCAGGGTCATGAAAGCCAGGAAGAAGGAGCTGCTGTAGAAGTTGATAACGTAGATGAGGTGGGTCACCTTGCACAGGAAACGGCCCCAGAGCCACACCTTGTCCAAGGTCACTTCCAGCATGAAGAAGGGCATGGTGAGCACGACCATCAGGTCGGACAGGCTGATGTTGATGACGCAGAAGAGCACGCCGCTGGCTGAACGGCGCCGCCGCCAGTTCACCCAGACCACCAGGCTGTTCTCGGCCAGGCCCACCATGAACAGGAACAAGTAGAGGAGGAAGAGGGCGATGCGGCGCGCATCCCTGTCCAGGTCGAAGGTGCACTCATAGAACCACAGTGGGTTGTGAGGGTAATCAGCCGTCGTGTTGATGTCATGCGACATGGTCTGGAAAGAAACATGAAAGGGTTAACATGGGTCGAGTTACTGCACAACTTTTGAGGAACCTGCTGAGTGGCAAGAAAAGGGGACGAAAGAAGGAATTTCTTGAACGTCTTGTGTTTTGAAAACCATAACGAAGTGAAAAGCTAGCGAGTGGACTGTTCCTTCAAGGCCATAATCAGGGTTCCCACTCTTTTCCATTTCTCAGGACTTTTCCAGAACAGTTTCCATGAACTGTACATGACATCTGTGACTCATGAAAAAGGCCTAAAATGCCTCAAGATCAAAGTTAAGGTCAACAATGCCACCCATTACGACCCTTAACTGACTGTTCCTCCACCAGTCAGGAACGCTCTACAGAAATCTGGCCTGCTAGCTTGACGCTACAGCGTAGCAACCCTCTACAGGTCTCAATGCTTTCTCAAACTGGATATTAGTGGCTAAAAAAATGCAATACATTAATACATCATACATTTCCAGGTTTTCCAAGTTTTCCAACATGTTTTAGAACCCTGATAATTCCTGCTTTTACAAGCAGTCCTGAATGTTGTGCTTTTTACACCAGAAAGACCTTCAGCCACCACAAGTAGTTCAATCTGTGGTGTTAATGTGATCCCAAAGGGATCGGACAACCATCCCACCATAATCAGAATCGCGTACGGCAAATCAGTCGCTCCGAAATCCCTCCTTACGGTGTATTGCTGACCGCTGCATTCTCCTGAGGCTTTTGGGACGTGTATGTACAGCAGGTCACCAGAGGAACTTCTAGATTTGCTGAGATCTGCTCGATTCTTGCTTGCATTTCCTCGTCTGGTGAAGGTGATTCAATACACAGGGCTTTTTGTCCCTTCATGACTTCTACCAGAATTCACTACCTCCAATCATCTACCATCTGAAGTGGAGCATCTTCCACCAATTTGCCTTAAAAGAGTCCTCTGCAGCCTCGAGAATGAGAAATAGAAGAAAGGTTCGGAAGGCCTACCTTGCCTGTGTAGAGTGAGCCAATGAAAGGAGCTGGTGAGCGAGGGTAGACCCCTCAGATGGAGCAGTGTCCTGGAGGAACGGCGGCTTATCAGTGCGCTCGTGCTGTGCTGGTTGGAGATGTGTGGAGCTTCAGCTTTGCCCTGGCTGGAATGGGGCATTAAGCCCTCCTCTCTCGCCCTCTGTTTCTCTTTCTCTCTCTCTCTCGAAACCCACCCAGTCCCCCCCCCCCTCCCCAGTCCCTGTAGTGGACCTGCTGATAGGATGTACACCCAGGACAGGAAGGGGGCATGCTCAGCAGGAAAGACTCCCAGGAAATGTCTCTAGCGTTGAGAGTAACGACCCAGGTAAGATCTTGTGAGCATGTGATGAGAAGATAATACAGGACATTCGGATTCTCTGAAGGTTTGAGTCTATTTTTGCTGTGTAGTTTATTAAGAGTAAGCGAATGGGACAGTACAGTATGTCCTCTTTTTAATTGTAGCTGTATTATAATATTTTGGGGAATTTTAGATGGGAATGTGTGCGAGGACAGATGAATTTTAACCAAAGTTAAATGTTAGCTTCTGCCGCTGGTGCCTGATTTTTACCTCTCAGTATTCCCAGAACTCGTGAACTCCATGCAGGAACCCAGTTCTACTGCTTACTGACTTACAGTCAGTGCCAGTTTTCCATCAAGACTTTGGAACCCAATGGTTTCCCAAATCCCCCTGTTCAAACCCCTGTTTACATTTTCTAAGTAAAACTAAGTGAACAAATCCTCTACAGAAAACTTCAAGACGACTTAAAGCAGCTCTATGAAAAACGGGCATTTCTTGGCATTTCCTGAGCCCTCTCTACAGTCAGGAAGTGTAATTCGTGCTCTGAGGCACCACTAAAGGACACGTTTTTCTGGGCGAGCTGAGAGATACAGAACCGTCACTGAAGGTAAAGAAGCTGAGGGACTGAGGTGGTAGAGGAACTTCACCGGATTTGACAGAAATATGACAAATATTGGTTACACACCATTCATTACTCAGTAGCTCTCGCGGGCGTTGACCTGCTCACTTTACCATAGTGCAGCATTCCACAGTGCAGCATGCTGAGCCTGGAGTAGCAGCGACATCAATGCTATTCTCAATACTACAGGTCAGTGGAGCATCACATGATTTTAAAGCTGTCACTTTGAGGTTAAAATGTTACATACTGCTCCTTTAAATGACATTATTTTAGAGCATTATTTATATTTATTTGCTGCAAATGTGGTTTTTTTGGGAATATGTTCAAATAAGTCAGCAAATAAACGGTAATTTTGCCATCAATTATGCAGACGTATGAACAGAACTAAGGTTTCCCATACTTTTTATAAAACAGACTTGCACTAATAGTGCACACTGTTGAAAGTATAAATTCCTTGAGGAATTTTCTTCAATTTGAAACAGTGGTGTGTGTTTTGAGGAACCTTTTTTAAGAAGAAAAATGTTCCTTGTAGGTTCCTCAAAGCACCTTAAGAGGTTCCCCCAGTTTCCCATTAAAAAAAACTCAAAAGCGCCTTAATGAACCTATACTTTTAACAGTGAGGATTTCTTTCTACAGCTTATATAAGCTTATCAAAAGATCGAACATAATTCTGACCCGATAACACTGGCTTTCTACAAGCTAAATTTCAGCTACAGACAGATACCAGAATGTACTTTGGGGTCCACTGGGCTCCACCACTGTGGAATCTTTTATGTCTCTTCCAAAACCCTAGGAAAAACATATAGCTAGACAATGGAGGGAAATGCCAGTGTCGTAGAGGAGCATTCACTGAGAGGCACGGGCAAAGGGGAGGTAGGAAGCCTGCCGTACATCAAAACCTCAGTGAGGAAGATGGCCCTTAACCCAGCGCTGCCTCCCCCCTGCCCTTCTCCTTTCAGCACCTCCCTTAAAACCTGCTGCTCATCGCTGCCTGGACAAACGATACATGGTAAAGGGTCACAAAAAAATGCTGGCTAACGTCATTCTTTAACATTCCGCTGCTGCTGATGAGCCTGCTACACCGTTGTGATCCCTCGGGTGATTTGTGCTCATGGACGTATAGATAAGATCAAATCAGTCAAGTTT
Organism: Salminus brasiliensis; assembly: GCF_030463535.1. Classification (NCBI taxonomy): domain Eukaryota; kingdom Metazoa; phylum Chordata; class Actinopteri; order Characiformes; family Bryconidae; genus Salminus; species Salminus brasiliensis. The sequence goes on along the minus strand of NC_132891.1, from coordinate 31,594,115 downwards.
TAGACGTTTGGGGAATTTCCAAAGAGATTCAGTGCATGTGCAAACATGCGCTACTGTTCATACGCTTGCATATGTATTTATAATATATAAAAATGAATCTGGTCACACCAAGTACAGAAGCAAAACGTCAAAATAGACAAAAACAGCTTCAGCCTGTTAACAGATGGTTTGACATTCACATGCAGGATTTGAAGGCATTTCTTGGAACCTGTTCTTCCATCTCTCAGTGCAATACTGCCAATGCCACTGGCAGCAACACAACCCAGAAGTATGACAGATCCACTCCATGCTTCACAGTTGGTAAGGTGTTCTTTTCATACACTTCCTTTATTTCTTTTTCCTCCAAATGTACTTTACTGATCATGGTAAATAACTTCCTCAGACCACTTTCCAAAACTCATCTCACTTCTCTACATGTTCTCCTCCACAAAAATGGTCTTTTTTGCAAGCAGTGCTGCACAGTGGAGCCTTCCAATCTCACCATGATCTCCATAGTTCCCATTGACTGTATTTTTGTGTAGAAACCGCAAGCTGAAAAAGCTGGGCTATCTTCTTATAGCCTTCTCATAGCCGTGCCCTGCTTTGTGGGAATTTAATTACCTTTTCTTTCAGATCTTTACTTTTTTTAGTTGTTTAGTGGAGCCAGTGGTTGGTGCTAGGGCTGTTTGGTGACTTATAAGTCTAAGAAAGACTCAAGATTGACCGGTTTTGTCAAAATATTGAGCAATATTTAATCATTTTAACTCAGGAAAAAAGTAAATATTCATCTAAAGTATATATATTCTATATGTATGTTAATGTCTTTTTGCTAATTTTATTAAAAAGGAAAAACTAAAATTTCACATGGACAGAAGTATTCAGACACTAAGCTATGACATTTGAAATTTAGCCCTGGGGATCTGCCGTTTCTCTCGATTAAATTGGACACAACTAGGAAAGACACGCCCGCCTATAGAAGGTCTCATAGCTGCATATCAGAGCTAAAACCAGGCCATGAGGAGGAAAGAATTGTGCAGAGATAGAAGAATGGCAGAAAATTCCCAAATCCAGGTGCGCAAACCTTGTGGAATCATACCCAGGAAGGTAAGACTGGAGGATGGAATCGCTGCCAAAGGTGCTTCCATTAGGTACTGGGATGTAGTGTCTGAATACTTATGTCAATGCAATATTTCAGCTTTTAACAAATTTGCAAAAATACAGTTTCCACTTTTTCGGAGCTCAGAATGGTGGAAAAGACTTGAATGCTTTGATTTTAAGCACAAGGCCACAACATAACGTGATCGAAGTGAAAGAGTCTTCTGACTGCTGTTGTCGGGAGCCATGCGTCCTCAGTGCTGTGTGTGTGTGTGTGTGTGTGTGTGTGTGTGTGTAAGGTGGAGTATGATTTGTGTTGGCTGAGATTCCCTGCTTCAGATTAATGTGAAGGGGTTGCGGGACGCTCTGTTCCAGCCTCTCCTAAAACAGAGCCATGGTATGGTCAGCATTTTATTCGATTAGTAGGGTCCCACTCTCTTCCCTCCCCTCTTTCCTGTCTTGTTTTCCCCCATTGTTAAGAGCAGTCACATCTTTTTTCTTTCTTTTTTTTTTTTTTGGTCTGAGCAACAGGAAACGGTCCGTCAGCAGATTCAGGGCTTCTGGAAGAGGCAAAGCGGATCCTGTCCCTGACCCCCACCACATGCTGGGCTAGACTTATCTGAGGCCCTGGCTAATAAATTCTAACTCTCAAACCTGTGGCAGGCTTTATGGACGATATAACAATACTTAAACTTCATGATACAGTACAAATTGCAGCTTTAGCAAAAATGATATGATATGGTTTGACCCACAAACTTTGTTTTTACTTTACTAGACAAATTTGAAATGTCCATGCTGTTAAAAACTAAATATCTCACTTTTTGAAATGAGGTAAATTTGACATTTTCCCAAATACAGGGGACATGTAAGGAAAGTCATCTATGATCTGGGCCTTTTCTGTGGCCACAGCAAAAGTTTAATATACTGCTTCAAAATAGCTACGGCATAAATCACAGTTTGCAGATCAAAACTAAGCTCCCAGATGAAAATAAATAAATAAATAAATAAAAATGATAATTTATGATAACATATTAAGGGGGTACTAACTGTAGGCTCCTGCAGGTGGTGTTGCACCAGGATAATTGCGCTGTAAATATAGCGGGATTTGCGATGGGATTCACAGATTGAAAAGAGCAGAGTGTCTTGTTGGATGTGTGGAAAATGGCTCACAAAGCATGTGATTGATTGATTGCCTAAAAGGAGTAACTGCATTTGGGCGTGGGAGGTAGCTGAATATGCAGGTGTATGGAAGAGTACGGGTCTACCAGTGGCAGAAATCCCAGCCTACAGAACATTCTGGCCAGAATTGTGGCTGAAAGACAATACTGACAGACAGGCACTGCCGTGGTGTTTCATGGCTTATGAATGAAAATCGCTTCACTTCCAGGCAAGAACTGCTTCTAGAAGTCAGTGCAGGTTCTTCACCACCAATTTCTAAAAGAACACGCTGGAGGAAACTGCAGACCATTAACATATGGAGCAGAGTGACATACAAGAGGCCTTTAGCTCACTTCTGCGCGAGAATGAGGAGAATTTCCTGTAGGCTGGGATTTCTGCCACTGCTGGTAGACCCGTATGACCGTATGCTTCCATACATTTACAGATTCAGCTACTTCCCTCACACTGTGGTCTTTGGCCACGCCCACATGCACCCACCCTTTTCTGCCAATCATTACCATCTGCTTTCTGACCCATTTTCCACACATTCATCAAGACACTCACTGCTCTGCACATACTCTTCTCAATGTCTGAGTCCTGTCACACACCTCGCAGGTATTTATATCCTGATCATCCTCCTGCAGCATCAGAAGTCCTCAACAGGAGCCAGAAGTTACTACCTAAAATCCACGAGGTGATTACACTCACACTTTAAGAATATTCCTTCATTTTGTGTCTGTCACTGTATTGTGAAATGCTTGGTTTTAAATATTAAAGCGGATCAATGGTCACAACATATTGATTTTTTTTTGTTTTGGATCATGACCCCAGTCCTAAAAGCAACTGTGTGAACTGAGTCAGTGAAATAATAACTCAAACTCGAGCCACATTTCTGAAAATCTTTGAAAAATATATTTGGTCCAAACACTGATTTGCAGTATAAATAAAATGCAACAATAAGGCATGAGAACCTAAATCGAGCTAAACAGCCTCTATTGCCTAAGCTACTAAATGTTCTCTTCTCAACTTTAAAGCTAAATTGCATAAAATGGCTAGAAAACATCTCGGACTCTGTAGTCTAGGCATTTGTACGAATATTCAACATTCAAAATATTGCTTCATTTTTTTTTTCCTTTCCCACCCACCCCTTCAAGACACCTTAAGGTTGGCAGCCGGTCCAAATGTTAATTATGGTCCTAGTGCAGCTTAGAGAGAGCAAAGCCGCTAAAAGCAGTGCACTACAGAGCACGGCCGAACTCTACACGTTTGATCTGTTCACACTGAAGATGGCAAGCTAAGGCAGTTTCCCTCCTCCACTCTGAAGGAGAGGAAGAGAGGGAGGGGAAAAAAAAAAGAAAGAAAAAAAAAAAGCTCACACGGGAGGTTTAGTGTGTAGTGTGTGGAACTGCTACAGGTTCGTCAGGCTCATCTCAAAGAGCAGATTACGTAGTGTCCCCTTTTTTGTGTGTTTACCCTCAATGAGAGATAATATACGATAATCACAAGATGATTTCAGTCTCATCTTAGCCTAGTCACCAATAAATATGCACATATTTACTTAACATTGATCATACAGTTTAAGCCCATCTTAAAAATGTCTTGCCTATCTAGTGTGCTTATGGAATCATGTCGTCGTCTTTTTGTAAAACATATATACAAAACCATCGGAGAGATCCTCAAGTTCAGGAACGTGGAGCGATACGGCAGGGCACGGCACACCGCTGGCTGCTACGCAAAAATGTTGGAGATGAACTCTCGGAATCGTTTGGCGTATTGTTCTGGATGAACGGTGGATATTTCTGCACCAGCCTGAAAAAAAGGAAGATGATAAATGAATTGGATTGTGGCCAATTCCACAGTAGGCTGAATAATAAGGGGGGGGGGTGTTGCTATCAAACAAATAAGTAGGAGAGGAGAGAATAAATAAATAAATAAATAAATACATTTAAAAAAAATTAAGACAAAGCTTTGTCCCCTTTCAAAAAACAGCCGTCCCCTTTTCCATTCCTCTTCGGATTAATGTGATGTACCCTGATCTGACTGTGGTATACTGGAACTGACACACACCAGTGGACATTCAAGAGTGTCTGGCAGCATTATATGCTATAGGTTCTCATCTGGCCACTTACACTGTCAACAAACGTTAAGAATGAGGCTTAAAGCTGCTGCCCACTGTCCCATCCTGTACAAAGTGTTTACAGTACTGTGCAGAACCTTCAGGCGCCTAAGCTCATTATACAAAACCATTCATCTCAGCAGTAAGAGAGTTTTACTGTAGAAGCTCCAGATCCCATTAGAATAGATGCAGTTGTACATGAATCCAGTAAAAAGGAGCATGAGCTTCTCATTTTAAAGAATGTAGTGTAGATCTAGTTGAAAGCTTGGTTCCAGGTTTCTCCTGGACCCCCCCCCATTAGCCTGCACAGTGTGGATGTGTTCAATTCCATCAGCAGCTCACCTGATTTACCAAACCAGGTGTTGGAGGAGAACTCTAAATAATACTAGACACCCATGAGGAGAACTCTGGGGATGCTTTAATGAACAAAGTGATGGAAAACCACGAATATTATTAGTATTGATTCTAATAATATATTAATAAGCACTGTCCAGATAAGCAGCTTTATATAATTCTTACTTTCAAAGGTGCCTAAAACTTTTACTGCCTTTACTTAGTACTGCGTTTATTCAAATTGTATGAATACATCGGGATGGCGATGCTGAAACTGCATATTGTGCAGCAGTACAAAGGCACTGTAACATCTGATGTGGCTTTTTATGGTCTCGCTCTGGGTTTAATTTAACACAGTGATTGTGTGCTGCAGGCTTCATACTCTGGTTCCATATGAACATACAGGTCATCTGATCACATTCAAATAAGAAGGAAATCTAAAGAGGCATTCTGTCCCTGAATTAAAACATTTAAACTAACATCTCCCTGAAAACATCATATAGTTTGCAGGAAATTTGTGATCACCTGGCCTAATTCACCAATGCGTTCCTAAGATTCTTCTAAATTTGTTTACTTCAGAAAGGTCCAAACAAAAAGGAAATCGACTGCAAATTCATGATATGTTTTTAACACATCATTATAATGAGGAATCCCACTGTCCAACAGAACCGTACATAAGAAAAAGACTGGTGAATGTTAGAATCTTTGTGAAAAGTGGGTTTTAGGATGAAATCTCTGCTCAAGAACGTTTGGTGAATAAGGCCCATTGTTTGCTAATGATAAAGGGTCACAGATTACAGCTTCTTGCCTTATAACTCACCCCATGCTTAACCGTTTTTGCAGCATGTGCAGCTTTCTTCTTGGTATCGTACTGCGTCAACACGTCTATAAGGCCCATGAAGTACACCTCCCTCTGCGGCGCTCCTGGAAACCAAAGGGACGTGACACGTTTACTGTACAACTATTTCCGCCAATTACAGCCCTGGGGTTCAACACATCAGCGTTTTCTCTATTTCCTCCTTTTATTGGCCCAGGCTAGACCATCTCTCTCTCTCATTTTTTTATTTTGCAGAATAGTGAAGTGACTCATTCTCGACAGTAGCGTGACACCAAACTTCCTGAACCATGAATCAACTTCCTCTCACCTCTCCAACAAAACTAACCTGGTGCACTTTTGACGGCGTACACGTCCACGTATGGGTCGAACTCCCCGGGGCCCAGCGGTTTGAAAGAGTTCATGTAGCCAGCGATGCCTTCGGGTGACGTGCCAAAGGAGCCCACCTGCGGATTGAGGCCGTTCTCCCCCTCTCCTTCGTCCTCGCAGCTCGGCTCCTCTGCCTCCTCTTCCTCACGCTCGGCCCGTGCCACGTCATGGATCCCTAACAGCAGGCTGTAGTCCATTATCTTCAGCTTCACTAGGAACTATAAAGGTCAGGGTATTGCAGAAAACAGCAAGATCTTATACAGTGTGCCTGCAGGACATCCTCAGGTTAAATGTAACAAAAAAACACAACAACTTCAAATCTAAATAAATAAATAAAAAAATCACTTGTTGGTTATTTAGGAAAACATGTAGGGTGAATATTTGTACTTTTCTTATTTCCCATGACATATCTACCAGAGGCAGATTATAGCTATCCAATTTCACATATTAATATCATGACAACATGTTAGATCATTGACTTCCTGTCTTTTTCCCCCCCATATCATACATATAGTGATCGTGATATAGTGATAGTAACATCCCCCTACTGATGATTTTGGCCAACTAGCAGCAGTTTACCCTCATTGAGACAGAGCTAAAGCATTTATAGATAAAATGCTTTCCACCACACCTCCACATCTCTGTTAAGCTTCTCCATGGTCTTTTCCTTCTGCTCCTCCGTCACATACACCTTTTGCATGTTGTTCCTGAAATCCACATCCTTGAAGGTGGGCAACTCTTTAACCTGCCATTACCAAAGGGACAAGATTAGAGCAGAAACGTGAGGTGAGGTATTTTGATAAATACTGCTCTCCATGGGGGAAAGAAAGAAAAAAAATTAATACCTTCTCCTTATCACTGGCCTCACGTGATACCAAAGAACCCTGCATAAAAAAAAAAAATTAAAAAAAAGGTATAAAAGGTAAAAACTAAGTATTTAAAAAAAAATGACAGAAATCAGTATCATTAGCCTGGTAGCACGGAGTGCCCTCCTGTGGCCTAGTATGATTTGTACAATTGCTGAATGCAGCAGCAGCAGTAGTAAAGCAGCAGTATTATAGCAGGACAATCCGGAGTATGAATTGGGCCAAAGAGCAAGCTATTGCCAAATGAAATGATGCTAAATATCTGGGGCCACATTTACAAAAGCTTTCCTAAAACACTTTTGTGAATCTGTCCCCTGATTCATGGAAAAACAATAGCTCTGGGGTGTGTTTACAGGTTTTCATCCCAGCAGATCAGGAGCATGTGATCGAATGTTTAAAGACCTAATGATTAGACAGGCCCCTCAGGTGAGAACCCGCTTGTCTGGAGTGAAAGCCTGTAGCCACACCGGCTCGCTGCAGACAAGGCTGCACGTCTCTGTAAAACACCTCACCTTAAGGTCGTATTTCCTGTGGACGACCAACCGGTGGCTGAACATGTTCCTCATGACAATGAGGTAGTTGGGCTCGTTCTCCACGGTGACGCGGTACATGCCCAGAAACTGGGGGAGAAGTGTGCTGCCATGACACTTCACTATGTGCTGCAACACAAGAAAGTCGCGGTCAGTAGCTGTGAGTGACGAACAATGCAAAATTGCAAAACATGCCCCTCCAGTGACCCTCCGAGAAGTTGCACAGGAGTAATATCTTACACAGGCAAAAGTATGTGGACATCTGACCTTCACACCTATATTTTAATACCAGGAAAGTGCATTTCTGAAGAAACCACAGTAATGTACCAGGTAGTTGCTAAGCTGTTTCTACATGGTGACTAGGGTAAGTGGTTGCTATGGTATTTCAGGTGGCTGCTACAGTGTTGATATGTGGTTGTTATATAGTGTCCCAAGTACCTGCTATAGTGCTGTAGGTGGTAGTTATATGCTTTGCATCTTGCGGGGTGCCACTGTTAAATCCACTGTGGTGGTTGCTAAGGTGCTGTGAGGTGACTGCTAAGTTGTAATGATCACACATCAATTTTGTGTCTTAATGCAGTCGTTTGGGCTCCGAGTGGCTCAGTGGTCTAAAGTGTTGCCACTATGGCCCAGGGGTTTCGGGTTCGAATCCTGAGCCATGCCGCTTTGCCATCAGTGGCCGAAATCAGAGAGAGCACACTTGGCATGTTGACCAGCACAGGGGTCTGTTAGCTGGTATGGCAGAGCTGGGGATCCCACGCTTTTCTCAGAGAGTGCCGGCTACACATTAAGGGCCAGTGGGTCGCTTTGCATGTATCGGAGGAGTCCTCTAGGCCCTGCTGGTCAGCTCGCATTGGGATTCCAGACTGCTGTTTCTGTGTGAAAATGAGCTAGTGGCGATACACAATTTCAGGCCTGGAGGGCAAACTGTGCTGAATTACGGCCCTCAGTTCTCCACGGTCATCGATCATCCTTTTGCGATCCTTTTGTCATTTCGGGTGATTGGTTATCAGGTGACACCCAACACACTTTACCTCTTATTTTTCAGGTTTAGTAGAGAAGAAAAATCTGCTGCCATCCAGCCCTCGGTTCCCCACCCCTGGTATAGACCATGCATAGCCCTCTGTTTGATTAATACAGCACCTATAATACTGATAAGTCCGCTTATGCCTCGGAAATGACTGTGATGGGTAAAGACTGGAACAGAGCAGCAGCTTCCGCTTTTAAAAACAAGCCTATGGTGACTGTTCATCATTAACTATTAGTAAATAATGTGGTAATAACTTGTGGTTTACACGCAATATAACTAAATGTTCTGGCAGCATTATCTGGAATTCTCAGCGGTCACAGCCACCTCTGGGATTAATAAATTACAAAGTGCACGGTTTCCTCACAGCATGTCTCGAGCCGTCCATGGCGTAATGATGAGCAGTTAGTCTTCAACACACAGCACTATGTAACCTACTGCAATACATGTATGTAAGCCTGGATCCATTCTGACAACTCGGCCCATTATAGAGGTGAAGTGCTGAACAGAGCACATTCATAAATCTCAAACTGCCTGCAGACCAGCAGGTTAAAAAACTAAAAAAAAGGAAAAGAAAGAAACACTGATGCAGCTCACAAGTCCAAACATCTGTTTGTGACGCAGCAAACATGCTGGACTCCTGACAAATTCCTGGGTGTGTGAAATCGAGCCCTCGGGACCTGTGTAGAATCTGGACGTCCTCCAACAGCTAGAGCCCAGCAGCAGTTCTGACAAACCTCTGATCATTCGGATCGCTGCATTCGAATCTGACAAAAGCCCACTCACACATAGCTTAGATGCCCATAAACAAACGCCTGACTCAACGCTACTGCCACACAATAAAGCAGAGCTGTTACGGTTTGATATTGTCACAGTTAGTCAAAAGAAATACCACGGAATGACAGTAAAGGCTCATTTACGTTCAATGTTAAATACGGATATGGACAGTGACAGAGCCTTCTGTCCGTACTCTCCTTTCACTTTGTCCATATTTGTTCTATGAAAGCTTAATGATGTGGACGGAACTGAGCAGTACCACTGGAAATCGTGAAGTGTAGCCAATAGTTCGAGCGAAACACGATCGCTGCCATACGGACACGACAAAAGAAACTCTGGCAGAAACAGTGGAATCCATCCATCCATTCGCACCACTGCCTCTTTCATCCGTTTCGTAGTAAGTACATCACGACCTCCTCCCAAGTCGCCATGTTTGTTTCTGTCAGACACTTTTGACTCTGAACTGCCCTCTAGTGGATGTTTTGCTTGACATCCATGCCAACGTAAAGGACACATAGAAGTATATGGGCAGTAGCAGTTACAACATTCGACGCGGACATTTCGGTCTTTTTTATACGTAAAGGGAGTATAAACAAGCCTTAATAAGCAGGTGCACACTGGTGGCAACACTGGAGCAGCACCGCAGCTCCGAGCTAAGCAGCTAACTTTGTGTGCGTAAAAGTAGAATATTCAAAAACAGTTAAGTTAAGAGAATCAGATGCATGCAAAATTGTTGCGTGGTTAGTTTAAGGGTAAATACAGAAGAAGGGTTCGCAACCAATATCAACTGAGAATCAGTGGTTTAAAGGAGCATTATGCGAAAGGCAGTTCTTTTGGCTGTTGGGCTCCCCCTACAGTTACGCTGAGTAATTCGATTAACATTGACTGCCAATGTGTTGTTGAGTGCTGTTCTGGCGCATAGTGGCACATAGTGGCAATGACAGAGACGCTATGCTCCCTGTTAAAGTCAGTGGAGCATCAACATGCTAGATTAAGGTACAATTGCTGCATGATGTTGCTTTAAGGAACAGTAACCGTCAACATGGCAGTAACCAATCTAACAGTGATACTGTACCACCATAAAAAAAAAAAAAAAAAAAAAAAAAAACATATACAGTGAGGCAACCCAATGAGATAACTGTGTTAGTCCATCTGCTAAGACACTGTGAGGCACTTCAGCAAACAGAACAGTTTAAGCCACCTTATTTAAAACACTGACTGTAAATAAGAAGTGGCAACAGCCAACCGTACCGAATAAAGGCATTTGCCTATGACAGGGAAACGATGGGGAATATGAAAATGGCCTGGCTTACAAAAGGTAATACACACAACATGCACTGTTGCCCTATTTTCCCTTATTGGAGGCCAGAAGAGGGGGATAAAAATAGATGAAGGGTGAATTCTTCAGGCACAGGCGATTTACAAGACACAAGTGCCCTCAATTAGGATGAGATCAGTGCACAGGAATTTGAAACATTTGGATGTTGGATGTCAACACATTGGATTTAAAATAAATAGAAACGGGTCTTTTAAAGTGGCTGTAAAATGTATTTTGAAGCATCCAGCTGAAGCTGAAATGGTTGTGACCTTAAAAAAAAAAGTTAGAATAGTGTAGAACAGGCTCAAATAATATTACATTTAACATCACCCAGTATTACGCTCTTGATTCCCCCATGTTAAAGTTCTGGAGGTAGAAGCGGTTAAGAGGTACCTGGTGATATTCAGACAGGATGTTGTGCATGTCGGCTACGTCCTCGCTAGAGATCAGTTTGACCACTAGAGTGCGGTCATATGAAGTGAAGAGACCCTCGCTCTGTCCTTCCCCCTTTGCAGGCTGACTGCGGGTCAAGGAGGCCTGGGAAAGAGAGAATACACACGCAAATGTGGCACTCGAAATAATAATGCTGCAACAATCCGTACTGATTTAACATTAAGCCAAAAACAAAACTAAGGAGGTTTTCACACAATTGTCCGAAATAGAGTAACTCGTTTGGGGGAGGGACTCATCGTCACTGGTTTGCTTAGATCAAATGCGCACTTTCACGCATTGTTGCTTTTCCTATTTTTATTGAAAGCAAACACTCGAGCGGGGGAGAACAGCACTTTCTGGAGCCATACTAGTAAAAGATACTCCATGAATCGCCATGGAGGGCGATAAGACAAAGCAGTCATGTGACAAAACAAACCAAGAGGAGGACCAGAGCTTGAAAACAGCTTTCCCACAAATGAACCAAACTTCTGGGTCTGGGGAAAAAAACACTAGTGTGAAAACACTAACAGTGGTTCCCTGTCTTGCATATTTTTATATTTCACTAAAATAAAACGTGTTGGATAGATGGTACTTCAGAACCAGGCTTGCCCCCCTCCCCTGTGGTTTATAATATACATTTGCTGCAAGTGGTCATTCTGACAGACTGTAGTGCACCACAGGAAGCGTAGGGGGCAATATAACTTTAATAACAATAGTATTTACATGGATATTTAGCACTATTCCATGCACATGAATTGTGCTTGAGTGATACTGCTACACTGATATTGCAGCTGTGCAAAACATACAATCTACATAGATGATCCCACACTAAACCAAAACGACAGTAGAACTGAGTACATTTGCACGCATTTCCCCATCACGCCTTTCTAATTACATTTTATAACCAATACACAGACAGTACTATTAAATCCAGGGTGGGGCTGTGTGGCCAAAAATGTTTATCACAGTATTTTTATTAATTCTGACAAATTTACTGTATATCTCAGGATTCCCCCCCATGACTGGGACTTTCTATAGGTTAACAGCTTGTTTCAAGTACACTGAATTGAAAAAATATAAATGTATTAATGTTTAATCATGTATAATATAATTGTATAATTATAATAATTGTATGATGAAGGCCTTAAGGGGACTTGCTTGACCCCAAAAAATGACAATATGTAAAGGAATCAGTCTGCATGAAATTCCTACCTCCGAAGGTCAACGATGCCATACTTACTAAATTACACACATTTATCATCAACTGACTACATATCAAATATTATACCACTGTTTGTGGACAGTGTGGCGGAGCACCGCTCCCTGCGCTATCTCTCAGAGCCGCTGGTTAACTCCCCCTCCTCTAATCTCATAATCGCGAGTTAGCCGACAGTGCCGGTGGGTTTATTTTAAAATCAGGCGGACGCGAAAGCAGCTCTGCGGCCCTTGTGCTGTGACTGCGTGTGTGCTCTCTGGTGCTAGCCTGCTCTCGGTAGCAACACATCAGTGCTAGGCGTTCAGGCTGACACGTGTAAGAGTGACACATATAAATTACGCCGCACTAAACATTAGAAACACGGATCAGAGGCACATTTCAAGTGTGTACCGTAATGCTTACTTTTGAGGTGATGTTAAACACAGAATAGCACAACAATTTAACAGCAGGCAGAGGAACATTTCTGAAACCCAAATATAAAAATGGAGAGGGAAACCAGTAAGTGATGATCAGTACAATCAATCAGTTGGGCTGGGGCTGTTTTGGTTTGGGTGGTGCTATTCAGTGCCCAGTCATATTTACTACATATGCTTAATTAATGCTTAATACTAAATCTTACGTTATTTCTTAGTTTATTTCATTTAAAAACTCTCACCAGCAAATCTACACAAATGGAAGAAATAATGATAAACACAAGCTACCGGCCAATCCGGTTGTGCATTTCTAAGAGAAAAGAAAAAGACAAAGAAATATGCATTAAATACCTGGTAGTCCAGATCCTCAATGCCAAATCGCTCTCGAAGGTTCCTGAAGACTTGAGGGCAGTATTCTTTAAACTTAAAATGTCCGGGGAGATTCTCTCTGCAAGAAGAAAGTCTAGTCATGTTGTGATTCCCATAATTACAGTCTCTTCGGCCAAGCTCCCTCAATCTTTTCTGACAAACAGACACCACAGGAATGCCTCACTCCCCTGTCTCTATATATTTCTTCCTTTCTATCTCGGTCTGCCTGCCTGTTCCTTTCCAGGCACTTCTGGAAGTCCCAGCTCTGGCCGTTACATTATCCAACATGTATGTGAGTGTGACGGTGTTTACGATTAGCTCATCACGACCAACATTCAAACCAAAAACCTCAGCTCTTTCATAGACGGACCTAAATTGACCAGGCCGACCAGTGCGAGGTCTGAATTACTAACATGGACTCGTGTGCTGCCAAGATGAGTAAATGTCATGGGCTGTGTGAGGAGATTACTTGTTGAAGAGATGGTTGTTGACTTTGATTTTGATGTTGGCCTTAAAGTCATCAGGGAGAAGCATAACTGGAACTGGGACCTGGTTTAGATCGTTTATCTGAAGAAGAGAAAAACACATATGCCATGTCATGCTTTAAATATTCAAATGCATGGTAGCGGTAAAGGCCTTTTATGGAAAACAGCATTGGGCTTGCTGTGTCTAGAGTTTCGAGCTTCGAGGCCATTAAATGTCATGAGAAAACCTCTTATAAAATATATTATATATTTATATATAAATGATCTATAGCTTTACCTGCACCTGTATCACTCCACCATCTAAGGACTGGTCCAGTCCTTCCTGAACTGGTTTTGGTTTATTAGAGCAAGACAACTGAGACTATGCAGTACAAGTGGGAAAAAAAAGGACTGGAGGAGCCAACATCCTTCATCAGCTAGCTAGCTAGTTAGTTAGCTAGCTAGCTAACACCTCTGCAGCCTGTTTTTGAGCAAGTGTATGCTTAATATGTGGGTTAGATGTTCATAAAATGACCAAATAAAGACTTGAAGATGATATTGAATAATTATCTGTAACAGAATTGATCACACGACCCTTTTATTAGCGTGATTAAGCTTGAATCTGAAGCTGACTTTCCGTTCCACCTTAAATACCGCAGCCAGCCCAGGCGCCCGGCCGCAACTGCTGCACCATTTAAGGTGGAACGGAATCCAGTCTATCAAGAAGCAACTTCCCAGCAAAATATCCCTCTGAACTGTTAATTAACTAGTCGAAGCCTCATGGAAGTACATTATTATGCTAATATCTCGCCCAATATTAATAAATAAGCAACACACACAAATGTCAACAAACGTAAATGCACGCTGCCCCCGCTCAGAGCGTGTCCCGCTGTGGCTGAATGTAGCTCGTTAGCTGCAGCGGTGGTGTACTGATGGCTCTCGGCTGGCTTTATGAAGCTTGCTAGCTAAGTAAGCGAGTAAATACCGCACGTAAACTGTATTTCTGCATCCTACAGGGACCACAAAATGACCCAGGCTCCCTCCTCTCCCTCCTGACCGAGGACGTAACGTCGAAACGAGGCCGTAGCATAAGCGGTTAGCCTGCAGAAATGGGAGTTGTCTCGTGAAGTTTACCGAAGCGGCGACAGAAAGAAATGCCAACCTACCGAATGATTCACACCCCACATAAAGACGCTGAGCACCGGGTCGTTCGCCCGGAAGACTTTCACCTTCTGCTGAACAAAATGCTTCTTTTTGGTCTTGGTTTTGGGGGCCAGCATGACCATAGGGCCGCTGTTGCTGTGAGAGGCCATCATGCGGCTCGCCCGCCTAGCTGGCTGTGAGAACGCTGGAGCTCGCGGCTTCGCTCTGCTCCTGCTGCGTTTCCTGCTCCTGCTAGCCGGAGGAACCGACTCGGGAACGATTCGTTCGTTCTATTGAACCGGTTCTTTTCAGTAAATACAACCTGAAAACTAATGTAGTATTTACGGACAGTAATTTAATGAGTAATTAATTAAATCAGTTAAGCGTACTCAATCAAAAAGAAGCATAACTGGACACGAGGGTCGGTTTAGGTTATTTAAATAATCTAGCTAACCCATATTATAGCAGTATTGAACTGAATCTGTGTATTAGAGCAAGAAACGTGCTTAAACTAATCAGATGGTTCTTGTTTTAGCTCATAAAACACATTTTAGCTCAAAAATAACACATATTTGTATCTTACTTCGTGTGTTTGTGAATGATCGGGCTATATTAAGGGTGGGGAACTGATGACAAATTTGACTTTACTAATAACTGTCTCGTTCGTCTAGTGTAAAATTAGTTTACTTGTTTGAATGCTACTCGATTCACTGAAATGCACCGTTTAACTGAATCGGTTCGTTAAACTGACTCCAACTCCGGCTCCTCAGCTGTCAGTCAAAGGTTGGGTGCGCGAAAAATAAACACACCAACTGCCCCTTTCCCTCCAGCCTTTGTGTTCACACAGAACCTCACGGACTGGACGTTTTAAGCACACTAAGGGTCCAAGAAACCGCTCCGCTCATTTCCACAGAAGAGCGTTTTTCTGACAGCTGGGTGAACTGGCGCCATTTGCTCACCTGGGCCGTCCTGATGGACATGTGCGTTAACCAATGAGAAGAAGCGTACCGAAATCACGTGACGTGCGGGACACGGAAGCTGTAGTTCCACGCTGTAGTTCAGCGACAGGACGGGCCTTTGGCCTAGCACGCACAGATCAGCCACCATAACATTACAATTATTGACAGCTGAAGTGACTAACATTAGGTGGACTATATTAGGCAGTGTGTGAACAGTCAGTTCCTGAAGTTGATGCCTTGGAGGCAGGAAAAATGGGCAAGCACAAGAATCTGAACTACTTGGATAAGAGCCAATTTTTTTTAAATGTCTAGACGATTGGGTCAGAGCATCTCCAAAAACATCAGGCAGGCCGTGTGGGGTGTTTTTACGGTGTGCAGTGGTCAGTATGTACCAAAAGTGCTCCAAAAAAAAGGACAGCTGGTGAACCGGTGAATTAAGGCTCATTGACCTGAACCATGAAGGCCCCACCTCTGCTAACGTCTTGGTTCCAGATACCGCAGGACGTCCTCAGAGGAAGTGTAAACTGTAAAAATGACTTTTCCTACTAAATGTTGGCTAGTTATTGATTTTATACAGTTAAAATGGGCAGAAATGCCTCGAAGCAATGTCTGAATCAGTTTCAGGACATCTACAGTCGATAGGCCTCTTAAATTTCGTTTATTTTAGTGCAGCGTTCAAAAGAAGACACAGCAGGCTGTCATTTATAAGGTAATATAGCTTATATGTCTTGTCTTTTTTTCTTCCATATTAATTCATTTATTTATTTATTTACTTTAGAGTTCTTGCACCTCCCTTGCAAGGACCTGCAACCACTGGCACACACACACACACACACACACACTCACATACACACAGATACAAGGAAATGAGTGTGAAGTGGGTGTCGTCACACAGTTTTTGTGCACTTTCAGCATTTTCCTTATGCATTGGGTGGTGAGGACATAGCTCAGACTTTGAAATGAAAATCCTGAAATGTTGCATTACAACAGAATTAGAAACGTACGGCATCAAGCTTTACCGTAGTACATTCCGAACTGCAAACATGATGAAATGAAAGAATAAGGATTTTAAAGGAATAATTTGTCGATAAACCAAATAAACACCATTTATCGCAGATCAAGATGCAGTCAATCTGTCCAGACATGCGTGATGTCTGATATGTGCTTGTTTAGTGTAGAACGGGAGAAACACTGGACTTGGGCTGTCACCAATCTTAGCTCTGTTAGCTCTTAGCTGTTCGTATTTGTTCGTATTGAGCTTTTTGCTCAATTTTAGTATGTATTTACAATGACGAGATTGGTGACAGTCTAAGTCCAGTGTCCAGTGTCAGTCTAAGTCATGTACCAAGCGTGTCCTGGCTAATCGACTGCATTCGGGGTAAGGGATAAATCATGTCCATTGGGTGTTTCACCAAACTTTCCCTTTAAACATATAGAGCAGCACAGTCGATCTGGAGGGTGTGTTTTAAACGTGTGTTTCTTTTCATGAATGTGCCTTTGAAGTTTGGTGTTCACTGTGTTGTTGTTGTTTTTTTTTTTATGAGTGTCCCGATAATGAAAAAATGCTGACAATATAAAAATACATGGCATCGTAGTTCATTAAATAAACCTGCAATTTATATATAAAATATAATATTGAAGTATATAAAAATATGCCTAACAACTTCTCAGAAAGAGTAACAGCCATCAGCTCTCAAGAACCATGTTATCTATCTAGCACACACACATACACATACAAACACACACACACACACACACACAAACAAAATGCATCTATGTACAAACAATCCACTATGTATTAGCGGTTAGTGTGTCACTTTGACACAAAAGAAAGGGCTGAATGCTTTCACAAATCATGTGCACGCAGGATAGTGTGTCGATGTCTTGGTTACTACATTGGCAACAGTTCAGAAGTGCGCGAGTCTTCGAGGAAACAGAGTAATACTCCAGAATAAATTAGACGGAAAGTTATATTTCATACGTAATAGTTTAAGTCAGTGTATCTTTGGAGAGAGGGAGAGGGGATGGTGGTGGTGGTGGTGTTGGTGGTGGTGTTGGTGGTGGCGGGGGGGGAAGGGGGTTAAAGCAAAATGGCATGGCAGCCCCACCTGATTTAACAGTATTAAAAGATACAAGACACAGGCAGTGATGGCTATGGCAAAGAAAGGTACTCTACTGTTGGGGGCCTGGGGTGGACTTAGCTCTTAGGGACTTGGCAGCCTACCACAGCTTAAACGTTGGCTCTGTGCTTACGCTGTCCATGCCTGATCCACAGGATTGCGGCAACTTTATGGCAGTGGACACAAGGACCTTCGGTTTGGACTGGTCAGGAGTGGTTGGATGTGGGCGTCTGTTTCCCGTGTGGCTTGACTTTATCCCTTGGCGTCTCCTGGCCAGGCAGTGTCCAGCGCAAGCTAAAATCATCAACCCCTCTCCCTGCATTCCTCCTCCTCTCCCTCTTTTTCCTCCTGGCTCAGAGCTGTGGGGCCGCTCGCCACCCGTCACTCGCCGTCGCAGGGTAGGGCGCCGTCCTCGCCGGCACGGGCCGGCACGGCGACCCCGAGCTCATCCACGCACCAGCAGTGGCCGCGCTGCATGCCCTTGGAGGAGCGACACTGCGGAACATGGGGGAGACGGGGTCAGACTATAAACAAGCATGGCTGCCTGCCTTTTTTTAATTAAAAGGTTTAATAGGAATATATTTACAACATGTGAAGTTTCAAAAGCCACGGTTCACTCCCCAGTCGGCACAGTGTGCATATGGAAACAGATGGATCTCACAGAAACCCTCAGATTTCTATATATTTAACCAGTTCAGCCTGCATCAGCCAACCTCGCCCACTCACACCGATGTTATAAGGAGTGTTTCTGCCCAGGCTTAATGAGGCCCAACACAGGGCAGCCAATCAGAACAGTGCTTATTTACAAATATTAGTTAGTAAAAGGGTAATAGTAACTAAAAACAGTCAGAAATGTTCATTTTGATCATTTCTGTTACAAAACTTCACACAACTGTTGGACCCTGGGTAAATTATGGAATCATAAATTACATTTTTAGAAGGTAGTGTAGCGTAATAAAACATTTATTAATGACTTTATGACCAGACTATCCTGAAATAACCAGCCTGACTATTTTTTTTTTTTTAATTATGAGTATTTTAAATTATTAAATTATGTACATTTACATTTACATTTACATTTATGGCATTTAGCAGATGCTCTTATCCAGAGCGACTTACAAAGTGCTTTGCTATTTACCCAAGAAAAGCCTTAGCTAGTTATAATATAATTATAATAATTATAATAATAATTCAAAGATACCTCTAAGTTTAGACATTATTCTGTAATTATTAGACATTATTATGTAATTCATTGTTTTTAAGCATGAACGAATCTAAAAAAAAT
The DNA here is from genome assembly GCF_030463535.1 of Salminus brasiliensis. NCBI lineage: Eukaryota > Metazoa > Chordata > Actinopteri > Characiformes > Bryconidae > Salminus > Salminus brasiliensis. Next base: position 31,575,311 of record NC_132891.1, on the reverse strand, counting down.
ACTGTTAATCGGCCACGTTGATTTTTCTAGAGGATGATAAGTTTATCGCAGAGTTTTATTGATTGGTAAACACTATATGGTAAATGTGGTAAACACTAGCCGGTAGCTAATCAACACCGGCGTCTTGTAAATTTAGCCAGTATGACTAGCTACAGTGATAATGATAAAATGTGGGAGTTTTTTTTTTGTTGGTGTATTGAAGTTAACTTTAATAAACTGTTATTAATGTTTTACATGTTTTTTTACCTCAGAAAAGTAAGCGAAATGTTAGGAGCTAGCATGCTAACAAGTAAGTATGTAGCCAGCTAGCTAAGTAACTATCCAGCTTACGCAATAAATATTAGTTTCCTTTTTTTATCAGTAGAAAAGCACACAGTTACAAAATGGGAATGTTTATGATTCCACAGTTAGTCTTTATGTCTGGTTTCTTACTGTTGTATCTAAATGGCTTTGTGGTGCTCGTTCTTGGAGGACATATTTAATAAGTTCCTTGTGGAAACAACCAAAATGGTCCCTTAAACCATCTGTGGAAAGAGAGACACAGGACGTTCTGCTATGGCATCTCCCTGAATAACCTATTTTTGGTCCGACTCTTGTGATAGTTCAATTAGCTAAAGTTTATAATCGCAGAGAAAGGTTAAAACTTGTGAGTTGTTTTTTTTTGGTGTACTAAAGTGAACTTTACAAAACTTTACAGTGTATTTATAATGTTTATTTACCTCAAAAAAAGGCAAATAAACCAAACGTTAGGAGCCAACATGCTAACAATACGTACCTAGCTAGCGAGCTAACGCTATAAATATTAGTTCACAGATGAAATTAGGGTTTACGATTCTCGAGTTAGCCTTTAGGTTTTGTTTCATGGCAAAGATATTGAACTTATAACTTGTGGAAACAACCAAAAGTCCCTTAAACCGTCAGAAGTGCAATGGCATGAAGAACCTATTTTGGTCCTATTTTACATGTTCATTCACCTCAGGAGCTAACATGCTAACAATAAGTAACTAGCTATCGAGCTAATGCTATATACATATTACATTTATATAGCATTACAAGACAAAAACACACAGATGAAACCGAGGCTTGATATAGAGTTTAAATAACTTTGTGCTGCTCGTTCTTGAAGGACGTATATAAAGAGTTCTTTGTGGAATCAACCCAAATGGCCCCTTAAAGAGCCCATCTGTGGGCTCTATTATTGACCTATTTTACAGCGTGATTGCCTAACGTGATAGTTTAACCAGACATGCGGATTTACACTCTTTTCCGTTATGCCTTATGAAGGAGTCCGCCAAGATGTTTGGTGTCTGAATTTTGTTGCTTTAGTTTTACTCAGAAGCTACGAGGCTAATGTAGACCGCAGCTAAGAAGTGACAAACATTTCCAGCCACCAGGTTGGCATTTTTGTCCATTTTCTGGCGTGCCAGCTAAACCATGTGGGAAATACACCACAGCAACATCGTTCGCTTCTGAATCACGGCACAAAAACTATTGTGCGAATTCTCCGAACCAGACCAAGTTTCCAAATATTGAACAGTCATTAAACAGTCCGTTCCAAATGCTTTCCAATCTTTAGAGAAATATGAAATCATAACACATTAATTACACTACATAAATTATGTAATCCACCAAAATAGCAAAACCATCAGTTCAGAATGTGTGAACTAAACACACGCCAAAAACGCAGTGATTTTACCGCAGTGTTTTAAAGTAACTGGACGATGAATTATAAGGACTGGATTATAAAATCTTTAATACGATAAAATCTGATCTAAAACATGATATAAATAGTTACTAACAAGTCATTTCACCTCAGTATGAAGTGGCATGCATCCTACCAACATTGTGTGGCTGTATTTTTTAACCGTTTAAAAAGGCAAACGCTTTTTAATGAACTGGGATCAGATTAGATCAGATCAGATCAGATTTGGGGCAAAAAGAAATCTGGATTGAGGTGTCCTTGGTAATGATACCTGCAGTTGGTCTGTGTTCTTCCAGTGTTGACAATAATTCATCAATAATTAATCACAATACCGATGAATATCTTTGCATTGCCCACCCCTGCATGCAGGACTTTGTATAGGGGGGCACTGCAGAACCAGGGTCAGGACCCACTCAGTGTGTAATGCTCTGAATGACTGTCTCTACCTGCTTTTTTCTGTAGAACCCACGAGTGTCACAGTTGGGGATGTAGATATCACGGTCAGACTGGAAGACGGTGAGCTCGAGACCCCGCAGCACGGCATTGAGCAGCTTCCGGCACGGCGCCTGGGGAGGAAATGAAAGCGCAGAGGGAGAGATGGTAAATATGAAGCGAAGAGACAACCTCTTGCATACCTCTCTGATCAAGAATGTGATAAGATATGCTTGGGCATCATTGTATTGAGGTTAGGTGCACACCGTAATACTCTGCCTCTGTGTACTGATAGCACTGAGCTTTTTTTTTTAACCCCTCCTCCCCCCCTTGTGTTTAAATGGTTTCAGGATGAAACAGCTGTTCCTGCGTTGCTGATAGCAGTCGGAAAGGGATGTGGCCGACCATGACATGCTTCGGACAAGAGTCTGTGATGATTCATGGAAAATCGAAGGGATTACAGTCATCAGCAGAGCACTTAGGTATTCAGATCCCACTCACTCAGCACCAGTATTGTAACGGATTGGTAGGCGAGTATCATGGGCAGCTTGAAATCTGAGGGCAAGATCTGCTGTAGAAATGAAATGACAAGACTAACCTTATCGATCTCACTGCTGGGCGAAGGATTGGGACCTGGAAATCGAAAAAAAGCATGTGAATGCATTTCCTAAACACGTCCCATATAAGAGAGTTCACCCTTTATAGGACCCCCGATGCGTCTTCCTCCTGAGAGGGTGAAAATGAACCCGTTCTCACTTTCTCTGCAGTAGCTCGTAATGAACAGTAGATGGAGACACCAGCTATATGAATCAGCACTGTCAGAATGTGAGTGACACACACACACACACATATGACTGCTTACACACACACACACACACACACACACACTTCCACAATTATTTCATCGTTTTGGTTCAGTTCTGTGTCACATTGAGACATTCGAGCACTTCTGCAGCCACACTGACAATGAGTGAATACACACATATAGGTCAGTCTGACTGTAGACACTTGAGATACGTACACCACGCACCAAGAAACGCACACTCACACACACACATACACACACATACACACATGAGCAATGACAGCAAGTGATCTGTTAGCCATCAGCTCAATCGCACCACCCAAAAGCCTCAAGTCGCAGAAATGCTTTCGTACCGCAGAGGAATTTATTGCCATTGCATGCAAACCAGCAGCTATTCCCGGCGTTTTTATGCTCCTGCCCTTCCTCCACTAACATTTCTGTCATCCTACCAGCGCGCTGGACAAGCCGAGCGCTTGCCAATGCACCCCCGGAACCCGAAACACATGCTGCTGCTATTTGCTGGAGCGCTTAAAGTGGATTACGCCTGTCATTTTCCTGCTGCATGCCGCCCGGTGCAATGGTAGGGAAGAGGCAAGGGAAGAGGCTGCTCTGGACGAGCAAAGCTCTGGAGGAATACGGCCAGCACTCGTGCGGTCAGGGCAGGGCAGGGCGAGGCGAGGCTACAAACCCTGGACCCTTTGAGGGAAAGCTTAGAAAGTAGCCAGGGGTGTAAATCTCTGAGCTCACAAGGATCCGATTCCTGTACGGTTCTCTGGGAAGCGATCCGATTCAGTTCCATTTGAATACCCTGGAACTCTGGTTCTTTTTTTTTTTGCTCATTTCTGAAAGACTTACATGCTCCCTTTTCCAGAAGTGGATTATAGACTGTAAAAGTAATACATCATGCTTTTTGGGGGGACCTTGTACCTTTGCCAAGAACCTTTGTTTAGTATCTGATCAATTCCAACATTCCAAAATCCATCCATCATGATCCGTCAGTTCTTTTTTACCCCTCTAAAAAAGTCACACAGTAACATTAGTTATAAATGTCATCTATAAACCCCTGGTCCATGGCCCCTGTCTATTTCTTGGCCCCCTTCCCCCTGAATCGATCAGGGCTATTCCCTTCCTAAACTTGCAAAAGGGTGAGAGAGATGTCCCCGAAGTCTTTTTACCTGTGGGATGTGGTTTCTCCGTGGGACTCGTCTTGCTTTGTTTGGCGCAGGAGCCCCTGCCCTGCAGCAGAGCCTGGAGTGGGCTGTGCTCCCTCGGAGGAGGCATGCAGCGCAGGCCCTTGGCGCAGCTCAGGGTGTACACCCCACACGGCTCCCCCAGAGCCAGGGCTGCCGTGCTGGACAGCCCCACGTGGTCCCGAGAGGCCCGTCCTGCGGCCAGCGGGTCCTTGCAGGACGGACAGAGCTTGTGGGGGCCCAAGCGGCTGGCTGCCGTCCAGGATCCGCAGTGAGCCACCAGCAACAGGACGACGGCGGTCAAGTTGGAGAGGAATGGCATCTTCTTGCGCTCTGGCCTCAGGAGGTTCTCCATGCTCGTACGCTCGTACGGACGTGGCTGATGCTATTTCTGAATGTCTGTGTTGCTCTTTTTCTCTCTCTCTGTCTCTCTCTCTCTCTTGCTCTCTCCCCCCGACCTCTCTCTGTTTTCTTTACACGTTCCTCAGCTTCAGCCCGGTGCTCAGCCCTGTTCAGTCGCGCGGCAGCCAGAGGGATATGTTCCGAGAGTGAGGGAGGCTTTTAAAGATCAGAAAGGCGGTGATAGAGAGCGAGAGAGAGGGAGAGAGAGCCCAGTTATGACACCTTCAGGGGCTGGGACTGAGAGAGAGAGAGAGAGAGAGAGAGAGAGAGAGAGAGAGAGAGAGCGCACAAGGAAAGGAGGGAGGCAGAGAGAAAGAGAGAGAGAGAGAGATTATTTTTCCTTTCAGAAATGATCAAGCTCCAGCTCCAGCTTTTTTTTCCACCTATTACTGTATCTGGAAGCACTCCTTTGCCCTCCAATACTTCCTGAGCATACGTCAAGCCGTCTATACATTCTTTGCATCATATATGAAAATGTCAGACCGTTCTGGCCATGTTTGCCATGGTAACACCTTGATCCAGGTTTCTCTCGTGGCTCCACGCTGACCGCAGTCTTTTTGCTCTTTAAGAGTTCAGATAACCTTAAGGAAATTAAAAAAAGGTCATCTGCTACAGTCCAGTCTTTAGAAGAGCAAACGCACAAGCATCAAAAGTCATCAGACTTGTCTGGATTACAAACGACATTTACACTGATTGTTCTAGACAGCTTCATTCCTAACCAATATGCTGTTACAGTCAGAATTCATTATCCACTATGATCCGGGGGAGCGAGTTCGAATCCCAAGCCGTGCTGCTTAGCACAATTGGCCATGCTCTCTCCGGGTGGGTAGATGGCGCTCTCTCCCCTCATCACTCTTAAGCTATGTTGGCCAGCACAGGTGTCTGTTTGCTGGTGCGGTCCAGTTCTTTCCTCCAAGCGTGTCGGCTGTCTGGAAATGCCGCATTGGCGTCAGTTTGAAAAAAGGCAGTGACTGGCTTTGCATGTATTGGAAGGGACGTGTGAGGTTTTTACTGCTAATGCTAGGGGGAGCTATAAACAGGTGGGTTATTTGGCAGAACCAAAATGGGAGAAAAAATGGTGAGCGAATGGTAAGCGAAACTTAGCTCTTAGCTTTTAGTCGGTTAGGGTACGTTTCTACCAGCTTTACTCACTTATTGGGAGGGATTTTCACTCATTCCTCCTGACAGATTTACTCCAGGTTGTTCAGGTTGGTTGGACGCCGCTTGTCCTCAGCTTTCAAATAGTACACTCCAGTCTCAGCCACTGAGCTCTGTAGCTCTTTCAAAGTGATCGTTGGCCTCTCTATGACTAAATGGCTTAACTCAACGTACAACTCAAATTCAACTTATAGCTGGTCAGTTAACAATGCAGAGGACAGCCAACAGTTCAGTTAACCAGAAATCTTTATGTCATTGAACCTTCAGAGCTGCACCGTTTATGTAATGGTAACAAAAGCTTCAGACTTGGCCAAGACTTCAGCCAGCCTACAGTGCTCCTATATGGTGAGTGGAGCTGGATATAAAGGGTCAAGTCCACTCCAAACCAGTCATAATATTCTAATATATCTGTGTATATGTCAACAGCAGGATGTTTATATTGTGACTAGCAGCCACTGACATGGGCAAACTCTTGTAAAGACTCTAGCTGCCGTCCGTACTAATACTTATGGACTCTATGGAATACTTAATATTCCTTACATCATTCAAAATAACTCACATTTCAAGGTTTTTATATACAAAATTCTCAGAAACATAATACAGATGCCACGTTATTAACTACTTTTCAAATGGTGAGCCTTTCCCACTATGCTTACAATGATTGATTTGACCAGAAATTAAATAATAAAGGGTGGGGGGTCTCTGACTTTTGCGCAGTGCTATATATACATATTGTAGTGGGTATGTTTCCATATACAGCGTATCTATAGCTATAGCATAATATTCAGATAATCAGGGTCGGGTAGTAATGAAATAAATGTCACTGGGTTATGTAATCAGGAAACCAAAAACACAGTAACAGTAAAAGTAAGTCATGTGATTACAGGTACTGTTCATAAAAATGGGATGATTACATTACAGCTTTACAAGGATCACTCCTCTTACAATAGCTGCGTTCCAAAGCCGACGTAGGGCAGGTCCTCGGTGGGACTGTCCAATGAAGACTCCTTCTTAGTAGCCTTTTGGTCACACAGATGGCAGTCTGAACGAGGCTGCATAATGACGTCAGCAGAAAGGTCCTGCCTCTTGCAGTTGCGGTGCGAAACTTGGAGCCCGTTGCCTGGACAGGTTTCCTGTTCAGGAACATTACTGGGTGCTCACGCAGCCAGGGGGCATGAAAACATAGCCGGGCATTAGATCGTAGCATTGGTGCACTGCTGTAATCAATGTGGATTTCACATTGTGTGTAAATTCTTGTTGACTCAGTAAGAAAATATAGTGTGTACGACTTTTCTACGATTTTCTCTGCGGTTGGTGCAGTTTACTACACAACAGCTCCTTGTCATTATTGCTCTCTAGCCTGAGCCTGGTGCTGTTTTTTCCCTTTGCATTGTATGAGCACAGAGAACTATTTCTCTTGCCCCCCAAACAAAAAGAGCCAATCAGTGTGCTGGTTAAGCCGCAAGCAGAGTGTATATATATATATATATATATATATATATATATATATATATATATATAGTGTGTATATGTGTATATATGTATATGTATGAATGTATTTAGATGCTTTAAGTTGCACCCATTGCTGACACAGATGTGCAAATGCACACACACAGAGCTTGTCTAGTCCCCATAGAGAAGTACTGCCAATAGAAAAAGACTCGCAGGAGCAGATGAACATGAACCTCCTGACACCATGGCTGCCTAATGCCAGTGAGCATAGCACTGAGCTGTGGAGCAGTGGAACTGTGTGGTCTGTAACAATGGATGGTGCTCTATTCAATTCTTTAGAGATGAGTTGTGGGGATGAGGTGGGGTGATGATCATTCAACATCCTGACCTCACTAACACTCTTGTCGCTGAATGCAATCAAATCCTCATACATACCCTTGATACGTGTTTCCGTGTGTGAGGGATTGCAGGCAGCCAAGAAGACTTTTGTCACCTGGAAGTTTAGGCTGGAGCAGGAAGGCATGGTCTGGATAATTGTGGGCAGTGTTTTCCGTGGAACGAGCACAAGGCAGTCCATTCCAGCAGCTAATAATGTAATCCATCTACCCGCTCAACCATTTCAGTCTGTTCTCCAGGGGGAGACTTTGTGACGTGCGCCTGCGTTTCCTTTAGCCTAAATACCACTAGGCCTGGACCTCGCATGAGATGTGCTGTGCTGTCGTCTATCACAATCAGCAGAACCCAGTAAAGTTGTCATTTTATGACCCGTGCTATTTATATCACGCAGACGGCGGACTGCTACTTTGAAACGAACGCGTCCGGATTTGGAAACAGGTGGTTCTGTTTGAACGCATGTTATTCTTGTCTTCAAGAAGCCAAACTAAGGCCGTGAGACAGGGGTCTTTTGAATCTGCTGTGTTTATGATGGTGATGCTTTCAGTTCTCGAGCAGCCAAGAGGGTCCTGTAAGGACAAACTTTTGTTTATTTGATTTTTGGCACGAAGGAGAGGGTTTTTCCCCCCGATATCAAAGATAAGCTGGTATGAGCAGAAGCAAACAGGATTTAGATGTTTATCTGACTGTATTGACATGTGTGGTCTCTCACAAAGACCTGTCTTGGCCCCAGCCTAGCTGTAGCGCTGTTAAAATGAAACCTAAGCAGGGCTGTTGCTTTCAGTTGAACAGCTGATGCAGAAAACTTGAACTCTCTCTTGGAAAGCCAACCAGGCTTGTGCTCTCTCTCTTACTTTCTCTCTGTCTTCTCTCTGCTCTAAAGTCCCCCGGCTGGCGGCCTTATTAGAGGTGATCAGTCTTGACAAAGGGACCAACGATCACCTGTCGTCTTGCGTTCCCGTTTAAGGTCTAGAACAGTGCAGCCCAGCCCTGTGCTCACTCTCCACATGTACGGTGCACAGGAGAATGTTCCAAGAGGCACGCCAGGCCAGTGGACGCTAAGGGGGCGGGGGGGTGTTCTCGCTTTCCAAACTTGCACTAGTAGGACTTTGTGATTCTTCCCCATCTCTGTTGTAACAGTCACTAAATCACCTAGAAAATCAATACAGTCCCAATGAATGCAATACAAGTTTCAATTGAATAAAAACTTTGGATCTATAGTCCATTTCTGATTAATCTGTACATAAATAAATGTCTAAAAACTTTTCAGATTTGATATGGGGGGCTATAGGCTTCTTATTGTTTCTCTGAGAAGGTTTAGTTAGGTAACACTGTGTTAAAACTACCCCCCTGTGGCTGAAGAAACAGTAGAAGCACCCTCATTTCAGGAAGGGGCTACAGAGAAACTGAGCAGCTGGACATTTTCAGGCAGAAGTGGGATACATAAGATATTTACAGGATTCTTAAGAATTAGCTCCAACTTGTAACCAAAGTACATCTGATAGATGGGTTGAATCGAGGTCAGTTCATGTTCAGGTCAGATCACAAGCGAACCGCCTCAGAGTTAGTTTGGGACCAGACCGATACCACCTCCTCTGTAGGGTCACGGTGCGGTACGCTCTTAAAAGAAGTCCTGCCTTCGAAAACTTACATTCAGATTAGAGCTGGGCAATGTGATGATATTTTATCGTATCGTGATAAATTTTGTTATCGTAATAACAATATGCTTTTCTTTTATTGGTGCCTAATAAACACTGATTAAAAGGTAAAGATGCACTGCAGGTATTTGTCACTGTACAGCGAAATGTGTCCTCTGCATTTAACCCATCTGTGGTAGTGAACACACTCACACACACACACACTAGTGAACTAGGGGCAGTGAGTACAAACACAGCCAGAGCGGTGGGCAGCCAACTCCAGCACCCAGGGAGCAGAGAGGATAAAGGGCCTTGCTCAAGTGCCCAACAGTGGCAGCTTGCCAAGCCCGGGAATCGAACCCACAACCCTGTTAGCGATAGCCCGGCGCTCTAATCGCTGAGCCACCACTGCCCCAGGTCAGCTGCAGGTTTCATTATTAACAGTGTAATTAGACTGTATTTAAACTTTAATAAGATGAAGAGCAGCAGATGTTGAATAAAAATCACCGTGCTCAGTACAGGAGAGGATCTGAAGAGTAGTTTATAAGAATGATAAATATTGATAAATATTGTGTATCACAAAAATATCGTGATACAGTATTTTCACCACATCGCCCAGCCTTAACTCAGATGTATATCTGACTGGTAACCATTGCAATAACAAGCTTCATTTATTTTACATTACCAGTTCATGTAAGCACAGGAACGCTTCGAGCTTAGTTGAGTACAAAAATGCGTCTTGTGTAAGCTGCATTTTGAGCATTGCTATAAGAGGTGCTACAGCAACAGCCAAGTTGTTTTGTACTGCCGGGTGCTTTTTTACGAGTAACCGTTCATGGCCGACCAGTTTGGATTTTGATTTGTCCTCTATCGCCCCACCCCGAGTACCGAGCAGGACTGTGCGTTTGCAGAGCGCTGGCATTAGCGCATGCGTACTAGTGCTGAGTATGTTTCTGGCATTAGAATCAAACACACTGTTTTGGTACAGCTTCATTAAAACCTCTATATGTTAATACGCTTTGTTCTGATTGGTTGTACCGTGTTTTGCTTTTGCATAATTCAAAAAGCAGTTCCGGATGAAACACTGCATATAACTTCTGTCTAACCGGGTGGGGCTAAACTGTAAATATATATGTAAATGTGTTGGTTTTTATGTAATCACAAAAAATACATATATTTCTTTAAATTATATTGTTCCTTTAAATACTTATAGGCTTTGATTACAGATCGTTACGTTGTTCAAGAGGTTTGTACATCAGTTTTCAGCTGTGCAAAATGTGAAATGCTTCACACCAGCTTCTATCAGCAGGCTGGAAACACATCACCACTGAGAATGGAAACTGGAAGATGATGGTTGGACTAATGGTTCAACTGGAAAAATAATGGCTTTGTAAGGGTAACACAGATTCCACGTCTTTTCATTAAGTAGTCTGCCTGAGACGAGTAGGCGTCATAAAATCAGATATGTAGATTTTTAAAACAGTAAGTCTGGATGTGAAGGGGAATGGAAAGTAGTGGTTTAACTAAATGTATGTGTTAAAATGGGCTCGCAATATCCATGTCTTTTGTGCAAAGGAGAAATTCTCCATTTCATTCTTCCATATCCATTTTATGCATAATTCAGTGGATGAGATGCATTAAAGAGTAAACCCACCCTTCTGCAATTTAGAGGATGTGAATAACAATAGAGTCAATAGAGTGACACTAACACTGCTGAATCAGTGGTGACACTAACACTGCTGAATCAGTAGGGATACCAACACCAGTGAATCAGTAGTGACACTAACACTGCTGAATCGGTGGTTACACTAACACTGCTGAATCAGTGGTGAACCTAACACTGCTGAATCAGTGGTGAAACTAACACTGCTGAATCAGTAGGGATACCAACACCAGTGAATCAGTGGTGAAACTAACACTGCTGAATCAGTAGGGATACCAACACCAGTGAATCAGTGGTGACACTAACACTGCTGAATCAGTAGTGACACTAACACTGCTGAATCAGTAGGGATACCAACACCAGTGAATCAGTGGTGACACTAACACTGCTGAATCAGTAGTGACACTAACACTGCTGAATCAGCAGGGATACCAACACCAGTGAATCAGAAGTGACACTAACACTGCTGAATCAGTGGTGACACTAACACTGCTAAATCAGTAGGGATACCAACACCAGTGAATCAGAAGTGACACTATCACTGCTGAATCAGTGGTGACACCAACACTGCTGAATCAGTGGTGACACTAACACTGCTGAATCAGTGGTGACACTAACACTGCTGAATCAGTAGTGACACTAACACTGCTGAATCAGTAGGGATACAACACCAGTGAATCAGAAGTGACACTAACACTGATGAATCAGTGGTGAAACTAATACTGCTGAATCAGTAGTGACACTAACACTGCTAAATCAGTAGGGATACCAACACCAGTGAATCAGAAGTGACACTAACACTGCTGAATCAGTGGTGACACCAACACTGCTGAATCAGTGGTGACACTAACACTGCTGAATCAGTGGTGACACTAACACTGCTGAATCAGTAGTGACACTAACACTGCTGAATCAGTAGGGATACAACACCAGTGAATCAGAAGTGACACTAACACTGATGAATCAGTGGTGAAACTAATACTGCTGAATCAGTAGTGACACTAACACTGCTGAATCAGTAGGGATACCAACACCAGTGAATCAGTGGTGACACTAACACTGCTGAATCAGTAGGGATACCAACACCAGTGAATCAGTGGTGACACTAACACTGCTGAATCAGTAGGGATACCAACACCAGTGAATCAGAAGTGACACTAACACTGCTGAATCAGTAGGGATACCAACACCAGTGAATCAGCAGGGACACAAACATCACTAAATCAGTAGAGACACTAACATTGCTGAATCAGTAAGTCAGTTAGGACACCAACTCCAGTAAATCAGCAGGAACACATAAACTCCAGTGAATCAGCAGGAATACCAACTCCAGTGAATCAGCAGGAACACATAAACTCCAGTGAATCAGTAAGAGCACCAACACCAGTGAATCAGCAGGAACACATAAACTCCAGTGAATCAGCAGGAACACATAAACTCCAGTGAATCAGCAGGAACACATAAACTCCAGTGAATCAGTAAGAGCACCAAGACCAGTGATTCAGCAGGAATACATAAACACCAGTGAATCAGTAAGAGCATCAACATCAGTGAATCAGCAGGAACACATAAACTCCAGTGAATCAGTAAGAGCACCAACACCAGTGAATCAGTAAGAGCACCAAGACCAGTGATTCAGCAGGAATACATAAACTCCAGTGAATCAGTAAGAGCACCAAGACCAGTGATTCAGCAGGAATACATAAACACCAGTGAATCAGTAAGATCACCAAGACCAGTGAATCAGTAAGAGCACCAAGACCAGTGATTCAGCAGGAATACATAAACACCAGTGATTCAGTAAGAGCACCAACACCAGTGAATCAGCAGGAATACATAAACTCCAGTGATTCAGTAAGAGCACCAACACCAGTGAATCAGTAAGAGCACCAAGACCAGTGATTCAGCAGGAATACACAAACACCAGTGAATCAGTAAGAGCACCAACACCAGTGATTCAGCAGGAATACACAAACACCAGTGAATCAGTAAGAGCACCAAGACCAGTGATTCAGTAGGAACACATAAACACCAGTGAATCAGCAGGAATACCAACACCAGTGAATCAGCAGGAATACCAACACCAGTGAATCAGTAAGAGCACCAAGACCAGTGATTCAGCAGGAATACATAAACTCCAGTGATTCAGTAAGAGCACCAACACCAGTGAATCAGCAGGAATACAAACACCAGTGAATCAGTAAGAGCACCAACACCAGTGATTCAGCAGGAATACACAAACACCAGTGAATCAGTAGAAATACATAAACTCCAGTGATTCAGCAGTCAAATCGTATGTGAGTTTCCATGGTTTCTTTACCAGCTGTGTCAGTAACTATCGACGGGGCTCGATGTAAATCGGTGACCGTGAGCGCGCTCGGTCCCGCCTCAGAGGAGCTCTCCGTCCCTCCCATTGGTTCACAGTCACGTCACTTTCGCCTCCATTGGCGCGTCGCATCCACCGGCCTCTGATGTAAACAGGAAAAGTCCTACACACTTCAGCCAAGTTTTCAGCTGCCTAGCTGATGGAGTCCCTAGCTAGAAGTAAACACAAGTGGCCTTAAATATTCTAGTTTCCTCCTACTGATGTAAGTAAGGTAAGAACCTGGATATAAAGAAGACTGATCCTCCAGAACGACTAACCGACTGATCCACCAGATTCCGCCTGCCTCCGCTCATCTGCTCGGCTATGCTAACGCGCTAGCCCAACCCGAAGTGAAGTTACAGCGTGTTTATTTGTAGCCGTTAGCACTTGGCTAGCTTGCTTTTTGGGGGCTCAGTCGCTTTCAGGTGGAGTATAGTTTTGGGAAATGACCGTCTGAGGGGGTTTTAGAGGAAGCGGCTCGCTTAAACAGCGACAGAGGGGGGCTAGCCAGTTAGCTAAGATGGCTAGCAGGTTGGCTAGCGTCAGTAAACTTTAGGTAGAGTAGGTTGGAGCCTCGAAACTCCAGCCTGGTGCTTATAGGTAGCTAATATTTAAACTGTAGTTTAATGTGGACACTGTAAGGTACTGTTTTTATTAGCTAGCTACGTTATCAAGGCACACTGTTGGGTTCAGGTAGGAGTTCAGTCGTTACGTCGTCACGTCGTCGGTGAGCTGATGTTTCCTCAGGCCAGTGCCACAGACAGTCGGTGTGACTCACTGAGGCATTTTTCTAGCCTTACTTCTTATTATAGGACGTCTGCTGCCATAGTGGAGAACAGCACACACCTTAGTTTTGTCACTGGAGAGAGAGTGTGTGTGTGTGTGTGTGTGTGTGTGTGTGTGTGTGTGTGTGTGTGGAGATGCCCTCACATCTTAATGCTCTCATAGTGCTCAACCATAAAGTCACCTTCAAGGCTGTGCTTTGATTTCACCATTTTTTCCCCCTCTTAGTTTATTAAATCTGTTATTCAGTTTATAAGGGATGCTGTATATAAATAAAACATATAATCGAGTAAACAGATTTAGAAAAATCAAGAGACAGATTTGTTAAATTGAGTGAATTTATATAATTCATTCATTCATTCATTCATTCAGTATTTTATATATGGCTCAGTACACTTCTTGTAGTTTGTCATTTAGTAGTTTAACCCTACTCTAGTTTTTTGGTAACTTAGTGAAACTAGTGAAATTCCCCGTTACTTGACTCCTATTCAGAGTGAAACTTGAATAGGAGTCAAGGGACTTTCTGTCATATCTGGTGAGACACACAGTCACTCACTCAGAGTGTTTTATTAAGGATATAATGATAAAATATTAGAATCAAGGAAGTTAGATACTTATACTTATCACAATACTTCAAAATATGTTCTCAGTATGTCAGTGTCAGTCGTTTTCTCTAGTGGCAAGAACTGGGAGATGACAAACAAATGAATACGTTTATGGTATTTAGCAGACGCTCTTATCCAGAGCGACGTACAAGGTTATTCATATCACAGAGGTGGGCCAATGTAGTGTTAGGAGTCTTGCCCAAGGACTCGTAGTCACCCAGACCGGACCAGATCGAACCCTGGTCTCCCACATGGTGTTGTAACTCATTGGCAGGTAATGGTGTTATCTGTTGCGCCACACCAACCACCATATTGGTCACCAACAATACAAAATATGACTGCTTAGACTGTTTAGAGGGTTGCCAGGTCTGGTGAAAATCTCCTTGTTTAAAACCCACCTTTAAATGTTTGAAGAAACCGGGCATAAGAACCTCTGAGGAGTGTTTTTAGGGTTATTTATTTATTTGAGCAAGAAATGGAGTCTCATGAAGGTCGTGCTCGTCTTTCCCTTGTCTTTTAAATACTAGTTGAGAAGTTGTCATCTTCCAGAGATGTTCACGTGTTAGAATTGTCTACTTTCTGCAGTCAGAATCATCTGTTTGGTACCTGTGATCAGCCATTTATTAATGATTAGTTTCTGTGTTTTGACCTCTAGTGTCTTTGTCATACTTGCAGTGCAATCATGCTAAGGCACCCCTGGAGCAGAGAGCGTTAGGGGCCTTGCACAAGGGTCCAGCAGTGGCAGCTTAGCAGACCTGGTGTTGAACCCACAACCCTGTGATCTATAACCCAGAGCTCTGACCACTGACGCACAAAACTAAGCACTTGCCCTTCTGCTGTGTACCGAGCAAGATGGTGAATATCCCAGCTGGTAACTACAGGCATGGTAATAGTGCTTAGTGTGCTTAGACTCACAGACTTTTTGATTGAATCTAGTCTATTCAAACTAGCTAAGGGTAATCTTGAGTAAACCGCGAAGCTCTTTTGTAAGTCTCTCTGGATAAGAGCATCTGCTAAATGCTGTAAGTGTATTGTAGATGTAGTCAGTTTTATACAGATTTTGACGTTGCTATTCACAGGAAATGACTTATCCATCCATCCAAATCTTGGTGCAGCTGAGCATTGATTGATATTCAATCTGGTAACAATGTAATCGCTTTCTGTTTATTGATAAACTGACTGGCCATAGTGTTAAGGAAGATCCAGCGATATATAAAAAATGCCAAAATCTCTTAAGAGTGATGATTTAAGACAAAATAAATATTTTTGATGTGAATTATGTTGAAAATACTCTCTGAATACCGTCTTGCTGTATAGGCTTAATAAACATTTAGATAATAGACCTCTTTTGGGAATTCTTTGTGTCTAACTAAAGTATTAACTAAATATATAAGTGTTTGATGATAATGCTTTAGGTACAGCTTTAAATTCATTTAAAACAAATTTTAAAACACTTTTTAATGATAATTGTGTTCAGTTCTAGTTTTGCTGTGCATGTTTTTAATCGTACGACTGTTGGTGGACCGGTTATGTTGTGAGCATGCTTCTAGGCTTTTAAAAAAAACGTATATTTAAAATTATGTATAAATTATAATAAGAATCCTTTGTGAACCTTTTTTAAGAGTTCCTTGATAAACCAAAATGCCCTTGCAGTTTCTCTGTGGATTTGCTCGTTTTCATATTTTACATGTATGTTGTTCTAAGAATATCTGCAAAACTTCTCAGATTCTACAGTCTTAATGTGATGGATTGACTTAAAAGTCTAAATGTAGATACAATTTGTCAAATATTCAGTTTGTGAAAAAGATCAAAGGTCAAAATATACCATCTTAGACCTCATCCAATGTTTTCATAATGATATTTAGTTTTTTTACGAGCTTTGATAAGTTGAAACAGGCAAACATGTGCATTGCAATCAAAGCAAGACTGTTGTGGCCTCTTGCAATGCAGTAATTAGAATAGAAAATAGGTTGCAGCTTGACTGCAGTTTCTAAACATCTGTTTGCAAAGCAAGAATTCTTAATCTTGTGTCAATGTTTTTATTTCCACTGTTGTTGTTTTTTTTTTTTTTTTTCATCCCTTTATTTATTTTTTTCTTCTCCAAGATGGACGACATCAATTTACACTACAGGTTCCTGAACTGGAGGCGTAGGATCAGAGAAATCAGAGAAGTGCGTGCCGTACGCTATCAGGAGCGATACAAGCGCATGCTGAAGGATGGAGACACTCTGAGGTATCTAGAACCTGTACATCTCTTCTGCAGCATTGCTTTTTGTTATAAAATGTAAACAGCTTCGTGAGATGAATGGCAGAAAACAGCTCTGTATTGTTGCTGTTTCCATTTTTTAAAATGTAATTAAATTAAATTGAATTGCAATACGATCTTTTTTTTCTTTGACGTTAAGAAGGTTTTTTTTTCCTTTACCTGTAAAGTTGATGTTTTGGTGATGCAAGGTTTTTGTGCAACAGTGACAGTATACTTATGAGTTATGAATTATTATTATATGAATTATGTTCCACATAATTTAATTTGCATCCTCTCTGATGGAAGGACGAACACAGAGAGTGAAAGTGTGACTTTTTTCATACAAATTTAGAAGTTACAAATACTATACTTATGACTAGTGGTGTTACAAATCCCCAAACCCATGGTTTGGATTGGATTTTGTGAGTCATGGATCAGATCATTTTTCAAAAAAAGCTAAAAAAGAAGAAAAGAAGCCAAATGATGCAGTGATTTTAGCTTTCGGTTTGAAAGTATTTTGTTAGTGACTTTTATTTTGACACATTCTGTTAGTTCGTTTGTATTAAAGACCTTTATTTTGACGCAGCCTTTTCATTTGTATTAATGACTTATATTTTGACGTATTTTGTTCGTATGTTTGTTTGTCTTAGTGGCTTTTATTTTGACTCGGTCTGCTTGTTAGTTTGTATTAGTGGTGTTTATTGACAGGTTCTGTTTGTTCGTTTTGTATTAATAACTTTTATTTTGATCCGATCTGTATGTGATGTAGTGGTTGAGTCCGTTTGAGACTCCCTCTCCTCACACTAACCAAACTCTGCTCTCCACTCACACACCAGGCTGATGGAGCTGCAGGTGTGTCGCTGTGCTCGATGTGTCACCCTCCGGCTCTTGAGACTCTCTATAGTGTTTACAGTCCGCACGCTCTGGTCACGTGACAGACAGCTGCTCAGTCTGTGTGTTTCCAGACTGAGGGAGTTATTACTGTAAACACTAACAGCGACAGGAGAACTGTAGTCCACGCTGTCATGGTTAAACTTTGGCCATTAATTTGCAAACCGTGCGCGTCCCAAACCGAGTGGACTAGATCTGTGGATCTGTACGGATCCTGGATTGTCTGTGATCCGTTGCGCTACTAATAAGTAGTAATGCTGCTAATTTTTTCATGTCCGTGTCGCTTCCTGCACATGGTTCAGAAATGCCACAGTCAGAGCTAAGTGCAGTGCTTCTGTTTCTTGGGGAAAGCTGGGGCTTGTCAGCGAGGTGGACTTGGGACTGAAAAGCATCATGTGTGCGTGCATTCGAGCCATCAGCTTCCACCAAAAACGCAAACAAGGCTGACTCTCTCAACCTCACTGATTGAAACAATTATAATCTCAGGGAACGTTATGGACTGCTTGTTTTTTGGTCAGCAAAAGATGAAAGGCGCGTTTGACGTATTGGAAAAAGCATCAGTCTTCGTGCAATATGGTGTTAGATTTCCTCAAAACATTAAATGTTTTTTGCACTTTTTGGATGTTTGAGTGCTCTTGAGGATTCGGTATCTGTGTCCTTTTGTACTGTGGATGACCTGAGTCAGTTCAGAGAAAGAGTTGAACCCTTCAGAACCTTGTATTTTCTGCCTGGATGCTCTTGGTCAAGTTTATTCTGAATCATAATAAATAAAAAGACAGTCTATCAAACAACACACTCCCTATTTGAAGTGGCAGATCTTTATTGAATAAAAGGTTCAAACAATGAAGTTCATAGATGGCTAAAAACCTCTCTAACCTCGAAAATTATGACTTTCAAAGGAAATGTCATTAAAAAGCTAGCAAAGCTTACAAAAGGGCTCCATCAGCCCATGAGCGCTATACAAAGGGTCAGTGTAGTGTGTAGCATAGTGTAGGGAACTTGTTGACCCCTTCAACAAGTGACAAACCTTCAAATCCGAACCTTGCGCATGATGACTTCTCTGACTGAGTCTGCCGATAAGATGAACAGTGAATGTGTCTTTGGAAGGTTATGAAGGAGGAAATCACAGAAATCTTTTTCTGAAAATATTTTTACTAAATACAAAAGAGTCCCTTAATCCTCCACAGCAGTGCTGAAACAGTGTTCTGTGGACAGCTGTTATTCATGCTGTTATGTTTAGAGAAAAGCTCTGCATACCAACATTAATACCCATCAAACTGTGAAACATGGTGGAGGGTGTGTTATGATATGGAGCTACTTTGCTGCCATTGGGCAGCCCTTAAAGCTAACAGACTCTGTATGACTAAAGAAACACAGGGGAAGTTCATATTTTGCATATTTTGTGTGTAAAATTAGACTGTCTTTATTTGTTTTTTATTTTCAAGAATGACCTTAATATTTTCCTCACAACACAAGTCAGTGTGGGAATAGTTGGTGTGTTATTTTGCCTCCCGAGCCAATCTGAGTCTCTTAACCCATTCAGTCCGATCTCTAATCCAGTCTGACTCCACTCCCTGACTAATCAGCTCCCAGCTCCTTTATAACACTGCAGTCAGCTCACTTACTGTGTGTGTGTCTGTGTGTGTTCTCCGGTTCTCCCGCTGGTAAAACAGGGCGTTTCAATGAGAGTTTTATAAAGGTTCAGATATTATGGTCTGTCTTCATGTTCCACTGTAAAATAGCTCCACACTGCCGACCCTCAACTCCCTTTTTTTTACCTTCTGAGAACGTCCTCACTGCTGCAGCCGGCTGGGAATAATGTCTGTTAATGGCGTCCTGAGGACAACAGATCGGTCCGGGACATCTCTAACATGGACCGTTGTCTATTGTACTGTCCGTGACCTGGCTATGTCAAATGTAATCATCTGTCTAAATGCAGATGACTAGTTTTTAAGCAAATATCTGGCAACGCTGATGCAATTCTGATATCATTATGCGCCCCTAGTCAGTACTTTTAGCAACCGTGCTTCATATTACCAGCTAAATGGATGTCTGTTCCCTTCTGTAGTTACCAAGGGAACTCTGAAGAAGTTGGCTGCTATGTGGCTTCGCGGCCCTTGTCAAAGGGAAACTGCTACTTTGAGGTAAGTTGCACATCAGCATTGAGTGTCTGTGCAAGTGTAAGTGTTGCAGTAGTGGCATATGGGTTTGGTTTGTACAACCTGTGTATGGATGGGGGGTCACAAAGGGTAGCAAAATAAATGAGATGCCACTTGTCCCGCACTGACACTGTAAGTGCATATTCAGTGTAAATTCCTGGATTAACATGATCAACATTTCATTTCTGTCCTCATTTCACTCTTCCCCATTTTCTCTCACAGTGGACCATTGTCCATTCTATTAGCTCTGTGTGATGATCTCCAGTACTCGCCACAGAGTTGCCAGGTTTGCGTTTTTCCTGCCAAGTTGGGCTAGTTTCAAAGTGTAGTCACTGGTGAAAATTATAAAGTTGTGGGCTAGGGTTTTTGGGGCTGCTTTTTAAGATGTACTGCAGCTGCTGAAAAAGGTCAGATTGTATATTTATCCTGGTTTGAATATCTGGAAGCATCTTAAGCACCAATAAATACAGGAGATACAGGACTAATGTTAAGAGAGAGGAGAAAGTCACTGTGTTTAGAATGATGAACTTGCTGTGGAATGACAAATATTTAGCATGAAGTATTTGAACAATGCTGTAACAGTGCTGACACTGTATACAGCACTGCTTCTGTAATAAGAGACGATTTTTAAAGGCAGTTAATGAGTGTGATGCATTTTTTATGGTTAGGCTTCCGCTCCTATTCACATTCAAAAACGCATCTAGAATTTACTGTTAAGTTATTTTTCTCATCACAAAATTGGTTCCATCCACTGGAAATCTAAATATGCTTGGTTGATTCATTTGTCACTTTCTGATTGTTGTTGCTGTCACGCAAAAAACATTAGTAACTTTCAATCGAAGTCCAGATAAAAAAGATTTTGTTTTACCAAGAGTAATTTTGACCCAATCTAAAGAACAACTGCCTGATTCATATCATGTCAGAAAGTAAAAACCTGCAAAAGTGATCATGCATAAACAACATTGTGTTGGTAGATAATTCACTTTGGTTCCTGAAGATCTGACCAATCATAGAGCTTGTTTAGCTGCAAAGAAACGCCAGAGAAAATAAACATTTTGAAGAGTTACTTTAACCTATTTGTTTCCAGTGTTACAACAAAAGAGAACTAGTACTGTAGCACTTGCAGAGGGGGTGGACAATATACTAAAAATATTATTTTATAACATTAAAGATACGCCATATTAATCGCAATACTTTGACACAATACAGATTTTTAAAAACAGCTGCCCAAATACTATTCCATAATATAAAAATAAATGAATTTTGGTCAGAATATACTGCACTTTATTCAGTTTAACAAGAAATGAAGTTGGTCAGTGTTCTCTAAACACTGACGATATCGACGATCTGCTCAGAAAAGTGTTTTGTGAATCACAGTAAGAAAATTGATTACAATGCCTAAAGCAAACGTTATGTATATTTTAATTCCTATAAGTTATTAGGCACTCTCTGGAGGCCTAGAAGGAGATGAGGGTCATTGTTGTATTATCTTATGTGTACATCCCAAAGAAATTTGAAGGCAGGCTGTTTGCGTGTAACATCTTGATAAAAAAAAAAATAAATAAAAAAAAAATCAAGAGTGAACGTGGGCTCTAATAAAACCACCTCGTAAACTCTCGTCCACTCTCTTTGCCTGCTCTCGCATATCGGAAATTAGGCCACAGTGTTGCATGATGTCATTTTCCTGCTTTGCTGCTTTTGTTGAAGAATTTCCATCTGAAATCAAATTGCAATTGACACACGTATTTGTTTTAGCTGCTTGTTGAATTCAGCTCATTTTTAAACCCAGGTTTCTTTTAATGAAAACCAAAAATCTCCATTTAGACCAGTGCAGACATCTGGTATTTCCAGTGACTGAAAGATGGAAACGGATTTGAAACGTAAACTGAGTGAAATTTCAGCTTGGAAATCATATAATGATGAATATCCTGCTGCATGCGTTTTTGTCCATTCTGAAAATTGCTTTTCCCTTGTCTTTCTGTAATAAGAACCTAGATATCTTCCATGGGAGTCATGGAACACAGGCTTCAGTTTTTCCTGTTTCTTCAAGAACATGGTACTGCAGTGCACATGGTTGAAACACTGGGGAAATAATCTGTAGTCACCCACTCGAGTATTATTTTGGCTTTGATCCAAAAGTTAAATCTTTGTAATTTAAAATGGAAATTGAAACGAAGCCATTTTACTCATCCAATGTTTAAATGATACTAAAAACTCCTAAGGCTTTAATGGATTTCTGTGGCAACATTGTAAGTAGTTCTTCTTTATTTCATTCTTTCTCACACTTTGTCCATTCAGGCATATCATGCTTCCAAACGGTACAAAACAAAAAAAAAATCTGGACGCCTATCAGTTTGGAAAAAGTTACAGAGCTGTTGGGTCAAGCCAAGGTCATAGGGCTTCACCGAAATACAATCAGAGCTACACTGTCCAAATGGAGAACGTTTGGAACAGTACTGAATCTTCCCAGGAGTGAACGCCCTTTTAAAACCTCTGTAAAACCAAGGCGTAAAATCATCCAGGAAGTGAAAAAGAACCCAAGAACAACATCTAAAGAACTACAGGCCTCTATTTCCTCAGCTAAGGTCAACATTCATGACTCAGACAAACCGTCAGAAAAAACACTGGGCAAGAGTGGGTGATCCATGGGATCCATAGCAGAATAGCCCAGCAGAAACCAGTGCTAACTAAAAAGTATATAAATGCTCGGTTGGGTGTTAAACAGAATAGGCTGTGTGAAGTCTTCTGAAAACCTAACCCTGTTTTTTAAAGTTAGAACCTCATACCAGCTGTGAAGCATGGTGGTGGTGGTAGTGTGATGGTTTAGGGATGCTTTGCTGCATTTGTACCAGTAAGGGAAATCTGGATCATCAATCTGGAGTGGATCATGCAACAAGACGCTGAACTTGTTGAAATTTTAAACTTTAAGAAAGTTCTAGTCAAAGTCTTAAGCTGAACCCTTTTAAAAATGTTTGCAGGATTTTGAAGCATTACAAATGTCCCAGAGCTGAAGCAGTTCTGCTAGGAAGGGTGGGTAAAAATTCCACAGTAGCAACATTTAACATACTGTTTAACAACTACACAAAGCCTTTGGTAAATACATAAAATGCCTATTGTTGAAAATCACATTAAGAGGTATTAAGATACTGACTTATTTTATCATTTTATGAATGATCAAATTTGGATTATTAGAACATTTTTGTTAATGTAAAGTATGTAACATTTACACAAAATGTAGTCCGAATAACCCTCTTTACACCTTTTAATGTTAAATATTTTTTTTTAAAATTCAAATTCACGATATACTCCTCTTGCAGATTCAGTAAACTTTGTTACTGGGAGTAATTTTTATTCACAAAATATACAGAGTAATTAGTAGAGACCGATACAGATACATGAACTTTGTGTATCAGCCGAGACCGATCCGATACCATTATTGAATTAATAAATCATATATATCTCACCATGTGGGAGAGACATCAGGATTGACTTAAACATTACTTTACTAATAAAATAAAAAAATCTATAACAAACAAACACCGGTATAAATGAGCCCAGTTGTTGTGGACTTTTGTTCTAAAATTTAAAGTCTGTGAGAGTAAAAAGGCTAGCAGCTCCGACCTTCTTGGACGAGCTGGATTACTCGCTGAGAGATGATGACAGGTCAAGGGCGCTACCGATACTTGCTGATTGCTATGATATATGTGTCTGTAGGTTACTCTGATCCTGAGTTATGAAACCTAGAATATCGGCGGTGCGAGAATCAGGTTCTGTGGATCAGACTAATTATCTGATACCCGATCCAGCTAATTTCGTTAGTATCGATGCACCCCTAGGAATTAGTAAATCAATTTCCTGTATGAAAGTGTTGCATATGATTTACATAAGGGTGTGTTACTTCCAATTTAAAAACAGAAATACTGAGAGAGATTGAACCATAGTTTCTATGTGACCTAGAAAAGTTTGGACTTTTTTTTTATACTTAAATTGACTTAAAAAGAAACTCAAATTTTAGTGAACTGGAGGCTTTATTTTATTTTAATAAAGTAAGATATTTAGATCCAGCCTTTACACAGTCAGTAGAAGTCAGTAGTAATATGCAACATTTGGCCTTTTTTACTTAAATGCTGCCTACTGTGATGCTCTTGTACTGGAAACCTGCAGCGTTTGGAGGGCAAGATGGATTCTATCAAAAATACTAAAATAAAGCATCAGGCCTTCTGTAAGGAAGCTGAGGATCAGGTGTCATTTGGACATCCCAACAAGACAACGATCGCAAAGCCCACCAAGGCTTGATTTCAGAAGAAGTCCTGGAAGATTCTGGAGTGGTCGTCACAGTCGCCTGACTTGAACCCTATAGAAAATCTTTGAGGGGGTTTTTAAAGAAGGCAGTTGCCACAGCAGAAAACACAAGAATATTGGTGAACTGGAGGCCTTGTTTTGTTTTAATAAAAGAAGTGTTCTGTATTTCTAGGCTTTCTTCTAACAATGTCAGTTCTGTTTATTAGTTTATTTAGTCATTATATATGAACTACAGTGACCCATAGGACGGTAGTAGTGGTAGTAGTCTGTAATTCATAGAGACCGGGGCTCAAAGTTGCTTGTCAGCAAATTCAAGTTATTTCATCAAGCAAGAAATTGAAGATTTATTTTTTTGGGACATAAGTGGGTTAATGATTCTGGAAGGGCTGACAATATCCTAGATATAACATGAACTTTTTTTTTTTGGTGATTCTCCAGAACATATTGCATGTCTTGAGTTGATGCAGGCGTACAAGCATTACCTGCCCCGAAACATTTGCCAAAATCCACTTCAGGAAAAAAAAAAAAAAAGGATCCAGGTGATTTAATACGGGAAAGCCTGCAAGGTTTGGGCTGTAAATTAGCTTTTGGGAGAGGGCACACAGCTGTGATTTATGGAGCTGGGCTGAGGCCGTCTGGATGAGAGGCAGCTTCTGCTGGGCTGTGGGCCGCTGGCAGCTCGGCCCGGTTTGATGGACTTCCTCTCCTGGGCATTGGAGCTGGAAAATAACACCCCGTCCATTATTCTGCTGCGCCGCACACGCATGCAGCCCAGCATTCAGCCCTCCTCAACTCACTGTAGCTTTCCTCCTGGAAGCTCTGACTTCTGCCACCATCTGAATCTCTGGCAGTGTCAAGGTGGCTGTCCCGCTGTTGGACGTTTTGGGACTCATTCTTTGTCGGTTTGCTATAACCTAGTTTAAAATGAAGGTTGTATTTTGGGGACACGATAGCTCACATGCAGGAGTTAAACTTGAATTTAACCCCTATTAATTAGGTGGGGGTTGTATATAGATGCAGTCGAAATTGTGTAACCCTGATTGCAAATAGGATTTATTAGCACATTTTACAAACTTTCAGCTGCTTGCAATAAACCAATCAAATAAGACCAGTTTAAATAGCGCAACACAACTAATAGAACAAGTGCTTCTTCACCTTTAACACAAAATGCTATTTTTCAGATTTCTTCAGCCTCTTCATGACACAGCCAGACAACAGCTCCTGGCAGCGTTCCTGAGGAATCTTAGGCCATTCCTCATGGACAGTGGCCTCCAGTTCACTAATGCTCTTGGGTTTGCTGCTGCTGCAACCACCTCCTTCGAATCCCACCAAAGATTTTCTATGGTGTTCAAGTCAGGCGACTGTGACGGCCGCTCCAGAATCTTCCAGGACTTCTTCTGAAACCCAGCCTTGGTAGACTTTGAGGTATGCTTGGGGTCACTGTCCATAGTGGGATTTGAAGAAGGCGGTTGAAGCAGCAAACCCAAGCATATTAGTGAACATTATATAATATCATATTTTGAAAAGTGTGTATGTATTTTCTTAAGTAAAGTAAGGATGCTTCTAATTTTGCACAGCACTAATTGGTACAGTCATCTTCTAACACCCAACCCATCCAAACACCTTAATCAAAATTGCAGAGAGTGGATAGAGGGATGGATATTGGGCGCCATACCAGCTGGAGACCCCACTGGCCGGCAGTTCAATTATCCTCTGAACTAAAAGGCTGCATCAAGTTGTGTAGCATGCTAGCAATGGCCCTCACTATTTTAATTGATGTTTCAGTACAGCAACACCAGCGAGGAGGCAGACGGGGTGGGGGGTGGACTTCTGAATGCCTTCGTATGAGTGTGCCCACAAGCTTAATGAAGATTCTCCAGTCCTCACCAGCGGGTTTGACATTTTCAGCCATCAGCTGAGCGTGATCGATTTTTCTGGGTGATGTAGGCCGCCTGATTGTGACGCACGTTTCTGAGAGAATCCCATGGATCACGGGAGTCTGGGAGCGTAATTTTTTTTTGTTTCTGTAAAGGTCAAGTTCCCGTTCGGAATATGCGTCAACGCCACGCTCATGTTTCCTCGTTACACTTTCACAGGGGTTTCATTTCACCTCTTTTGGCCCCCGAGCAGCAGCCCACTTGCCTGCTTACCCGGTACGCTCGCACATAGACTGCTGAACCCTTCTTTTTTTTTTTTTTTTTTTTTCACCCCCTTTCCTTGTTTCAACAACCTCATTGACTCACTGAAAAATAAATAATAAAACCTCCGTGATCTAAAGCCGTCTGTTTTTTCAGGAGGCTCGTGTGTGCATGTGTGAATCCATTTTGTTCTTAGAAAAGTGGAAATTTTCTCTATTAGCCTAAGTGGTTGTTTGCTCTGGAAGAGTCGGGTGGAACTCTGTAGCTGCCGAGTTCACGGCAGGGTTCTGTTTTGAGGAATGGCGTGTCTTCGGAGTTCATGGCACATCAGATTCACAGTGTGACACTTGTAGAGTGAACAGCGAACATTAATATTTAGGAAATGCTTTTAGGATTTACAATAGCTTCATAAAGCTTGGAGAGCAAATCCTCGAAAGAGTCAACGGGAGAGATTTTGGAGAGGGGTGTGAGGGGTAGACTTGGCCTTAAACGTTCAGGAACCTGAGTAGGCTTTCTCTCTCTCTTTCTCTCTCTCTCTCTCTCTCTCTCTCTCTCTCTCTCTCTCTCTCTCTCTCTCTCTCTCTCTCTCAGGCTATGAATAAGCTTTGGCTCTGTGAGCAATGTTTAGTTTGTAGAGCAGGAAGAAGTGGAGAGCCAACAGCTGTATAGCAGCCACCCTACTGGAGATGGCTACAAACATTAAACCACGTGGAGCAGGATCTAACCTGGTTTCCTACTGTGGCCAAGTTTCCTCAAAAGCAATGAATTTCAGGTCGTTGTGACCTGTGTGAACAACTTAATTTAAGTGTTGCATGGCAGGATGTAATTCGTTAGTAAAGAAAGGTGCTGAGATGTGTATTCCGAGGCAGTCGTTTAAGGTCAGGCTCAAAGTAGTAGTGGGGTGGTATTGCAGTTCATCTGGTATATCAGTTCACATATGTCCTCATTTTTTGAATTCATGGATGTTTCCATACAATTTCAAGTGCAAATGAAAGTGCGGCAGCCCCTCGATCAGTCCATACCCGTGTCCGCAATTCTAATGGTGGCTAGTTTTGTGGTAGTGTGTTGCTTGGGACACAGCCCCGCTGAACTAAAGCCTCAGACAGAAGTAGTTAAAGCACAGGGCCGGTCTGCGAAAAGACTCACCCCTGATGAAGCAGGCAGATGCGGGTGGCCTGACTTTGGTGGAGCGAGCGGAGAGGGTTGATGCTGCATTTTGCGGGCAGGAGTGAACTCGTGCCCAAGTCTTATTTTGGTTCGTTTAAATGTCTTTGGATCGTATAGTGTTCATACTTCAAATGAACTGCTCGGGTGGTCTTAGCCCACCAGAGTCCAAAAGGCAGCACTCAGACTAACAAACTGAACCAACAGAGCACTCGCACCAGGGTTCGTTTCAATCGAACCAAAGCTGACAAGTACTCTTAATACACCCTTGACGTCTCTTGGGATTAGCCTTAGCCTGAACTGACCACTAGGCCACTTTTTTTTCTGTGTCTTCTTGCACTGCCTAATATTCTGCCTCATTTGGTCAGCCGCATCGGTCCCCGAGTCTGATCCGTGCAACAGGACACCTGCCTCTAATGGCTTCTTTACCACATTCCTGAATTGTCTGGCTTCTAGGGCATACCCGAATGCTCTGTTTAAGGTGGAATGGAAAACTCTAATAAGAAGGTCAACAAGGTGGTATTTTTTTATGTTGTGCAGTAAAATACCTCAGGCCTGCTTTTGTTTGCAACAAAAATATGCAGATACACTGTGTCCAAATGTTTGTGGACACCCCTTCTGATCAGTGCATTCACTACTTTTAAGTGTCACCCATTCCTGTCATGGACATTACGTGAAAATACACGCTTGTGTAGTCCCATTGGCACCATGCCTAATGTGAGGTGTTGGCTAGAGGGGAATAGAGCCCCCCAGCATTGAGCTGTGGAACAGTGAAACCAATGCTTTAGGTATGAGTTGGGGATGATGTGTGTGTGTGTGTGGGGGGGGGGTGATCATTCAACATCCTGACCTCACTAACGCCCTCATCACTAAATGCATCCAGATCTTTACAGCAGTGCTTCGTAATCTAGGAGAAAGCTTTCCCTGGACAGCAGAGACTGTTTCTCCAACAAAAGCAGGAAACATTTCAGAAGAAACAATGAATGAGTAGGTGTCCCAATACTTTTGTCTATAAAGTGTATGCGTGCCGTGATTTTCTGAAACAATCCGGAAACTCCGATTAAACCATGATATCCATTTTTGACCACATCCCCCTGTACGTCTCTGAAGGAGTTCTGAAGTCATTGTGTTGGGATAATGTGATCCTACAAGATCCTACCATGCGAATCCTACATGGTAGGGCCTGGTTGGGCGTATTGCACAGTTGAGACGTTGTTTTGCATACAGGCAGTAGCTGGGAGGTCGCATTCTTAATAGCAGGTTACTTGCCATGACTCCTTCCTTCTGACTCAGTGGAGCTCTGCTAGGACCACAGGGCTGTTATTCCTGGCAACCTTTTTCTCGCAATGTACACAGCCGCTGGCACTTTCGTGGGTGCCCCTCCCACCCCCCCTATTGTGTTAAAGTCACGTCAGTAATGTTGCTTATTAAGTTTCAAATGCCCGCCGTGAGCTTTAATGCTGCTAATCTCCATTCAGTGGGGCGCTAAGGTCATTCTGGCTGGTTCTGCTAAAGGTTAATCACAATACAGGAGGAAACTTTTCTGTGGCGTATTAACAGTGTCTGTGGGTTTTTGTGAGCGTGCATATTTAATAAGATATTTATTGGGTCTATAAAACTGAAACGACTTGTGTTCTTGGGCCTGCAGGTGACCATAATGGACACAGGTGTCAGGGGGACGATTGCTGTAGGCCTGGTACCTCAATACTACAAGCTTGACCATCAGCCTGGCTGGCTGCCCCACTCCATAGCTTACCATGCTGATGATGGCAAGTAAGTAAACCCATTTTTTAAAGCCGTAATTCAGGTGTTTTGCCATGTTGATGTTTATTGATGTTTTGTGTTTACCTTGCGTTTTCTTCTGATGAATCTTCCATGTATGCCGTATTTATGCAGGTGTCGCTGCACAGTAGAACAGTGCACCACCACTCCAGAGCCTGCTAAATCTTCCTGAACTGGGATTTAAATTAGCCCCACTAGCAATCCTACAAGTGGTTTTCTTGGAAAGTTATCTTCCGGAGCTCAGCTTGACCTCCACCATCTCTTAATTACATCATGAACTGAGGAACCGGCTACAGGAAACTGCTTAGCTGTCTTCTCACAGCCTTGTCCTACTTTGTGGCCATCAGTTATTGTAATCGTCAGAGTGCTAGGAAGCAGCTTAGAGGCCTCCATGGCTGCTGATTGTTTAGACAAGGGCCGTTTCTCAGTATACTCACAATTCTTGTGTGTTTTTGCCTGACTGCATCTTCCACTGCCCAGGTTGCATTCCAGTACTCAAGAACACGTTTAGCAAAAACAGGTGAACAGTTTCTCCACCCAGAAAACCCAGGATGCATCGCTCTGTGTCTCGCCGTCGAGAACAAATGCAAATACCCAGCATCCGCTGCAAATTTAGCACTGACACAATGGCGATAGGTGCTCTTATTCACTTATCTTAGATGCACCTCACAGTTCATTTAATACAAACATATTAAATATTTATTCTGGTATGTTGTGAGGCTTGTTTACCCTCCTGTGGTAGCTGTAGCTAAGCTGGTTAGCTGTGGATAATGGTGACTAACAGCTGGGCTCGTTGTGTTGCGCAATAGCGAGTACACAGTGCATCTCAATAGGTGTCCTCAGTCTTTGTGTTCTTGCGAGTTCGTTCTTGCAAGGTAACTAGTCCAGAGCGTTCTTCCCAAGAACACAAGTCCGTTTTTCGTGTTCTTGGTATTGAGAAACACCCATGGTGTTTGAGGGGTCAGAGTAGTTATTAAGCCTCGAAATTTGCACCACCTGGCCTTTCCTAATGGTTACAGTAGACAAACCATAGCCCTAAGAAGCTATTTAAGCCCTGATAAGTCAACAAACTTTTAAATGGTGCTCCCCCCCCCCCCCCCCCCCCCCTAAAATTGTACAAAACTAAAACACTAAGAGATCAGATCACTATTCAGCAGGGAAACGTTTGCATTCCACTGTATGAATGCGACTGTCTTATATAACTGATGTTGCCTTTTTCACCCTGTTCGGATTCGGTGCTGTTTTTGTTCTGCTGTTTTTCTGTTAATGAAAAACACTTCCTGCCCTCTCAGCCCCCACCTTCCAAACGCACAGCTAATCAGATGTTGGTGCTGAAGGTCTGCTGACTCTTGTCTCTGCTCTGCTATCCTCTTCAGACTGTATAACGGCAACCCCGTTGGCCAGCAGTTTGGCCCCAAGTGTAACCGCGGCGATCGGATAGGCTGCGGAATCTATGCAGACACGTTTGACGCTGGACTCACGACTGTGTTTTTCACCAAGAACGGCAAAGAGGTGAGTCACGCTTGCTCAGAAGGCACCTCTGAACCTCCCCCATTCATGAAACCGTCGTGTGGCAGATGTGTGGACATGAATGCAAACTGTAGACCACAGATAATCCTTGTGCGATGACTGTCAGTTCACCTCAGAACAAACGGTTCAAGAACAACATTACAGCATTACACTGTGTTGGGCTCTTAGATCAGGGCTTCCTGGCTTTATTTTTTACTGTTCACTACTTCCTGTATGTGACCTTCTTTGAAAAGCAACTTCTCAGAAACGAACAGCGACTTCAAATGAATTAGATAACGCCAGAGTGTGAGCGGAGTGATTCGGCTCTGGCGTTTCGCCCATGTTGATATTCTCCCTGTGATGTAACCGACCAGCAATGCTGCTGTGCATTGTGGGTAAACGCTCGCAGTGAGAAAGTTCATAAGCACTTCGCTAATGTGCTGGCAAATATTTACATGCCGTAAAACTCGCTCATCCAACGGTAAGCCTCCGGCGCTAAAGCATCAGTTAATAAGCCCATGTTTTCCATCAGGCACGATCGGGGCCAACAGAAATGTAGGCCTCATTTCACACAGCGAGTTCTCCTCCAGCCTCTTTTGCACTTGCACAAGTGAGGCATGACTCGTAAATAAGTACCTTGTTATGACTTTCCATTCTCCCTTCTCATTATAATATTAATGGCTTGCAAACAGTTGCAGTGCAGATGTCGGAAAGTTGTCGTTTGCTATGGCTTGTCTGTTCGGTACGTACATTTTCTATTCGCTTAATGCTTTTGTGTGCGCAGGTGGGCTCTGTGGTGGTGCCGGTGGCTCCGGATGGACTCTTCCCAGCTATTGGTATGCACTCTCTGGGGGAGGAGGTGCGGCTAGACCTGCAGGCTGAGTGGGGCACGGAGGAGGAGGACAGCGTGATGATGGTGGACAGCCATGAGGACGAATGGGGACGCCTCTATGATGTCCGGGTCAGCGGAACGGTAAGCGGATTGCTTGTGGATAGTTTCAGCCTAGTAACAGCGAAGCCATGAACTGGCTGTAGATGAGCTTGACCGGGCAGAAGTGATCCAACTCCCACGTAAAGTACTACTCGCAAAGTTCACGCCACAAGGTAGAACTGTTGATTTACAGGTCTTGCTGGAAGCTTGGCCCTGAATGTTGTCTTCTGAGGACCAGCCATGCATGCCACTAGTGTAAGGACTTACTTTTGATGGGTGAATGGAAGAAGACTGTGCTCGTGTGCTTGCTAACATTGCTCGTGCTGGCTACAGCTACTAAAATGATCATTTCCGCTAGGGTGATATTTGTAACTAACATTCCAGCAGTATGTTCTTCATTTTGGATGTATTTGTATTGTTTGCCAGTGACTTCTTTAGAAGAAAATACTTCGCCTGCGCAGATTTGAATCATCCTAGTTGGCATGTAGCACTTGCAGGCTGATAGTTCCACACACCACTAGGCAAATTCAGTCACCAATTTGAAGTCGAGTGGCTGATGTTTTAGTGTGGAAACCTCAGGATCTGTTGATGTGTTAAGCTGTAAGCCTGCTAGCTAGCATACCTGATACCTGAGGGAGTTCTGATTCTGGGGAACTGATACTCTACTGATACTGACAAGTTTAGAGAGTATAAACCCTAATCTAAGGAAGTGAAGTTGTAGTAGCAAGTATCCAGAATCTCACCAGAGAGTGTTGTGGTGTGTGGAGATATTAGTTTGAAGGTCCCTCCGCATGCATTTGTGCCGTATTTAGGGTTGTTGTTAAATGTATAAACATTCAGTGTGCGACATTGGTTGAGAAGAAAATGCTCAGATGCGGTTTTACAATCCAATTTACCACCCTGTTATTTTGCCACACTGATTTTCCTTTTAAAGTGAGGTTGTAATAAAATAAACGTTTTTTAATGGCACCACAACAGATCACGGTAGCCACGTAGCATCTCATAGCCCAGCACTGTAACAATAGCAAATGTGGCTTCCTGTGGTCTGCCTTTCGTCCTTCTCTGGTTGGCCTAGTGTAGGGTTTCTAACCCTTCCCCACCTTTCACAAGCCACGGCGCGCCCATATTCTCCCGAAGTAGCCACTGTGTTTAACTTTGAAAGCTGTTCTCTGGTGGGCTGGATGTATAGAGATTGTGGGAGTAAACATAAGCCGGATCTTCTTTTCAGCGGAGAGTCACTTGCATGTACCGAACTCGTATTATTCAACTATGCCCTGGAGAATACAGTCTTCTAGTCAAGGGCACCATTAGGCTAGTGACCAGCACAGCCAGTCTGCAGTTTAACGTTTTAGCAGTTATTAGATTATGAGATTGCTGAGAAAACACATTTCTGGTTAATAATGACATTGGGAACTAATTGCTGGATATGTAACTTATAAGTTGTTTGGGCACGGGGGATAAACTGTGATCAGTTCGACATGTGGGGGGTAACACAGCTCTTTACTAGTCTTTCTTATTTGCACGTTGCTTTGGGTTTACACCTCCATTAAACTTTCATTTTCACTTTTCCAGACACGTTTAAAAAATTGCTTACATTTCTATTACTGCGTTATTTAAGGTTAAGGTTTTTTAATGTAATAAAAGGTTCATTATTTGTATTTATGCATAGTAGATTTGTGATTGTGTAGAACCTTTTAATACGTGCTTGCAGTGTCATTAATTTCTTGAAAATAAATTGCTAATTTAAATTGCAATCACAGTGTTTGTCAGAACAAAAAATACCAGGTTTGGATCTTTCCCCCTCCAAATTGAACAACCCTACCTGAACTGTTCCTCATTAAGAAAGTGAAAGAAAGCCTAGAAACATTGTTGCGTTGTTCTTTTTCCAAAAAATAAATGATGATTAATTGCTAATTGTGCTTTGCTAATTGTCAGTTTATAATTTATGACTCCTGTTACGCAGGAAATGTTGCTGTAGCAGAATTTGATCATCCCCATTTTGAAAGAGTAGTCTTGCAATGCTGTGATTAAGGCTGCGTCTCAAATATGTGAATTATTTACTGGCCCCAGGACAGGGAGTTAGTGTTTTACCAAACCAGAGTGAATTATGAAAGGACTGGGCCCGAGCTACAGGCTGCTTTTGTCTTGGCTGCCTGTGCGCACGTAGTTTACAGCACCTCCACTCTTGCGAAAAGCACCTGGAGGGCTAGTGTTACAGAGGAAGGTGCTCCGTGCCAGGCGTGTGTTTTTTTTCATACAAGATGACAAATTGGCAGAGGATTGTGGCTGCCAGAGGCGATGGTCTTCACCCATAATTCTCCAGAGTGTTGAAGTGAGTGCGGCAAGGAATGTTCAATTTTATTGGGATTAAAAATTCTCTGTTTGCAGATGTGTTTCTGGAAGGCCAGGTTTGCCCAGTCATCTTCCCTGATGCTGGATGATGTTATGCATCCAGATCACTTACCCAGTTTTCAGCCAGGCGCTCATCACAACTGCTGCCTGTGGCTGCAATGTGCTTTCCTGCGGGCTGATGGCACTGGCACAGAATGGATGAGAAAGCCAGTGCTATTATATGACCAAAACTTTTTAAAGTGGAACAGTGGATCTGTAGAGTTTGATGACAATAGAAGAAGCACTTTTGCTTCCCTAAACATGTTGTAGTGGGTGGTTCTGTAAGCTAAGACATGATTGGCAACAACGTTGTTTTATCATGCACTGATCAATCTTAAGATTTTGGTCTGTTTTCTCCAAAAAAACACATTTTATCCACCATGATGCCACAGGCACTGCACATTACTTCACTAATCAGATTCAAATATGGGCATTTCTTTTGTATCAGCAACAAATTGTGAATAAAAAAAAAAACTAGACTACACTAGAATGTTATAATTTAACTTTATTTAGTTTTAAGTCTGAGTATTTCTATACATATTCAAATAGCAAAGTAGAAATAGCAATAGCAATATCCACTCCTATATAAGGGTATAGTGCAAGAGGTATTATAATATGTAAAATAAATAAATAAATAAAAAACAAACAAATAAACTCATTGTATTAATAAATCAATGACTGGGCTTCATCATTTAATAAATATCTATATAATATCTATCTATATATGGGTTATTACATTTTATGCCTAAAAACATGGTAAAATGTTTTTTCTTTAAGTCTGTTTTATGATTTATGCAGTTTTTTTTTTTAATCCCTACGTAAAGATCTTTTGAACCTGACCTGACTATTCTCTGTGCAGATTTATGTACTTGAAAGTTTTGCAAACTATTTAATTAAGCATATATTAGATTATTTTAGATAATGCCACTTTTGCCTATTTAAATATAGAAATAAAAAGTGAGTGTGGCAAGGAATCTTTTAAGGAATTTTATTGGGATTAAAAATTCTGTCTTTGCAGATGTGTTTCTGGAAGGCCAGGTTTGCTCAAACTCCTGTGCCCAGTTATCTTCCCTGATGCTGGATGATGTTATGCATCCAGATCACCTACCCACTATCCTCTGCGACCATGACTATCCTCTGTGCAGATTTGTGTACTTAAGTTTTGCAAACCATTTAATTAAGCATATATTAGATCATATTAAATAATGCCACATTTGCATATTTAAACATAGATTTTGTTCAAAAATTCAATAAAAACCTCATGTTAATATAGGTAAACAACTGGGGAAGATTCATGGTGATCTCTATTAGTTATTTATCCTCATATCTCCTGTAGTTTCTTACCTTAAAAAGCCACTTCTATAAATGAGAAGAGAATGTGAGTGACTTTTTTTTTTTCTTTTTTCTTTTTTTTTCTTTAAAGAACCTCCATAATTCTGTTGTGTAGGAGGCCTTCTGGCTTTGTCCCGCCATGTTTGGGTTGAGGCCTTCACCTGCATGCCTCCATGAGGTTAAAACTGCTACCCAGAGGTGATAAAGGCATGTTTTGACAGGCATTGAGAGTTTGGGCTCAGAAAAGTGAGGGCCGACTGCTCTGAAGTCCGTTTTCCACATTAGTCACCGGTGAGTTAAGTAATGTTGTTGTTGAGGCACTTTCAACATGAATGCTTCATGTGAATGCTGGACTGACATTGTTGATCCAACAGTCAGTCGTTCTCATTGTTATAAATAGTTATTTATAGTGGACGAGCTGAATCAGCCTGAAGTGTTTTGACAGCGATATCTTGCTGGGTTTTCTGCCCATAGTGCTGGTTTGACAATGAGTTTCTGATTGTCTTTTATTTACTGATAGGGCTGCTTGTATTCTCAAATAATTTGAGAATGCTCTGAGTACACGCCAAGTATTTTGTTGTACTTACTGAGTAATAAGCAGTTCATTAATTTATGGTTGTAACTGAATAATTTATAGTAGTTCTTGTAGTTGGGGATAATTACTGAATAAACTATAGCAGTTGCTGAATCGTTTCTAGTAGTTGTGGGATACCCTGTAGCAGTTACTGAATATTTATATTAGTTACTGAATACCAATGTGCAGTTACTAAATTTCTAGTAGTTTCAGAATAATTCAGTTCCTTAGTCATTTATTTACTGAGTATTTAGCGTTTCTCAGTAAGGCGTTTTTCTGTTCCGATACAGATACTGATGCATACAACTGAGAGCCGCTACCGATTCAATGGCATGTTGAATAATTAAGCCATATACACCTGACCATATGTGAGAGACTTAAGGCATCAGGATTGATGTTATCAATACTTTACTAACTTTGTAAAACCATCTATAACAAATAAACACATATATAAATGAACCCAATTTCAGTTTATTGGGCACCAAAATGAATAACTGCTGGACCTCAGCACAGTGTTGTCTGGGCTTAGGACTTTTATTCTGAAATTCGAAGTCTGTGAGACTAAAGAGGAGCTGGCAGCTCCTCCCTTCTCGGTTCTCCTTATATGCAAGACAAGCTGGATTACTTGCTGATAGTTGATGGCAGGGCATGCTGTTTAGATCGGGGGAGTCTGGCTGATTGCTATGATGTGTATGATGTCTGTAGGTTACTCTGATGCTGGGTTATGAAGCCTAGATTACGGGCGGTGTGAGAATTGGGTTCTGTGAATGAATCAGACCTATGGATCAGACTGATTATCCAATACCTGATCCAGCTAGTTAAAAGGATTAAGTATCCTGAAATGCAGTTTTACTCGTTTTTTGGCTCACGGTTTGTGTTGCGAAGGCGGCCCAGAGTAGCCACGTAGCCTAGCCTGGCTACGCATTGTAACTTGGACACACTGTACATTTCAGGTTTCTTTTACTGCTTTAACTAAACTTAAAGAAAGAAAGCAAAGCAAAGTGTTTATCAGGCTGGTTTGTCTGATGATGAACATCAGTTTTGAACTTGCACACCTACACCAGAATGGTGAACGGTGAGGGAGGGGGGGGGGTTGCTGAAAAAGGTGACAAACTACACTCAGATGACTCAGAAATCCCAAACAGGCCTTAATGAGTCTGCTTTCCTAATTTCAGTAGCTGAGCACCCCCTTAACCTCCCACGCTTCTCCTCTCGCCCCTTGTCACGGAAAAAGAGGTGAGAACTGTCTTCAGAAAGCTAAATCAGAAGAAAGCTGCAGGCCTTGCTGTGTTCAGCAATGTCTCTCAGCTGGTGCCAGCATATACGGCTGTTTTCAACAGCTCCTGCGCTCTGTGTGAAGCGGCAGAATGCTTTAAAGTGGCTTTGATAATTCGGCTATCCAAGCCCTTAATAGTTTCAGACTTATTGACCTTGCTGCAGTTATGCAGGCATCAGTCAGTTAAACTTCATCAGGGAACCCCATAGGGTGCCATTCAAAATAACAGGTATGTTTAATAAAATTGCTTTGTATTTGTTTTTACTGGGAATTCATATAATAATCATATAATACTGTAATGGGTTGGTTGAGCGATGCCGTAGAAGAACCACTTTTGGTCCCGTAAAAAGTGGCGTAATGTGTGAAGGACTTTGTAGAATTTGTACAGAACTTTTACATTAAGTGAAGAGGAATTGGGGCATTTTAAAGTTACAGAATGTCCCACACAGAGTCCCAGTGTGCCTTGGTTCAGATGGGAATTGTGGGAACAGCGCTGTGCCTAAGTTGTTTTCTCCGTTTATGGTGATCCTCTTGTGTTTCCCTGATATCTTTTTTTTTTTTTTTTTTCCAAGGCCAACGGATTTCCATTCTCTAGAAGAGGATCTTCATCTTTTAACAGCTAGCATTAAGTTTGCAACTGGCAGCGTATTGTGTTTCTGTTAACTCCTGAAGTGAAGCTGAAGTGAGATCTGGCCTTGTGCTGCATAGCCATCAAGCTAAGGACTGTAGCCTTGCAACGCATTTGACAGTAAAAGCAGTCCAGTCGAAGTGTCCGGTCTATATTATCTATCACAAATACACTGGATAGATTCCTGTGCCATCAGTCGAGTTCATATACATTTACTTTGGTTTTGCTGTCCTCAGCTCTTCTGACTGGTATGTATTTTATGAGGTGAGTTGGAGGAGGGCTTAGCCACAGAATTCACAGAACACCAAGTTCTTGCTCGCCGTGGAGCCTAGGCTTTTGTTAGCTCTGTTGACATTCCCTGCCGGTGGGACGGACACTTCTGTTTAGATAAGCGGGTATTACAGTATAAGTCAGTGCGAACTGTCATCGCAGCTGTCTACGCTGACCCCAAACACTCCCATGAATTATATTTTTACATTTATGTGGCATATAGGCATCGCTGTTAGTTTGCTAATTTCAGACGATAGCTGGAGGTTATTTTTGTGCTGCATTGTGTTCTTCACGCCTGATCCCCAGTCGCCTTGATTGATCCTGAAACCATGACCACTGCTACTACTGGAAGTACCTCCTAGGCAAAATGAGGAGGCCTATTGATGTATCTTGACCTCTTACTGCCAGAGTAGCCTGAATACCCATTGGTGTGGTCCCCTCTGTTTTCCCTTGACTGATTACCCCTTCAATGTGGTTCAACCCCCCAGGTTGCCTTCCCTGACATCCCTGCAGTGTCTTCCCCCATGCTCCCACCTCTGACTTCCCTACAGTGTTGGTGCCTGGGTTCTCTCCCCCGATTTTCCATGCGATATGTCCCCCTTGTTCCTTCCACCAACTTCCCTACAATGCAGTCCAGGGGTTCCCCTTCTCTGGCTTCCCCGCGATGAGGTCGCTCGGGTTCCTTGCAGTGCCCGTGATACTCCCCCTGGGGATGCTTCCCCGTGCGGATACCTGAAGTACACCCCCTTCTCCAGTCGAATTAACGTTAGCTTTTAGTAGCCATTGTGTTTAGCCTCAAGACTCTCGCTCGTGGGCTGGGGTGTATGGAAATCTTGGGGTTGTAAATATGTAAGTCATGAGTATCATGGGGTTTTGGAATTGTCTCATTTTACAGCTCTGTTTTGGTTTTGTGGGATTACATCTAGGGCACCTTTTAAGGGACACTGACATCCATGAAGGAAGGCCTTTGGAGCAAGAACAGGAAAGTTGCTGACTCCTAAAAAAGTTTTCGCTTTTGTGCAGCAGACGTCTAACCACAGATACCATTAGCACTGAAGCCCTCAGCTGTTTCTGTCCAAACTTAATGGGTGTTGCTGGTAATGATGATCAAGTCATTACTGCTGAGACCTCACCCGGAACGCATTTAGACCTTACTGTCATACTCCGAGCTATTGCAGGGTTCAGTGGCGTGAAACTCGAAGCAAAGTAGACTGCGGTTGCTTAATAGTTTTTTTTTTTTGTTGTTTTTTTTTTTCTTTTTTTTTCTTCTTCTTCCCCCGCTGTACTGTTTGTATTATGAGGATGCGTTTGGCTGGGGTCGGTGCGTACGTGCCACTCCATGCGAACGCAAGCCAGAGATCCCGATGTCTGTTGCCACAGCAGTGGCTGTGCCCGGCCGTTTAATCCCTCTGTTCTGTGGAGCGGGCAGACTGCACCTGGGCCTCTATATCTACCCCCCCCCCATCTCTCTCCTTCTCTCTCTCTCTCCTTCTCTCTCTCTCTCCTTCTCTCTCTCTCTCTCTCTCTCTCTTTCTTTCTTTCTTTCTTTCTTTTCTTGTCCACAGTGAGCCACAAGACACAGATGTATAGAATCCTG
Organism: Salminus brasiliensis; assembly: GCF_030463535.1. Classification (NCBI taxonomy): domain Eukaryota; kingdom Metazoa; phylum Chordata; class Actinopteri; order Characiformes; family Bryconidae; genus Salminus; species Salminus brasiliensis. The sequence goes on along the minus strand of NC_132891.1, from coordinate 31,535,535 downwards.
AAACATGCAGAAACATAGACACAGCACAAACCAACGAAGGCTGACTGTTGAACTGATAGTTTGGAACATGATTTTCCCCTTTGTCCCAAATATAGGCAGTCTGCCAAGTGTAGCACTGGAACTAAAAGGCTAATGGCTGTGCAGTGCCTTGCAAAAGCATTAGAACCCCCTTAGAGTTATCAGATTTGTCTGGATTACGGATGACACACAGATTGTTCCAGCCAGCGTTTTTAGTCCAAACCAATATGCTCTTAAAGTACATTTTTGAAGTTCACATTTCAATATGCATCATTTATCAGCAGATCTTTGAAAAAGCTAGAAAATGCTGCTTGCGTAAGTATTCAGGCTAATACTTGGTAGAATATTCAGTTAGTAAGATTTATCACAAAATATTTTCTTTCAGAAAAACCATCACTTTAATTTAATCTAGCCTGAATGTCAATCTATTAAAATAAAACGACTGCACCACATATTAAAGTGTCATTTGTATTTTTTGGAATTGGAAAACCTGAATTTTCTTTGGCATAGTTGAAAAATGGGAGTTATGGAAGTACATGGAAGAGACAAACCGTGAACCTCAAACAGTGCTGTCTTTCTTCGTTCAAAGCTGTATACCAGGCAACTATTTAATACCTGTCCCAAAATATATTTACGCCCCCAACATTGATATTCACTCAGCCCACTAGTGAAAGCCTTTAGAGGTAAATACAGTGACTACTTCAGGGAGAAAAAAGGGAGGCAATGCTAAGAAGGCTAACAGTAGGCCTACCGGAACAAGAGCTGCTGCAGGTATCTGTGTGGTAGAGATAAGGGATCGGAGTTGCTGCACAGAGAAGCAGGGTAGAGGCTAAAGGTCTAAATGCTGATGCTAGGCTGAAAGAGGAAGGGTGAACTATGTGATGCTTACCCAGCCGACCGGCTACAGTCATTTCACCAATAGGACCAAAAGATGATGGCAGCACTGTTTGGAAAAAAGTTGGAAATAATTATGAAAAGCTTTAGTTCTTGTTACAGTGTTAGGCCTCAAGTGCCATAAACATTGGATTCAGGCGATCCATTTCGGCCTGTTGCCACAGGTGTATAAAATCGAGCACCTAGCCCTGCAGTCTGCCTTTACACACATTTAGTGAAAGAATAGGTGGTTCTACTGAGTTCACTGAATTTCTTCCCTCCTAGATAGTCCAGCATCAGCTTCAGAGTTGCGTTTAGGAACCACAGCAACTCAGCCACCAAGTGGAAGACCACATAAAGGACGAGTCTGTGAGCAGCAGCGCCTACCAGCGCCATCTATCATGTATCAATAAAGGCGCCTCCATACGCACAGAGCGGACTGCCACAGCTACAGGTCGGCATGCATGTGAACTGTAATTGTGTGGAATGCAGTTTTACGGCTGCTGCAGTCTTTAATGATATTCAGACGATGACCCTGAGTGTTTCTTCTGTGTTGGATTTTGCGCATTCTAATAGAAAATGACGGCATTTTTATTTATTTATTTATTTTTGAACCAAGTCTGACTCAGACTCAGCCAAAGCCACCGTGAAATGTGTAAAACTGATGAGCCTCTTGAGGATGAAGAGTAAAGCCACACATCTGAAGTGACAAAGTTTGTCTCTACTTTTTATTTTTGCAGATCTGAAAAATGATCTCAAAGACTCAAAGTTTGTGATCCGAGAAGAGCCCATTAACGTGAACGAGGCATTTGAACGAGTGCGTTGCTCTTTAAAAGGGTGCAATTGCATTCTTATGCTATTATATTATCATTATATCCGTTTGCATAACATGGTCTCAAAATGACAATAATATGGTTTATTGCCATTATTTCTGGGAACAATAATCGTCCAAAAAAATAGTTATCCTGACGGGCCTAGTTCCAACTATTTGGGGCCCAAATCCATATTAATGGCTGTGAATTTAGAGTAGGTTGTCATAAAAGCCCCTGTAGGAGTAATGTGTAGTTGTCCAAAAACTTTTGTCCGTATAGTTTACATACATGCACACGCACTCTCTGTCGGTTCCTAGATCCGTGCACCCACTGACTCATACGAGTGGTTTCGTCTCACTCTTGTGAGTGGGTGCAAAGGTACGCGAGTGCAGGATTTGTTGGAGTAGCTCCTTTGGGCCTCAACACAGACACGTAGCATTAGGAGCTTAGCCTATTTGTTTCAGTGCTGAGTGCAGTTATCAAGGGCCGACGGAGTTGGGTGGTGGCAGATGTGTCATCCTGCTGCAGCGTGTCTCGCACCCACTCGGCTCAGTGATTTATTGCAGTCCCAGTCACACCCGTGCGGTGAAGCCTCTCACCACACTGGCTCTCTGAGCACCGCACCAGAGCCGAAAGATGCTTACTGTACACTTTTTCTTACAATTAAATTTCTATGAGAATTAAATCATTGTGGCCGCTGTATTGGGATGACGGTAACGCTAACCGCTGACGGCCAGCCTGCATAGCATATAAATGCGCTAAATGCGCAATTGGGGCATTGTTTTGTGCGTGGGCTGTTTCGCTTCCCTTCAATCCAGTGTCCTTTCAGAGACCCTTTTCTGGGGTTTTTTATTTATTTGTTTTTTAATTAATTACACACTCGTCTTAAGATGTCTGGAGATGTTTCACATGCACAGACAGTGAGCTGGCTCCTTCAGTCAGGCAGGGTTCATCTCTTTCCTGTAAACCCTTTGGTTCCTGTATGTAACCAGAGTGGGAGAGCAGTGGAACAGTGTTTTTTGGATTTCTCTCTTCTCTAGGAACGAGAACGCGTGAGAGAAAAGGAAATGCAGACTTTATCGCTGGCAGGGTGAGGCCAGCTAACCTGCTTTAACAAGAGAGCTTTCCACTGTGGGCGGGACTGCTGCTGCTGCCCTGTTCGTGATGGAAAGTGAGACGATGACGACGACGACGGCGAAGAACAAAAGAGCCAGGATTCTGGTTTGGGCCTCGTGGTCTTGACAAAAATCAGATTTATGATTGCTCGTGAGCGTTATTAGCTGTCGTCGGCAGGGATTAGAACATTCCAGGACGTTTCATTTAGGGAATTTCTGTTGGAATACCCCATGATGTTCATTTCTACCTGAAGACTCTGGAGACATGAGAGCAGTGCATTTAATCTTGACCAGTAATGAGATGAGAATAATGTTAGTATTAATGGCGTAGGCTCTGCCGTTAGCCCAGGTCTTCTCGCAGATCCAGGGATTCTCGCAGATCCTGCTGAACTTAGAGGCAGGGGGCAGAGCCTAGCTCCAGGCAGCTGCCAGTACCGGAAAAAGGGATAGATGTGATGTTATTTTTATTTGTTTTTTTTTTTTAACACAGTTGGAGGCTGGTGATTGGCTGAAGAAAGGTGACGCTGTATTATAGTCTCCTGGTAGAACTTTTACTAGAGCTGAATAGGTAGGGATATGGTAAAGCAGTGCAAGGACACGAGACTGGGTGCATAGACAATAAGTACAAAGACAATAAACATAATAAATACAAAAATATTCCAATATGTGCATGTGCTGGGTGATTAAGGTCCAAACTAAGTTACTACACCAATGGTAAAATGACATAAATGTAGGATAGCTAGTAGTGCGGCGTGTAGGAGTGCTAAGGTAGACCTGTCTGGTACAGCATCACATATGTAAACAAGGTGTACAGTGCAGTAATGAGTATAGCAGCTCGGTGTTCAGTTAGAGAGAACAGTACCCAGCTTACAGTTACAGTAGAGCTCCGTGTGGGTAGGACGAATGAATTGCAAGGATCAGTAGCAGTGATCAGTCGCAGTCTGAGAGTGTGTGTCCAGATTCTGGTTGGTGTTGCTGGTGTGACCAGTTCAACAGCACTCAGGAAGAAACTGTTCTCAAATCTGGTGGTTCTGGCTCTGATGGCCTTGTACGTCCCATATAATGGCAAATCTATAATTTTAACCGTTAACCAGTTTTAGAAGTCTAAATGGGTCTTGTATAGGGCTGTTTTTTTATAAGCAGTGACCATAATTCTGAACATCAGCTAACATTATGCAAACGCACTTGCCTTAAAGGTGCCAAGGACCAAATTTATTGACTATTTCAAGTTGTTCTTTGATGGATAAATAGCAATTATATGAGCTTAGTTGGGGTTTAAAATACTTAGATGTGGTTTTACAAGCCTATTTACCACCCTGTTATTTAGTCCCCGAATGAATGGTGGACTTGTGGTGCAAGGATTACAAACCCTTTTACAACTTTTATTGGCTGCTTTACATCACTGTAAAGCCCACAGCTCCATAGTGTAGCCTTGCCTAGCCTGGCGTAGCTTTTGAGACTGTTAACAAACCTTTTTGTAATTATTTCCAGAGTCTTACTGTGATGTTGCTGTCCTCTCTATGACTTCTCTGCATCTTCTCAGCATCTCGGCGGTTAGGTAGCAGAAGAGATTTTCTGAAGCAAGATTCTGCAAGATTTTTGCAACAGAAACTATTATTAATGTTCTTGGAGAGACATTCAGAAGGTCTTTGATGAGGAGTTAAGTCTTTACTTTACACATGCTGTAGTTCGGTGGACGACATTGCATGGATCCAGGGCTCAAAGTTGTGCTAAGGTTCAGTTGGTACTCAGTATTGTAAAATGGTTAGGTCGCTGCCTCTTTGGGGTAATACATAGCGATTAGCAGTGGAGAGTTGAGGGCAGAAAGAGAAGACCACTGAGGCACTAGACGAGAAGATGGACGATTAACGGAGGCTGACAGAGGCTCTTATACAGAGAAACTTAAGAAGGTTAGCTTGCTTACTGTAATACCAAATACCTATTAATGCACAATACTCAGCAGCTCCATACATACTCTACACTGTGCCTGATCGTCAGAGAAATTAGAGTAAGACACGAGTGCAACGGTCTTACTCTAGAGAACGGTCGTCCGTACATCTTGAGAAAGGGTTGGTCAAGCCTCCGACACTCTTTAGGCGTCAGGCTCGCTGCCAAGCAACCTGTACCGTTTCTAAGAACCTGTGCTGATATTTCTGAATTTGTAATAGTGACAGTACCACACTGCACTGCCTGTTTGGTGCCATTTGATAGCATGAACTCCTTTTAGGTTACAGTATATTTTAGAGCTGTTTTTGGGTGCAATGTCGATCATCTGTTGTCTTTCAGGATGATCTGTTGATTACCACTACCAGTCGAGGGTGAGACTGGATGCCACATTGACCTTTCCAGGAAAACCTGGTAATGCATCATCCAGCAGGGCTTTTATAATGTTCCTGCATCAACTCTCAAGATAAAATGTACTTTGCTTTTTGGAATCAACCACATTTAAAACACCGTTCTTAAGAGCCTGTTAATTCCCTTGCAGAACTGCACTGTGGAGCTCCTAGAGTGGAAACAGCTGAAAAGGGCTGCTTATCACTTTGGACACGATTCCTCTAGCTTTCCAGCTGTTGCTGCAGAGAGGGGTATCCGATTAGTGGTGTTATGGTCTTTACTCGGCTGCGACCCACCAGAGTTGAGTTCATCACAGGTTTTAATAAGCTACTGCAGCCATGTGAAAACTCTGTAGGTCCAACTAGTGGTTGAGCAAGGAGTTACAGCTCCCTGTGGAGCATCATGCAGAGCTGCTGTAATCCTTAACTTGCGAATATAATCTGATTGGCTCTTTGAATTGGATTGCTGATACATATCCAATCGATTTTTCCATCACTAGCATATTTGTAATGACCCTCTGATGGACTGGCGCCCTGTCCAGGGGGTATACCTGCCTTGTGACCAGTGATTTCTGCGACCCTGACCAGGAAAAAGCATGTAAGAAGATCTTCTCCTTAGTGGCTTATTGAACCAGTTCCTATTTGAAACTAGAGAACCTAGTTTTCATCCCCCTATCTTCTTCACATCATGTCAAGTGCCAAGATAAGCTTTGTGCTTCATTGGCATCAAGTTCATCCAGTGACACAAGCTAAAGGGATAAAGGGAGGTTTAGAGAACTGGGACTGGTCTCAGTAACTTCACATAGATGGTTATCACTTGGTAAGATGTCCAGAAGCATCATATATCAGTCCGCTGTTACAGTTGGTAGTATCCTCTCAACAGTAATAAAAGTGTCAACGCAGTCCAAGCAAACATGGGATCTTGGAGCGCTGCCCCACTTATTTTGATCCGACCGTGCCAAGATGTCCAAAATGATCACCCAAGCCATTAAATTTCACTCCGTTTCTGCACTCAAGGTCTGGATTAAGCCTTATTTTCTTTCTCTGTATGAATATGAAGTGTCATTAAGGCTTGCGTAACTCCTAATGCCCGCTTCTTGCTGGTTTACTTTACGGAGTGTTGAGGTACATTTGCTAGGGATCTTTTCGAAATATTTTGGAGCTCCTTGGAAACCTTGAGTGGCAGTTGTGTCTGGCACATAAGACCAGCGTGAAAGTGTTCTATCAAGCCTCTTAATGGAAGATTGTGTCAATTAGATTGAAGTGCCTCTCATGTAGAGTGTGTAGACATGCCTAAAGAAGCTCTAGCTCTTGTTTAATGGCAAAAGCTGTCGTCTTCGTTTCCATCGCAGTCAATCACGGGGTGACAGTAGGTGAGAACATGTTCTGCTGTCCAACGACTGACTGACAAGCAGGACTCAGATTGCACAAATGACAGAAGCACTCCTGCTGATGGAACGGTGCCAGTCAGTCTCCTCCTCACCTCTTCCAGCTTTTCGAGATGCTCCAGGAACCGGGAAGCCTGTTCAGAGTGCTGCACCTGTTGCCTGGGCAGCGGGTCAACAAAACAAGCTTCAAACCCCTACGCAGGGCCGTGGATGAGAGTGGCGGCGAAACAGGGCTGGATCTGTCAGCACCATCACCGGAGCGTGCCGGGAGCTGTCGGGAGCCGTTGGGAGTGGCCAGCCTCCCCTGTTACTCAGCCTCGAGTAGGCAGGAAGGTGTGACTCCAGCAGTTTTACCTTTGCCTTCAGAAAGAAGCAGGCGACTGGTCCTGGCATGAAGAGTAGGAAGGTGGAGAGGAATCTTGGAGCCAAGGAGAACAAAAACTAACAACAGCAGTACAGTCACCCGCAGCAGAGTTCTAAAAAAAGAAACCCCACAGTCTATATCCATTAATGGAGATTAGCAACCAGGTGCGTGCTATCCTGAGTCCAAAACACCAAAGGAGGACATGCCATTTGTACAATTTTTGCTTGGCAGTGCTGTGCAAGTTTGAATATCCCAGCATATCCCATGTGCTGTCCGTGACTAAAGGCCCTCAAGACCACTGATGGGGACCATCAGTTTGGTAAGCCTTAGTGGAAGAAAATGAATGAAGGGACGACGAGCCTGACCCATTTAGACCAAAGCTGTATTTGACTTTTTGGGTACCTGTCTGTGATCGAGTGAGGGCAAGATATGGCCCATGAGGAATCTGTGCCAGTATTGCTTCACCACTCTCTGTGTCTAACAGCCAATGTCAGTGGTAAACAAGGGTTCCAGGAGTTGAAAATAGCATCACAGGATTGTTTCCATTGCTTGGATACATTGGGGTCATTTCCAAAATCCAACAGCAGTTTGGGGCAGTTAATGAAAATGCTTAAAATATGAAAGTAATTGCAGAGCTGGGTTGTGGATTAGCTTAAGCTTGTTTGTTTTAGAACAGTAACATGATCACAGTGTCCTTATCAGTACACACTATATGGACAAAGGTATTCGGACACCTGTTCGTTCATTGTTCCTTTTGAAATCAAGAGTATTAGAGTTTATACTGCTTTTTTTATTGGGAGAAACCGTCTCTACAGTCCAGGGAAGTCTCTAAAGTTCAGCGTCAAGAGCGCAAGTGAGGTCAGAATTATAGGTGATTACCACCCAACCTCATCCACACCTCCCCAACTCATCCCAGAATTATTGAATGGAACACCATCCCACCAGAGAGAGTTGCTGGGGTGCTTTATACCCCTCCAGCCCACGCCTGGCATTAGGCAGTGATTCTCTACAGAGTCTACACAAGCTGTGTATGTATGTATGTATGTGTGTGTGTGTGTGTGTGTGCATTTGCACATCTGTGTCAGCAATGGCTGCAACTTAAAGTGGCTTAAAGTGAACATGCACGGATGGATGGATTTGATTGCATTCAGCGACGAGAGCGTTAGCGAGGTCAGAATGTTGGATGACGATCACCACCCCACCTCATCATCCCCAACTCATCCCAGAATTATCGCACGAAGCACCATCCATCATTCCAGAGAACACAGTTCCACTGCTCCACAGCTCAATGCTTTACAGTGTAAAAGTGATCTCCACATCACAGTTTGCTTCATTCCCGTGGAGTTAAAGGTTCAGATGCATAAATCAAAGACTGACCTTGAGCAGACTGAGGGGAGACTGCAGCACTGCCAGCCTTTACGTTGGGCTTGTTCACACAGTCAGGGTAATTTTAAAATGAACCTAAGTGCTCAACAGATGTTAAGTGATTCTAGTAAATACCACCTCCTCACCTGTCTCACGTGGCTGCACCCATGTTCTTCTTCTGTGAGCTTATTAAAAAAAGAGCGGTCAGCCTTTATCCCGCTTTAGTCAACCTATTACAACAGCATCTCTATGCACACACCTATAAACATAGAAACAAACACAAAAAAAGCTTCTGAAAAGCACTCACTCATCTGGCACACAGAAACTCTGCTCAAAAGAGGACACACCTTCTGTACAACTGCTGCCTAGCAGCAGTGCAGCTCTGGATTGAGTTCCAGCTGCATCGTGGGTCCTTCGGTTTTTCAATAGGTTCCCCAAACACAGACAAAGGTTCTATTTTGGGCTTTCACTTGACCTGTTGTACAGTAAGGTAGATTTTGTAAAAACTATTTTTGGGCGCCCCTGGCTTCAGAAATTTTTTCTGTTACTGTGAGTAGTTACGGGAGGAGAAGAAGAGGAACGTATCTCCAAATTTCATAACGACCAAGTCACGTTCAGGTAGTACTGCTTGTAGGATTGCTCGAAGGGCAGACAAATCCCCTGTTTGACAGCAAAAGGCCTTCAGGCTTCAGAGGTAATCAGGGTTCGCCCTCTCCACACAATTTCAAGATCTACAAGATCAACATCTAAATGAACCTGATGTAACGAGTCATGTGGGCTGATGAATCAGATAAAAAAACAACATTTAGGCTGAACTGAACAACGGGGTGTTTTGGAAAGAAAGGTGCAAAATTTCATGAAAAGAACACCTCTCCAACTGTTAAGGACGAGGGTGGGCAGTTCATGCTTTGGGTTTGTGTTGCAGCCAGTGGCTCCAGGAACATTTCACTGGTAGTGGAAGGAATGGATTTATTTAAAAACCAGCAAAAATCTGTTTAAAAAAAAAAAAAAATGCTGAAGATGAAAAAAGGTCCTAATGGTCCTAAACACACCTCAGTGAATCCACAGTGAACTTCCCTGAGAGGTGCAAGCTCAAGGTTATGCCATGGCCCTCACAGTGCCATGTTGCCCCCCAATCCAATCTGATAATAATATTCACACAGTTTCGGTTTCTATAATCAGACTTTCTGGACTGATTGATTTAGTTTAGTCGAGACTTTTCTTAA